>NC_138769.1:653803109-654235609 GCF_965119305.1 Pelophylax lessonae | reverse complement strand
GTTCCCCTGCATATAATTTGGCTGCCTGGATCTTTCGGTGGAGAGTCCCCCTGCATATGCCCTGGTCACCTGGATATACCTTTTGGTACCACCTGTCAGGCATTTATTGGGTTCCTTTAGGTGAGCGCGGTGTATACATCACTGGTGGAGGGGCTTGGTTGACCATCTTTCTATGCACTTAATGGATCCTCTGGGACTTTCTGGACTATTCCCTCATTAGAACTTATTGAGCTGCACTTTATATGTAATTTTACTATGTTGGGATAGGAGTGATATATCTTCAGTGTTCAGCTTGCATTTTTAGGAGTATTTGGTACCTTTTCTGTTTGCGCCGATTGTCATTTTTTATCTCTTTTGTTTCTACTGAGTAACTTGACACCCTAAACATGGGTGTAACATGTTACTAAAGGGGAACTTAACCTAAATATTAAATATTTTTTATTTTACTGATAATTTTGTTTGGGAAGTAAGGGATGGTAGGGAAGCGGGCCCTCCTTTTCTCATGGAAGGTCTTATTTAATAAAAGGATCACTAAATGGGATTACCATCAGTAAGTGAAGGATCGGGTCCAGATTTTTCAAAGTTTATCACCACACCACTTTGAACTTTTTGTGCCAATGACTCCAGACACTGATTCAACATTCGCTGTGAGAACACACAGTACGAGCGACCTGGAAGAAGGGAAATAAAAAAATAAAAAAAAATTAAGCAAGAGCCTTAAAATGAAAATTTTCAACAGAAAAGAAAAAGTGTTGATTTCTGTCAGAAAGTACATCTACCAAAACAAGTTCATAAAAGAACAGATATGACAAATTGGGGTAGCCAATCAGCTTCTAACTTAAGCTTGTTCAGTTAAGCTTTGACAAAAAAAATGTACGCTGATTGGTTACAGAGCAGAACTGCACCAGATTTTGCACGCTCCAGTTTTAGTAAATCAGCCCCATTGTATTAGGTGCTTTTTCAGTGTTCTTTTCACTGTTGGATGAAACAAAGCCAAGCTAAAGCCTGCTATAGTCAGCGTTGCCTGATCTGGGTTTGATATTAAACTAGAGTAGAATGGCAATTTAAAGAACTCAACCTACAAACAGGCTCCTGTCCTAATCCATCTATGAATAGCACTTATAAAAAGGGGCTCTCTCCCCCCCACTTACCCTTCCCCTACTACATGGAGTTCACTGCCTAATCTATTAGTTGAAAGAAGATTGCCAAGGCCCGAGACTTGACCCTTGATAGTACTCAAGGCCAGGCACTGCTCAAAGGCAAACCCCCACCCCGCTGGAGGGGAGGTCAAGATCCGAGTCACCAAAAAGGAGTGAGGATGAACCCCAAGAGACTCAAACCACGCAATGTACATTGGTAGATCTTATTAGGAGGTAGATTTTCTAGCTTTTACCAGTGTAGGAATCACTGAATCAGACAAACCTATCTTTAAGCACCTGGCTTTCAACAGCCAAGCTGTTATAGCCAGCGACTAAAGCCGGATGTAAAATTGGCCCTTGGGACAGCAGATCTTTGAGAGGAAGTTTCCAAGGGGCATTGTCGACCAGCTGTACCAGATCGGAGTACCAAGACTGGCGAGGCCAGTCTGGAGCCACTAGGATGACCGAAATTCCCTTCTGCCTCGATCCTGCGCAGGAGTCTCAGAAGAAGCTTGAGAGGAAGAAAGGTGTAAATCAGACGATACTGACTCCAAAGAGGCCAGAGGATCCCGAGACGGTGCCACAAACTAATGCACTTTCCTGTTGAGACGAGAGGCCAACAGATCCACCTAGGGAGTACACCACTGGAGACACAACTGATGAAACCCCTCCAGATGAAGTGACCATTCCCCCTGGTCCAACGCCTGTCGACTGAGGTAATCCGCCTGCCAATTTTCCACCCCTGAAATGAGTACAGCTGAGAGGCCTGGAACGATTTATTCTGCCCACCTGACAATGGCAGCTACTTTCCAAACCACCAGGACACTTCTTGTGCCCCCTTGGTGACTGACATAGGCCACGGCCATGGCATTGTCTGTTTGAATCCATAATGGACACCCCTGGAGACGACTTGTCCAATGAGCCAGACCAAGTCTGATGTCTGATGTCTGCTCGGAGCTCCAGTACATTGATCAGTAGCCTGGACTCTTCCAGAGTCTAGACCCCCTGAGCCACCTGAACAGGCTGGCGTCGGTGGTGAGGACCGTCCAGTACAGGGGAAGAAATTACTTTCCCTGACGAAGTGCCAGCGAACAAAGCCACCAAATCAGGGACCCCCTTGTAGTCTGACTCAACAGGAACATATTGTCTAGAGACTGAGGATTCTTGTTCCATTTCACCAGAATCTCCTTTAGCAGAGATCTCGTGTGGAACTGTGCAAACGGAACTGCCTTGAATATAGACACCATCAGGCCCAACACCCGCATGCAAGCCGAAGAGATGACCGTCTGCTGGACAGCAGAAGCTAAATTGCCTCTTGCAATTTCTTAGGCTTTTTCCGATGAAGAAACACTCTGGCTGAGGCTGAGTCCAGCGTCTGACCCAGATAGTCCAGGCTTGTGGACAGAACCAGAGCAGATTTCTGAAGATTCAGAATCCAACCGAATTCCCTCAGAGTTCACAGAGTAATCTCCAAGTTGGCCAACAGAGCAGATAGTCTTGATATCCCATTACCGCTATACCACGCTGACGCAGCAATGCTAGCACTGGGGCCAAAACCTATGTGAAAACCCGAGGAGCGGAGGTGAGACCAAAGGGTAACGCCACAAATTGATAGTGCTCCTTGCCCATGGCAAAGCAGAGGAAGCGCTGGTGGGTGGCACATCAGGAGGTGAAGGTAGGCGTCAATGTCGATGGAGGCGATGAAATTTCCCTGATGAAGGGATGCCACAACCGTGCAAATTGAACTTCTGCACCTGTACAAAGCAGTTTAGCGCCTTGAGGTCCAGAATTGGACACACCTTGCTTTCCTTCCTGGGAAATGTAAACAGGTTTGAGTAAAAACCTTGAAAACATTCCAATGTCGAAACCAGAACAATCACCCCTTGAACTAACAAGTCCTGCACTGCCCCATAAAGATCCCCTAAGCGATCTGGTGACAAGTGCAGGTTGGAAGGGATGAACCTTTCCGAGGATAGGATCAAAACTCGATCTTGTAGCTAGAGCGAATGACTTCCTGGACCCACTTGTCCTGGATCAGGGAGGTCCACGGATCTGGAAAGCAGAAAAGACGTCCCCCCCACCCCAGATGAGGGTGAGGGCGCCCTTTCGTGCAGAGGATACTTTTCTTGCCAGACCAAGACCTCTTAGAACCCCCGGAACAGGCCCTGAAAGGCTTAGAGCCATTGTCTTGAGACCCTGAGGGACGAAAAGGCCGATTGTGAGCCGAAAAGAAAGGCCCCCCGTCGGCAACGGGGCTCCTTGGAAGCCTAAGGAAGAAGAGTACTCTTTCCTCCTGTGAGGCCTTTGATGACGTCTTCCAAGGAAACTCCAAACAGGCAATTCTCCACAAATGGAAGAACGGATAAGGCCTTCTTAGAAGCCTGGTCTGCAGACCATCATTTCAGCCAGATAATAGGCCGCAGGACCACCACTGAGACAGACAATCTGGAAATCAAGGGAGCGGCATCCAAAGAGGCGTTACGGACAAACTGTAGCCCTTGGACCAACTGATCCAGATGGGGGTTAAAGGCCTGCATTAGACCAACAAGAAAAGGGGGGGGGAAGCTGACTGGGAGGGGAGCCCAGGGGTCCGACCTTCCCAGGGAGGGGCCCATATCCACCCCAAAACCCTCCAGGAGTAGATGAGGGACAGCTACTTACCACACCAGGAACAGGGTGGGCACCGCCCTGGATAGCCTACTGCTCCATCGTAATGTGGGTGCTGTTGGCCAGGAGGAAACACTGCGACTCAGGCTGAAGTCAGTTCGTATGCACCCTCGCAAAACGTTTAACTCACAGGTCAGTCCCTGTCCAGTGGGGCTAGGTCCCAGCGGAGCTGCGGTCGGCACGCGCTCGCTGGTCGGACTGGGGGGACATCAAGGATCTATATTATCCAGTTCGCCACTCAGTCCGGCACTTGATGTAGATCTTACAGGAACAAAATACTAAAGAGGAAAAAAAAAAATCAATTTAAAGAGAAAAAAATTGCCAGGGTCAAAGATCCCAGCAAGGAACTAGGTCCTTATTTCTGACCAGGCAGAAAAAAAAACTGAATACCTATAGCAGAGAGTGGGAGAAAAGCCCCTGGGACTGCCCCATAGTCGTAGTCACGTATTTGTCTGCCTAGCGTCATACTCCTGTATAGGTCAGTATAACCCATATAGTCCTGAAGATTAGGAGCTGTGTACGCCAATGAATGAAACAGAAATAGCTTTGCCTTTAGAATCCATTCACACCAGCCAGCGCTTTATAATTCAGCAGCTGGTGTGCAGTGCCCCACCACTCTATATTGCACCATTCCTTTTTTTAAACAAACTATGTTGAAAGATCACACAAACATTTCAGAAACGTCATTGGGCCGCCGCGCACTTCGGGGTGCTAAAACAAAGTAGAGTATGCACTTACTATCTCAGTGCACCATGCCTGCACACCAACGCAACACAGTGGTGCATATCGGGCACACAGTAAACAAGGCATTTTGCCTTGTCATGCAGTTAGACTGCGCTGGAACAGCCCAGCGCAGTCCCATTTTTGCCTTTAAGGTGTGACTAAGGCTCCACCCACACCAGATGCGATGGGACTGCGCTGGAACAGCCCAGCGCAGTCCCATCGCATCTGGTGTGGATGGAGCCTTAGTCACACCTTAAAAAAGGCAAAAATTTGTTTCTTTTAGGTAGAGTGGAGAGCAGTTATAACTCTTCAAGTTTTATTTTTTCTGTCTGTGACCACATTGAGGGGATGAGACCTCTATTTGTCCTATAGCACCATTACCACTAGGACAGGAAGTAAAGAAAAATCCAAAATGCTAAGTTGTCACTAGAACTTATGAATTTATTGAACAAGTCAGTTATGCTCAAGTATTCTTTTTAAGATGTCAAATAAAGTTTTACTCCAGAAAGTAGGCACTAACCTCCAGTGACATCACACATAGGAGTGATTGAGGAGTCATCCACCTGGACAGCAGTCCCCTGTTCTTGCTCTACAGATGTTGCGCCAGGTATCCGAAGGACTAAGGCAAAAAGTCTCTGATCCCACCGAAATGGCTCTTTAGTTAACTCGCTTCCAGGTAATGGAGAATTTAAAGGCAAGTGGAGCTAAGAGAAATAAACACGTAATTAGAAAAACACTCTGGATTGTCAGCCAGAACGGCTGAAATTAACTTTTTACACACAAGGTACAAGTTCCTTTTAAAGGCTTTCCTGGTTGCAATATAGCAGATAAATAGCACAACATACAAAGAAAAAGCTGCAAACATAGCTTAGAAGAGGTAAAATATTTAAGATATTGTTAACAGCAGAAAGTCCAAACCAACATGAAAAGGTCTACCTCCAACCACTGCTCCCATAAGAACCCCTTGTGGTGTCCTTGTATGCACAAAAACAAGTAAAACCTGGTTCTACTATTGCCAGCTACTTGTTTTTGACCTGAAGAAGGGGCTTTACCCCCAAACATGTAATGGCTTAACCCTCATTTCCATCTCCTTATCCATTGGCCACGCTTGGGCTCGGCATTGTGCTTCATCTCTACGCTGCCCTTCAGTTGCAGCCACCAGCATCAACTTCCTCCAGACCCGTGACGTTATCCCCGGGCGACGCAAGCGGCTCCCTCCATGGAGCATTCGTCAGTTTCAAGCACCCCAACTGGTTCACTTACCTGGGTGCTTCAGGCGGCCGCATTGTCACATACAGGACCCCATTTTGTTACCGGAGACTCACCGGATTGACTTACTCTCTTCCCATTGGAGCCTGGCTGTTTCTCTCCCCCACCACACAGTGTAGTTGTCTCCCCTAGATCCACTTGGGAGTACCCTGTCATTAATGCAGCCTCCACTCCCAGGTTCTTTTCTCTTGTGGGCAACGCTTCAGGTGGGTACTACCTGTCCCTGTCAACCGAGGTTTGTCTAACAGTTACATTTTTACCCATTGAGGAATGGTTTTGCATTACTACTTTGGTACAGTGCTTTCTTCCCCATTGTTGTCATCCTTACTCCAGTACCCTTCTCTTGCATGTTTATTAGAGCTGCAGGATTCTGGATGAAATGAGAATGACAATTTTTTTTGCTTAGAAAAAAGATCACGATTCTCAGCTAACATATTTCAAATTATACAAAAATATTGGGCTAATTTTAATGTTTAGTTTTTCTTTTAATTCATTGAAGTGTATTTTTTCCTAAAAAGTTGCGTTAGAAAGACCACTGCACAAATTTAGCGGGACATAAAATATTGCAACAAACGCCATTTTATTCTCTAGGGTCTGAATATAAAAAATATATATATATATATATATATATATATATATATATATATATAATATGTTTGGGAGTTCTAAGTAATATTCTAGCAAAAAATACTGATTTTAACTTGTAAGCAACAAGTGTCAAAAAAGGCTTAGGCTGGCCATACACTATACAATTTTCTTATTCAATTTCCTTTAGATTTACCTTAAACTATGTAGTGCAAGGGCATGCCTGATTGAATACAAATTGAAAGTGTTTAGGTTTGAACCTATATTACATGGTTTTGGTAAATATAAAGGAAAGTTGAACAAGAAAATTGTATAGTGTATGGCCAGCCTTAGTCTAAGTGGTTAAATTGACCACATTTGCAAACTGAAGTTCATCCCTTTGATCTCTAAAAGAACAGAAAGGTACAATGTTTCTTTTTCTCGCTCTCTCAGTGCTGAGCAACGTTGCAATGTTGATAAATATTGCCGGTTGTTTATTTATTTTTTGACAGCTGTGAGCAGGAGAAGAACTGCTCTGCACAGTTTACATGAATCGTGGAAATGCTGGATTAAGGTGTAAGAGTAATGGTCAAGTTACTTGGGCCTCAAGTGCAGCCCCCTACGTCAAAGGGCAGCATATAATATTCAGCGAATCCATCTCATGAAAGATGTCAAGACCGCAGTGCCTTGTGTCTAGATGAGCCTAGCAAACCTCTTGCTTGTTACTGCAGTGCTTTCAAAACTAGAAGACCAGAACAAAGTCGCACAACAAAAATGGCATTTATCACATAAAGGAAAATATGTTCTTACTTCTTCCTGAACACCACTGTTTGTTGTAAGTTTACTTCCATCTGTTATTGCAATTATGATAGCAGGCTCCAAGAAGAAAGGATTTCTTCCCTGTGGGGGAGGAAATAAAAATTTGGTTAAATTAGCTCCTGAATTCAGTCATCAGCAAGGGTTTTTCAGTATTTAAAGACCTCTGAATGTTCTCCCTGTATCTGCATTGGTTTTAGGCAGGTATGAGAAAATGCTGTAACGAATGCTTTCAGAAATAGAAGTATTTTTTTTATTAATTGACAAAATGGAAAGTAAATGAACAGAAGAGAAATCCAAATCGATATTTGGTGTGACCACCCTTTTTGTTCAAAGCAGCATCAATTCTTCTGGGTACACTTGCACACAGTTTTTCAAGGAACTTGGCAGGTAGGTTGTTCCAAACATCTTGGAGAACTAACCACAAATCTTCTGTGGATGTAGGCTGCCTCCAATCCTTCTGTCTCTTCATGTATTCCCAGACAAGACTCCATAATGTTGAGATCAGGGCTAGTTTATGGGGCCAGACCATCACTTTCAGGACTTTGTTCTTTACACTGATGCAGTATAAAAAGTGTCCTATTGCGGTGTTCAGTCTTGCCATGGTGTACCTGTGACATGAAAAACCTGACCTCACCTTAGTATCAGAGTTTCGCTGTTCCTCACCCAGTTTTAAGACTTCTACACAGCTTTCTTTTTCAGTAATGACTGTTTCAACCTACATATGAAATTGGTGATCATTTTAGCACCTACCTGTTTGGTATTATTGGTTAAAAGGACAAGTTTACCTTGTTCACATGTTACAAATGTACCAGCCCCCCCCATCCCCCATTTTGGCAGCGAGCAGGAGATCTTCTCCCCCCAGTCACTGCCACAATCTAAAGAAAATGTTGCCGTGTTCTGTGAATGGTCTATGTGATGGTGTTCACCATCACTGGAATTTAAGGACAGATGGGTGAGGGGTTGAATTGCTTCATTTTTGTCAGCAAGGTCAATTGTTCCCTTTGCCATGAGGTTTCTGAGCAGGAAGCCACTCCTAATATGGTCATCCCAGGAAGTTCTGAGGAGTCGGACTGTCTGGGGGTGGCTCCCCATTCAACTATTGTCAGGTGGGCTAATGCTAATGACCGCACCTGTTGTCTGCTAAGGGAGGTATTGACACAGAGTAATGTGTATTCAGGGCTCATTAGACAACCATTGTTCTGTGTCTGACTATTGTGTACATTGATTGCCCCCTGGGGCTTCTGTCTCCTTGCATTGGTCAAAGTTATCTGACCAATCACTACTGACTCATTTTCAAGCCCTCATTTGCATTGGTCAAAGCTATCTGACCAATCCCTGTTGACTCATTTCAAGCCCTCATTTGCATGGGTATTCCACTTTCTGTATAAAGTGTGCTGTGTTCTTCCAATAAATTGTCTTCCTGCTTGAACTTACATACAGCCTGCTTGGTGTTTTGTTCTAATGGATTCCGAACGGCACATAGCTGTAGTTCGGATCCCAGATCCTTGGTTGACCGAACCATCAGACAATGCGATCTGCAAGCTGACTGACTAGAAACAGAGGAGTGTCGGGAGAGCGGACATGGCGAGCAAGGGTCTCGTCACATTGGTTGGCAGTGGTGGGATTTGCTCTCCAGTTACTGGGACACTCCAAACCACCAGAGTCAATGACCAGCTATGCAGCATGCAGGAGAGCCACGCTGAAAGACTTACTTGAGAGCCGCGGAGGGACCGGTGGGACAAAGAACAAGGCCACCCTGATCAGTGAGCTAGCCGAGATGGATCAGAGGGAGGGTGATGCAGGACCCCGGTCAGTTGAAGACTTTTTTCAGCAACGAGTTCGGGAGCGGTTGGCATTATATGGTGCTAACCCATCAGAGACCACCATACAGAATGCCATTAGAGACATCCAGCTGCAGGATGAGCGACAAGAGAAAGAACGAGAACGGCAAGAGAGGGAACGAGAGCGGCAACATGAGCAGAAAATGGCAGAAATACGTCAATCGGAGAAAACGCCTAAAGATGCAGCGACTGTCCGTAAGTTGCCCTTTCGGGCGTTCAAACTATTTAAGGAAGGAGAGGAGGAAATTGACGCATTCCTGCAGGACTTTGAGAGACTATGCCAGATACATGAAGTACTGTCCCAAGATTGGGTCGTTTTACTGGCGAGTAATTTAACTGGCAGAGCGGCGGATGCATTTCGGGCCCTGGAGGATGAAGACGCTAAAGACTACGACCGGGTAAAAGAAGCTTTGCTAGCCCGATTTGCCATTACACCCGAAGCCAGCCGGATTAAGTTTCGAGAATCCCGGAAACAAACCAACACAACATACGTGGAGTGGGCACATCATATGCAGCGGAACCTTAAGAGCTGGTTCCAGGGAAGCCACGCTCATACCATAGAGGACATCACCCAGCTAGTACTATTAGAACAGTTTTTTAACCACACCCCTCCGGTAGTACGGGATTGGGTGCGAGATAAACAACCACAGACGGTACAACAAGCGGCTACTCTGGCCGATGAATATCTGGACTCTCGAAGGTCAGGCGAAAACGAGCGCTATCCACTATCTTGGCCCAGTTTACCAGCCTCTAAGCCGACTTCAGTACCTCCGTGGTCTGCCTCGAGACCCCCAGCCCGACCCAACCCTCCTACCGGACCTAAGTGCTATACCTGTAACCAAACCGGTCATCTGCAACGACATTGCCCTAGCCAATCCACAAGGTATCGAGAGACTAATCATCCATCCAGACCAGCGGCTCATTGCTACCAGAATGAGCCCATCCATCGAGATGTTCAGGAAGAGTGCGGCGAACTTTTCGAAGCGGATCCTGTCCAAGCTGCTGCCGGAGATAATCGGCAGCACCATCGCCAGGCAGTATGGGTTAATGGGCAGCCGGCCCAGGGACTCCGCGATTCCGGGGCCACGATTACCCTCATCCAGCCTCACATGATTCCCCAGTCAGCCCGGACCGGCCAGACTGTTGCAGTCAGGGTAGCAGGGGGCCAGGTGCTACGTTTATCCACCGCCCAAGTCCTCTTGGATTGGGGCTCAGGGGAGCGATATGTGCGAGTGGGATTGCTACGCGAGTTACCCGCAGAAGTACTTTTGGGAAACGATTTGGGCCATTTAACTTCCTCTTATGCCCCAGAGGCCACCATGGCCGGGACCACCAGACGTCACAGCCACAGTCGCTCTCCCATGTCAAATCGAAGGCGGCATATAGGAAGTAGAGTACGTCCGGTAAATCCTGATCCTAACTGCTGTTTGGGCGTGTTTGGCCTAAGTCGTTACACAACGGAGCGAGATCTAAGAGAAGTATTTTCAACATATGGTCCAATGGCTGATGTATCCATTGTGTATGATCGGCAATCTTGGCGTTCCAGGGGTTTCGCGTTTGTCTGCTTTGAAAATGTTGAAGACGCAAAGGAGGCAAAAGAACATGCAAATGGCATGGAACTTGATGGAAGACACATACGTGTAGATTTCTCAATTACACAAAGGCCCCACACCCCTACACCAGGAATATACATGGGAATGCGGATGGGTTATCCCGGCAGACAGACCTAGAACCTTAAGACTACTTTTCCAACATCCTCGAGTTGACCCGTTCGGGGTTCCACTGTGGCTGTTGGACTGTTTACCTGGGGGAAGATATGTGATGGTGTTCACCATCACTGGAATTTAAGGACAGATGGGTGAGGGGTTGAATTGCTTCATTTTTGTCAGCAAGGTCAATTGTTCCCTTTGCCATGAGGTTTCTGAGCAGGAAGCCACTCCTAATATGGTCATCCCAGGAAGTTCTGAGGAGTCGGACTGTCTGGGGGTGGCTCCCCATTCAACTATTGTCAGGTGGGCTAATGCTAATGACCGCACCTGTTGTCTGCTAAGGGAGGTATTGACACAGAGTAATGTGTATTCAGGGCTCATTAGACAACCATTGTTCTGTGTCTGACTATTGTGTACATTGATTGCCCCCTGGGGCTTCTGTCTCCTTGCATTGGTCAAAGTTATCTGACCAATCACTACTGACTCATTTTCAAGCCCTCATTTGCATTGGTCAAAGCTATCTGACCAATCCCTGTTGACTCATTTCAAGCCCTCATTTGCATGGGTATTCCACTTTCTGTATAAAGTGTGCTGTGTTCTTCCAATAAATTGTCTTCCTGCTTGAACTTACATACAGCCTGCTTGGTGTTTTGTTCTAATGGATTCCGAACGGCACATAGCTGTAGTTCGGATCCCGGATCCTTGGTTGACCGAACCATCAGACGATGCGATCTGCAAGCTGACTGACTAGAAACAGAGGAGTGTCGGGAGAGCGGACATGGCGAGCAAGGGTCTCGTCACAGTCTACAACTACTGACATCCCTTGAGGCTGTCGGCTTGTAGTTTTCAATGAACTACCACGGTGCTGTTGAGCGCTGTGGTAGTTCATGGATTTTTCCTGTCAGTGTGATGTACAGGCGGACAGCTTACACTGACAGTCTGCAGGTGACCTGCATGGCATTAGCGATCTAATTGCTGGTGCAACGCTTTCCAGGCTCCCTCCCCCTCCTGAAAGAAAAAAAAAAAATAGTAAACCGCACATTTTTGACCTGCATAAAAAAAAAACACGATCTTTTTTTTCTTTTAAAAGGTGAACTTATCCTTTAGAGCCGGTTCATATTTGTGGGGCTCCGTCGTTCGCATGTAATGTCGGAGCGCACTGCTCCTTCATTACATGCGATCGGCTGTGCGGTGCGAGTTTAGCCATACACTTTGTATGGCTAAATTCGCACCGCACCAAACACGCACAGGACCCTTTTTGGCAGCCGCATCAGGATCAGATCGCACAGCGGTTCACACTTGTGCGATCCAATCCTGTGTGAACTGCAAGATCGCACTGCGATATGCGATCAAACTGGGGGTGTCGTTAAGATTACATTGACACCCCCAGCGTATCGCATATGGCAGTGTGAACTGCCGGGGGTGCGTTTGCGATGCGGGAACAGGCTGCGGATTCGCAGCCTTCCCGCATTGCATAAGTGTGAACCGGGGCTTAATCATACACCTGACCCAAGCCTATAAAATCCCTGACTTTGTGCAAGTAGAAGAATTGATGTTGGTTTGAAGCAAAAGGGTAGTCACACCAAATATTGATTTGATTTAGATTTGTCTTCTGTTTGTTCACTGGGCCTTTTGAAGAATATATATATATATATATATACACTTATTTTTTTTTTTTTTAAAAAGCATTCTTACTTTGCAGCATTTTATCACACCTGCCTATAATTTTGTACAATAATTTATTTATATATATATATATATATATATATACATACATAGTGTGTGTCTGGAAGAGATAGATTGGGGGCTCCTTTATTGGACAGGGATTAACCTGAATGGCTCCACGTGCTTGGGAAAGCATTGTAGAAAACAGTCACTCCTCTTTTATTCAGTTGGTGCGAATCGAAGATTATAGAGTGTTGTAAACAAGCAAAGTAGTTAAAGCAGAACTAAATCCTCCTATCCATTACAGCCAAGAAAGCTTGTCATCTTAGCCTCTGATCTGCAGTTGATATGGTGCTACCCATGTGATCAGTTTTAAAACAAGCTATTTGATAACTTGACAGTTCAGTTGAGAACAGAAACAATTGAAAGTTATTCATGGAATGCCTTGAATGTACCGGTTGTGGAAATGGGTAAATTGATGGGTTTAGTTCAGCTATAACCGGTTGTGGGAAATGGGTAAAACGATGGGTTTAGTTCCGCTTTAAGAACAGTCAGGTAAACAAATAAAAAAAGTAACCTAAACTGCCCCCTGCTGGCTTGAGTTCATTTTGTTGAAACTAAATGCAAAAACGTGGAACAATTTTAAAAGTGACAGTATTAGAGCAATGGCAGATGAAAAATCCAACACATTGCTTCTATCTATGGCATGATAGAAGGACTTTTGATCAGAGCAGTCACCAACTCAGCATAAAATTAGGGAACTCTCCCTCTGCCACGTAAGTGAGGGGTGAAAGGGATATTGTGAAACAAATGAGGCATTGATGGCTCTCCCCCACAGATCTTGTTAAGCTACTTAAAAAAAAAAAAAAAAAAAAAAAAAGGCTATATGTAAGAAGTAGTATATCCAACATTCAAATACTCACTAAAGATTAATCTTCCAGGTGCCTAGGTTTCAACTGAGAGTGAATGATTCAACATTAAGAATGTTAGGTAAAAACTCCCATTTGCTGCTTTATAAGTAAGCCCCCAAAGCTTCAGGTATGAAAGAAACGCCTGTATACCACAGTGGAAAATTGAATGAATGTTTTAAGCACCTGTTTGATGCAACCAGGAATTACCAAGGTGCTTTCAATCTATAACTTCCAGCATGCACTGTCCACTGCAGGCAGGGCACACTGTGGGAAACCACCTAGGAAGACAGACAGGTTGCCTGTTTTGATAATTTTATCATAATCACATGACAATGTAATACATATTTCATCACCTTGCCTTTCACCCTTCAAAACAAACAAAAAAAAAATTATAAAATTACAAAGTGGTATTGAACCCGCTCAATGCCTTAGCAGCATGCTTCAAGTTATTAGCACATCCACTCTGCAAATATACAAGTACAAAACATTTGATCAATGTTCGTTACATGTCAAGCCACTCCTGTCGGGTTTTTCCATCAGTGGCTCCATTAGAAAGATTTACCCTCACTTCTTGTCCTGTTTCACCAGACAAAGTGAAGGAAAACCTGCAAATGGGACACAGGTGGAAATAACAGTGACGGGTCCGTATTTCTGTTATTGGTAGAGTGGCCCCACTTCATTTCTGGTAAACGTGGACAGCAGGACATAAAAAGGTGTGCCAGATAGCAAAGAAAACAAGAAAAGGGGTTCTAAATCTTCCTTACCCTATCCAAAACTAAAGCTGGCTATATACGGCTTAAACTTCAGTAAACTCCTGCTGAAATCGACAAAACTCAAGCTGTAGGTGACCCCGTCAGCACCATCCAGCTCAACAAAACTCAGAGGCCAGGTGGAAAACTGCTAGCTTAACAGTGACTTAATCCAACCCGATGCAGTCATTGTTTGGGCATTCAAGCAGCCTTGGGTGCTGCTGCTTGAATAGGATAGCCAAAAATAAATGGGCTGAATGAGAAATCTGTGCATGTGCTAGATTTAGAAAATGTTTGGAGGGACGACGTACACTTGATGGATGAAGCAACACTGCAGTACTGAAGGCCTAAGAATCCTAGCAGTAATAACTTTGCACAATGGCTCCTGCAGCTAAATGTGTAAATGCAACAGTGACACCTACAGGTCAAAAAGGAGTTTAACGCGACTGATAATATACTAGAAAGACCCCAAAGCCACTGTAGAAAAAAGGAGAAATTAATTATCTAGCAGTCTGTTTCGATCGCTTTTTTTTAAATGGATTTACATACTTTGAGTAGAATACATAAAACGGTAAAAGCTGGCCACTGGCAATATGCAGGTAAAGGAGGCCACACATTTATATTTCTTCTACAATGAATGCACATTTTTATTGGAAAAGGGAATTTGTAGAAACCACTGGGAGAAGAAATAAATCCAAGCCCTGACACTAAAACTGAAGTGGCATGGATAAGGTGGAAAACATCTTTACCATTACAGAACAAGTCCAGCTGAACGTGACCAACTAATGCTCGCTATACAATAAGGCTGCATTCACACCGAGCAGTTTGTGAAGCGCTTTTGCATTTTAAAAAAAAAGCAAAAGAAAAGCTGAAGAAAAATGCATCCCTTTAAATTCTCTGTCTTCCGTTCAGGTGTAAAAAATTCTGCTTGCCACATTTTAGTGTATATTGACTCAGTTTAAAAAAAAAAAAATGCACCTCCCTATTGAAATGCATTGCAAAAGCTGCAAAAATGTACCTGTGTTGTGTTTGCGTCACATGTCCTATGAAAAACGCACTGCAAATGCGGTAACATCGCAGCAAAAAAAAACACGTATATGCATTTTTGCTAAGGATCGGTATGAAAGTAGCCTAACCTGGATAACTGAAGTCTCCCATACAAAAGAAATCCAGTTATTCACATGACATTGGCCAGGGAAGTCTCACGCTATCCAGACAAGGTACACCAGATCCACACTAGCCTTTTGCATTTGCTAAACTCAGGAGGAATGGTCTTGGATGCATAAAGCTTTATGCTTCCCATAAGACATTCTCTAGCGTTTTAGATGTACATGCGTTTAGGCAATTTACCCCTGGAAGCACAAAATTCTATTTCCTCTAAATGCAGCTAAAATGAATGTGCCTAAACACAGGGAAATGCAGTGTAATTTATACTATATAAAATCATTATATACATTTATATACGTTTAGAAATATCTTATAAGTGCTTGTGTATGCCACTGCCGCTGTGAATAAAGCCGTAGACACAAAAAGGCACAAGTGACCATCTTCTCTATGTGTAGTATATACTTTACTGTAGTTATCTGAAAAGTGATATAGAACATTCTTGCCATGTCCCCATCCCTGAACATGCGTCTGATGTTTGCTACATTTATGCATTCCACATTCCTAGGCCCAGCTTTATTGCAAATCCTCCAACATGTTAAGACATTCTCCCTAAACGTCTTAAATTTAACAAAGTCATAAAGCAAAGCAAAGTTCTCCTGAAACAATCCTAAAACCTAGAACACCAGATGCCTCGTTTTACAAAATTAAACACAGGGGTTTTCAAAGCAGTGGACATTTAGGCCTCGTACACTGCTTGCTGATGAACGAACGTTTAGGAGCAGTTGGGTGTTTTTTTTCTGCAGCCCCAGAACTCTCCTCTATGTTATCTTATATGTCCATCTACACTGAGTCATTTATAGTCATTTTTCTGAAAACAAAAAAATGCGTTCAGATGGAAGTTTACTGGCATTTGAAATGCCAAATGCTTGTAACCCCATGCAAATGCGTCTAAATATGGTAACTCATTTATAGGCCTTTTGTTTATAGGGGTTTTCAATGGGGATACATTTCTGACCATTTTAGAATATAAAAATGCTGCTAAACGCAGCATGTAAATGCGAAAAAACTGACGTTTTAACCGTCCGTTACGAACTGACAAGTTGCAACGTACAGCAGCAGTTTTCAAACGAAGCCCTAAACTGATTGACTAGAGAGGATATTTCTCACTCTGCCTTTCTATAGTCAAATGACCCCCAAAACCTTTATCAATGCTTAGCCTTTTCTTCAGTCATAAGAGAATAGCAGAAGCTATAAAATATTTACCTTTTCTCTAGAAATCAATTCCCTGGGACCCCAAAATAGCCATTTGAGTGTCCAAATGCCTGGGCATTTAATCACATTTTGCTGAATAGGAGGGGCACCATTTCTGAATCAAAACATTTCATGGATTCAGAAAACCCAAATTACTAAAAAATCTTAAAGCGGAGTTGCACCCATTTTAATAAGTTTAGATGTACGCAATCCCCTTTAAAAATGCTTTTACCTATGTAAAAATTTTTTTTTTTGCATGGAAATAACTTTTTTTCTTCTTTATTCATCCGCACTTCCGGGTCCGGCCGCCTATAAGCGATTACGTCACTAGGCGGGATGTATCCCAGCAGCCCTTGCAAATCGCCTAGTGACAAAATCTTGCATTATTACACCGGCACCAGCTGTACTCAGGGATGTATTGCTTGGAGTCCACGCCCCGCCTCCTCTTAGTGAGCTTTACAGGATGTATCGCTTTGAGTCTGCGCTCCGCTCCGCCTCCTCTCAGTGAGCGCGGACTGAAAGCATTACAATCCGTAGAGCTCACTGAGAGGAGGTGGGGTGGAGCGCGGACTCCAAGCAATACATCTTTGTGCCATCAGCTGTGCCGGTGTAATAATGCGAGATTTCGTCACTAGGCGATTCGCAAGGGATGTATCCCAGCAGCCCTTGCAAATCGCCTAGCGACGTAATCGCCTATAGGCGGCCGGACCTGGAAGTGAGGATGAATAAAGAAGAAAAAAAAAGGTATTTCCTTGCATATAAAAAAAAAAAATAAAAAGAGTTTACATTGGTAAAAGCATTTTTAAAGGGGGATTACGTACATCTAAACTTATTAAAATGGGTGAACTCCGCTTTAAAGTGGTTGTAAACCTCAGACATGAACTATGAACAAAGCATAGCCCTCTATAGTGTGTCTCTCAATAAAGAGCACTAAGCCTGGGTTCACACTAAGTGCAGTGCAAATTCACTGCAAATTCTGCACCGCATCAAGATCACAACCTGTTCATGTGAACCGATTGCGGAGTGTATGTTAAGTTACCGCCACCACAAAATTTGTATGCAAAATGCAGTGAAATTTGCAGTCTGGTGCGGACACAAAAAAAAAAAAAAAAAAAAAAGGGTCCTGCATGAGTTTGCTGCAAATGTGGTGCGATCTGAGCTATACAAATCCATGGCTCAAATCGCACCACAAGTAATTTGCACAGAAATGTGCTGCGATTCCTGTGCAAATTAAATGCTGCAACGCTTTAGTGTGAACTCAGGCTTTGCCTTTTCTGTCTGACAATTTGCTTATCCGCACGAGTCCCTTTTGACAAGTTTTCCTGACACCAAGTGAAAAAAGGTGACAGGGGAGGGACCTCTATTACACAGCCTGTTATGGACAGCCTCAGCATTGTTCCTGTGTGCTGTGTGAAGGGGGCGTGTCTCTTCCCTCCAATCAGCTCTCAGAGCTCTCCTAACTGAGCTCTGCAGAGTGAAATATCAGCTCTCGGTCCCCCTTTTTCCCGACAGCTCAGACAAGCTTTATAAATTCCGGACATTGAACGGATGTAGAGAAGACTGGAGATAAACAGGTACATGTTACGTAGGAGGATTTATTTCATCTCTATTACCTGAGACCAGTCCCTTCTCTTGGTATATGTAAGGGTTTACAACTACTTTAATCTTTGCCCACATCAGGATCATGTGTGCCACCAATATCGCAATACAGTTTCCAGCCCCTCCTGCTCACTTGACATGCATCACAGTAATGTCTGTACATGAATAGAAAATGGCACAAAGCATGACAAGCTTCCCAGCTTCACAAACATGCATTGCTGATCAGCCAGTTTAAAGTCCAACTCCAGCCAAAACTTTGCTTCATTTTGCATACAGGAAGGAAGGGTTAGAGTCCTATGATTTTATTGGAGATTTCGGGGAGATTTTGCTGCAATTCTTCTCATGACAGAATGAGGGGGAAGTCTCTCCAACAGGGGCAAAAAAAAAAAATTATGGGTAATAATGGGATTTTTGACTTACCGTAAAATCCATTTCTCTGACGTTCATTGACTAACACCACTCCCGATATTCATAACCATTGAGTTATACTGCTACCTACAGGAGTAGGACACTAGGCAGAAAAGAATTCTGGCTACACCCATGGACATTCCCAGGGGGTATACTCCTTCCAGTTTTGTTACAGTGTCAGAAGAATTCTAACTCCACAGAGGGGTGGGTGCTGTGTCTGTCAGTGAACATCAGAGAAATGGATTTTACGGTAAATCAAAAATCCCATTTTCTCTTTCGTTCATTGACGGACACAGCTCCTGATGTTCATAACCATTGGGATGTCCCAAAGCAGTGTTAAACAAAAAAATTCCCAAGGATAAACATTAGCCATCCAGGCAACAGGAGCTCAACCAAACAACTGGAGCCAACTTGGAAAAAACAAAAAAAACAAAACAACACACCCTCAAAGAGGGTCAGGTCCTCTTAAAACAGCAGCCTGCAAAACCTTGCGGCCAAAATAAGCATCCGCAGATGCCAACACACCCACTTTAAAACTTTGTAAAAGTGTGCACCGACAACCAGGAGGCCCGTCTTGCAAACCTGTGTCACTGACACAGGATGACGGAAAGCACCGGAGACCCTAGTAGAGTACGCCTTGACAGGGAAAGGAGGAACCCGACCCTGATAGAATAGACCTGAACCACCATCTGTCTGATCCATCTGAAAATGGTCGCAGAGGAAGTGGACAACCCTTTTCCGTGAGCACAAAGAGTCTGAATTCCTGAAAAACTCCATAGATGTCAGGTACAACCTAATTGCCCGGACCACATCCAAGGCATGCAAGGAAATTTCCTTCGGATGTTTAGGCCTGGGACACAGGGAAGGCAACACAATCTCTTTATTCAAATAAAAATCAGACAACCTTCGGAAGGAACTACAGACAGGGGCGAAGAACCACCTTATCCCTTTGAATCACCAGGTAAAAGGTGAACGACAGGATGCCGCCAGTTCCAACAACCTGCGTGCAGAGGCGATAAGCCACTAAAAGGCCACCTTCTGGAACAGCGACAACAGGGGAATCTCCCTCATTTTTTTTTTTTTTTTTAAAGGGAGGCTTCTGTAGAGCTGAAAGCACCAAATTAGGATCCCAAGGCGGGAAAGGAGCCCGCACTGGAGGAACCAAATGTCGGAACACCCTGAAGAAAGGTACGCACCAGGGAGTGTGCGGCCAAAGGTTGTTGGAAAAAGACCGCTAAAGCAGACACCTGGCCAATTACTAACACTAGCTAATTATGAAATACTTACCTTAGAACGAAGCCACCGCAGTCTGAGCAGTGACACGGCCAACATTTTTAGCCGTCTTGCTTCCTGGTTCGCGTCCTCCGGCCTTCTCATTGGCCAGAGGCGCGACAACATCCCTCCCGTGCATGCATGCGGGAGCCACCGTTCACGGCTCAGGGCTCTGAAAGAAAGGCATGAGCGGCCGTTCCTTCAGAGCGCATGCACCGATGACCTCATCGACTGCATGAAATGTAAATATCTCCTAAACGGTGCAAGTTTAGAAGATATTTACAGTACCTATAGGTAAGCCTTGTGATAGGTTTATCTATAGGTATATAGGTACAACTTACTGAGGGGGGTTCACAAGCTCTTTAACCAGTTCAGGACCGAAAGCATTTGCCCCCTTAATGACCAGGCCATTTTTTGCGACTCTGCACTGTTATTTTAAGCAGTCGTGCTTAACTGTACCGAAATAAAATTGATGCCCTTTTTTCCCCACAAATTGAGCTTTCTGTTGGTGGTATTTGATCACATTTGCGATTTTTATTTTTTGGGTTATTAACAAACTAGCCACAATTCTGAAAAAAAAAAAAAAATTTCACATTCTGCTATACAACAATCCCAAAAACAAAAATGTAACCACTTAGGACCGCCCGCCGCAGTTATACTGCGGCAGGCAGCCCCTCCTGTGCAAACCGACGTAGGTATACAACGGTGACGCGCCTGCAGCTGGGGGGCGAGCGCATGCTGCTGCCGGCGTGCTCCTGCCCCCACTCGGCAGCGGGGGACTCCAATGCATGGGGCAGGCGGCTCAGATTGCCGCCTGACACCCACAATCACTCCCTGCTGAGAGTTGTAAACATAGCTGACCGTTGTTCTCTCTGGAATGATCACAGAGTGCCTGTAATGTAGGATGACAGGTTTCTGTGATCCTTTCACAAGCCCCGCCCCCAGTTAGAATCACTCCCCTAGGCTCACATTTTACCCCTTGATCACCCCCAGTATTAACGCCTTCCCTGCCACTGTCATTATTACAGTAACAGTGCATATTTTTAGCACCGATTACTGTAGTAATGTCACTGGTCCCCCCCATAAGTCAAAAATGTCAGTCAGGGGTCAGATCTGTCCGCCACAATGTCACAGTCCCGCTAAAAATCGCAGATCGCCGCCATCACTAGTAAAAATAAATAAATAAAAATGGCATAAATCTTTCCCGTAGTTAGTAGACGCAATAATTTTTGCGTAAACCAATCAAAATACGCCTATTGCGATTTTTTTTTAACCAAAAATATGTAGCAGAAAACAAATTGGCCTAAAATGTTAAAAAACTTTGATTTTAAATTTTCTTTGGGGGGGGGAATGTTAGAAAGTGAAAAATATTGTTTTTTATTTTCAGAATTGTCGCTCTTATTTTGTTTATAGTGCAAAAAATAAAAGCCGCACAGGTGATCAAATACCACCAAAAGAAAGCTCTACTTTTTATATGGGTACAGCGTCGCATGACTACGCAATTGTCTGTTAAAGTAAAGCAGTGGCGAATCAAAAAAAAAAAAAATGGCCTGGTCATTAAGGGGGCAAATCCTTCCAGTCCAGAAGTGGTTAAAGATCAAAATGTTTCATCTTTGTAGGCCAATTTGTATTCTGCTACGTTTTTGGTAAGAAAAAAAATTAAAAATCGCAATAAGCGTATTTTGATTGGTTTGCGCAAAAATGATCGCGTCTATAAACAAGGATAAAGATTTATGTCATTTTTATTTACTTTACTAGTAACGGTGGCGATCTGCGATTTTTAGTGGGACTGCGAAATTGCGGCGGACAGATTAGACCCCTGACATTTTTTGACACTTTCGGGGGGACCAGTGACATTACTACAGTAATCAGTGCTAAAAATATGCACTGTTACTGTAATAATGACATTGGCAGGGAAGGGGTTACCCTAGGGGTGATCAAGGGGTTACATGTAAGCCTAGGGGAGTGTTTACTAACTGTATGGGGGATGGGCTTGTGAAATGATGATAGAGACCTGTGACACTATATAGCAGGATCACAGGTGCTCAGCGATCATTTTAGAGAGACCGGTCAGCTGTGTTTATAACAGCTGATCGTCCTCTTTCAGTGGGGAGTGGTCAAGGCTGCCTGGCGCCTCCCCAGCACCACACACACGACCGATGTAGACCTACGTGGTTTCGCGCATACACACACACACACATACATATACATACATTATATATATATATATATATATATATATATATATATATATATATATATATATATATATATATATATATATATATATATATATATATATATATATATATATATATATATATATATATATATATATATATACATATACACACACACATACATATTTATATATATATATATATATATATATATATATATATATATATATATACACATATACATATATATACACACACACACACACACACACACACACACACACACAGTATATATCAGTTAAACCTTTAGGTTGTTTACCTTAAAAGGTAACATAAGGAACTGAGGCATTAGCCATAATGCTCTTCAGGCAGTGAGCAGAAGCACTGAAGGCTAGACAGCCTATATCCACATCACGTAGTCACATGTCCTCACTACATCTACTAGATATTTTCTTGGTGCACCCTCCTGAAAGCCACAGAGTAGTTAATCAAGGTAGGAGTTAAGGGCCTAAATAATGCATACTAATGCAAGGGCTGGTTTACAAGTGAAGCCGGAGGTGAACACAAAGCTTTCCAAAGGTTTACTGGAGGGGATTTTAAAAGTCAGCGGAATTGTAGTCTTCCTACATGGATGAGAATCCAGGTCATCCAACACTAGTCATCAGCCCACAAGTTAAAACCTGACTTAAAGATGGAAGAATCCCTTAGAAGGCTTTCACCATCTTACTGAAAAGGTCATCTGGGGAAAGGCAGCAGGATTAACATCACATCTACGGAATAGAGACAGGGAAGCAGAAGTACTGTCCTCCAGTTCCTTATTGTAGGGGGCAGATAAAACACAAAAACACACACATTGAAAGTCAGCAGCTTTAAAATGTAAAGGTGCATAATCCATATAATGAGCGCTAGATACATTAAGGGTTACAGCCACTCTGCAGTCAATATTTTTACCTTTATCCCTGCAAGTGGAGTCCAGTGATAAATCAGCACCCCTTCCATTGACCCAAAAAGTGGTATAACTACCAGGTGACAAGTATGTAAACAAGGACAAAGACAAAGCAAGATGCGGGACTTTTTAGGTGCTAAAATTCACCAAGTAATATCACTAACATACACCACTGTTAAAACATTAATATTTATCAAAAACACAAATTCATGAAATAATTGACACATCACTGTGTCACCATACAAAGTTGTGAAGTTAGAAATTGGTTTCGATGTTTGTGCGCTCTCATTTTGACATGTTTCGCCGCATAGGCTTCTTCAGGAAAAAATCTGCAGTACCTTCCATCCAACTTTCTAAACAAAAAAGGTTATGTACATACAGACAGTTTAGCACACAAAACAACCTCCTACACATTAATGGATTGCATACATTGCAACACAACACGAAAAAAAAAAAACCACACACATAAATTCCTCCCGCAACACCACAGCAGGGATTCCCCAGAGTAAGTTTGGGCTTCATACCTATTGACGGGGTAAGACCCACAGGTATGCATGATAGAGAGCTGTTCATATGAAGTTTATGTGCCCAAACTGGTGGAGCCAGGACCAGTTGTCGAATCTCCCACAGAGAGAAGTATAAGAAGCCAATTCCGGATAAGCAATTAAACAACCAATTATTATATTGAAATGAACAGGATAACATTCCTGCTGTAAGGTTTCAGCTTTTCTAAACATAGCTTATACTTACTTGTATTATTATAAGCTATGTTTAGGAAAGCTGAGGCATTACAGCAGAAATGTCATCCTGTTCAATATAATAATTGGTTGTTTAATTGCTTATCCGGAATTGGGTACTTATACTTCGCTCTGCGGGAGACTCAACAACTGGTCCTGGCTCCACCAGTTTGGGCACATCACATTCATATGAACAGACTTCTCTATCATACATACCTGTGGGTCTTACCCTGTCATTTGGTATGAAGCCCACACTTACTCTGGGGAATCTCTGCTGTGGTGTTGCGGGAGGAATGTATGTGTGTGGGGTTTTTTCTTGTGTTGCAATGTATGCAATCCATTAATGTGTAGGTTTTTGATTTGTATGCTAACCGGTCTATATATATATATATATATATATATATATATATATATATATATATATATACACACACACACACACACACACACACACACACACGTCTTTTCTGTTTAGAAAGTTGGAAGGTACTGCGCATTTTTTCCTGAAGAAGTCTACGCGGAGAAACATGTCTAGATGAGAGCGTAGGAACATCTAAACAACTTCCTAACTTCACAACTTTGTATGGTGACAATGACATGTCAACGATTTTATGGCTTTGTGTTTTTGATAAATGTTAATGTTTTAACAGTGGTGTAAGTAAGTGATATTACTTGGCAAATTTTAGCACCGTAAGCGCCGGTTCACAGAGATCGCATGTAATTTGGAGCGCACTGCTCCTAAAATTACATGCGATCTCATGTGCGGTGCAAATTTCAGCCATACAGTTCGTATGGCTGAATTTGCACCGCAATCGCACTAAACACGCACATGACCATTTTTTTATCCGCAGCAGAATCGGATCGCATGGTGGTTCACACTAGTGCGATCCGATTTTGTGAGAACTTGCAGATCGCACTGCGATATGCGATCTCAACTGGGGTTGTCGTTAACTTTTAATTGACACCCCCTGCGTATCGCATATGGCAGTGTGAACTGCCAGGGGTGTGGATGCGATGCGGGAACACGCTGCATATTCGCAGCATTCCCGCATCGCAGAAGTGTGAACCCGTGACTAAAAGTCCCGCATCTTGCTTCGGCCCTAATATTTTGGCATATTGGTGCCATATGTTTAATCTACAGTTAACCCTGGCTTTGCTCACCTAACTATCCAAAAAGTATGTAAACAAACAGAGACCAAAAAGCATGTGATAAGGTAACATAAATTAAGCACGGCAACCAAAATGTAGTAACCAGTGTTGCCCACACACTTCTGCCTTCAGGGTGCTGGCAGGCGCTCTGGAAAGGAGGAAGACACGCACGCACGCTTTGCAAGCTTGATTATCAAATCCATGAAAAAAGAGTTTACAAATGGAAGTCAGCGAGAAAAATTACAGAAATAGACCAGCTACAGTGAATGGAAGAATAAATATTTACAATTCATGGTTTCCTGGGGTCAAGCAGTTCAAGGGGAAAAAAAAAGCCAACACCTACATTTGTGGTTCTAAACACAAACTTTGTTTTTACCTTAATGCATTCCATGCATTGAATGAAAAAAAAAAAAAAAAAAAAAAAAAAACCCACCACTAATTGCTCCCATGTCCCCCCAACTTACCGGAAACCTTTCACCTCTGTCTCGTCTGCAGCTCCGCTCTCCTCTCTGCCTGATCTCACAGGGAACACAGGCAGCCATGGCTCCTGCTGCTGTCAGTCAAACGCCTGTGAGAAGGGAGCAGGGGCGAGGCTTGTCGGCCTATGGAAGCTCACAGCCCAGCTTGGATGCATGCCTGGATCGGTGCCCCCTTAGTGCATTGCTTGCAGAGAAGGCATTTAGAAGAAGGGGCGGGGAAACGCCAAAGAAGTCGTAAGGGACGAATTTGTGCAATATCATTGCACAGAGCAGGCAGGCATAACAGCTTTTTATTTTAAGGGAAAAAAAAAACAAAAAAAAAAAAAAACTTAGAACCTTAAATATTTTATACTATTATTTTATGCTGCAATAGTTACGTAAAATGTATAACCACAGAGTGGTTTATTTTTTGGGTTATTAGGAAGTTTTGAAAATAGTTGGTAAGTGCCTAAGCCCCACAAGAATATTTTCCCTTAACCACTTGCTGACTGGGACATAGCCAAATGACGGCTACAGCGCAGTCGGCTTATTCTGGGAGGGAGCACAATGACTTCCTCCCAGAATCGCGCTTTCCGCACGTCCCCGGCGCATCATGGATCGTGGTAAAGGGCCAATGTCAGCAGCCCTTTACCACATGATCGCTTCGTCCAATGAGGAACCGATCACTTGTCAACAAATCGGCGCATGTCCGGTTCATTGCTCTCCTCTCCTCGCACACAACGATCGGTACATCATGTTAGGAGAGGAGAGAAACTGCAGCTGCACCCATCCTCTGCCTCCTCCATACCTCTATGCCCATCCGTGCCACATCCATTCCTCATCCGTGCCACATCCATTCCTCATCCGTGCCGCCTCAGTGCTCATCTGTGGCTCATCCATGCCACATCCGTGCTCATACATGCCACATCCATGCCATGTCAGTGCTAATCCATGTCAAAGGTCATCCGTGCCACATTCATGCCACGTCAGTACTCATCCGTGCCACATCAGTGCTTATCCGTGCCAAATTCATGCCACGTCAGTACTCATCCGTGCCACATTCATGCCACATCAGTGCTTATCCGTGCAAAATTCATGTCACGTCAGTGCTCATCCGTGCCACATTCATGCCACGTCAGTGCTCATCCGTGCCACATTCATGCCACGTCAGTGCTCATCCGTGCCACGTCAGTACTCATCCGTGCCACATTCATGCCACATCAGTGCTTATCCGTGCCAAATTCATGTCACGTCAGTGCTCATCCGTGCCACATTCATGCCACGTCAGTACTCATCCATGCCACATTCATGCCACATCAGTGCTTATCCGTGCCAAATTCATGTCACGTCAGTGCTCATCCGTGCCACGTCAATGGTCATCCGTGCCACATACATGCCACATCAGTGGTCATCAGTGCCACGACAGTGCTCATCCGTGCCACGTCAATGGCACATCATTGCTCATCCGTGCCACTACAGTGCCTCACAAAATTGTAATAGGAAATCAGAAATTACGGGGCTCCCTCAATGTTGGGCCTCTGTTTGTGGCCAAGCTGTGTAAAAGTGTCACATGTGGTATCACCTCACTACGGACAAGTAGCAGAATTTGGGGTGTCATTTTTGCTATCTACATGCTAGGTGTTAGAAATATCTTCAAAATGAAGAAAAAAAAAAAAAAAAAGCGTTTATTTTCTTTCCACATTTTCCGAAAAAATGACATGTTCAAAAGACGTATTAGGGCTCCTAGATTATGTGTTGGAGTGTTTGATTTCCAAAATGGGGTCATTTTGTGGACGTTTCCATTGTCCTGGTGCTTCAGGGCCTTTTAAAAACTGTGATAAGTTGTGAGGAATTTTTATGTTTAATTTTTGCTCCAAGAACACCTAGAGGTGCTACTTGGATGTTGGACCTGTATGTTGCCAGACTGTGGAAAAGTCCCACACATGTGGTATCGCCATACTCAGGAGGAGTAGCAGAATGTATTTTGGGGTACAGTTGCAAGTATGCCAAACAAGTGTGAGAGGAATAACTTGGTAGAATTACCATTGTGTAAAAAAAAAAAAAATAATCATTTTGCAAAGATTTGTTAAAAAAAATTTGCAACTTCAAAAAACTCACCATGCCTCTTACTACCTTGGAATGTCTACTTTCCAAAAAGGGGTCATTTGAGGGGCATTTGTACTTTACTGGCTTGTTAGGGTCTCAAGAAATGAGATAGGCCGTCAGTACATCCGGTGTGATCAATTTTCAATGATTGGCACCATAGCTTGCAGATTTTATAACCTTCTCAAAGACCAAAAAATGTATACTTATTTGGGTTATTTTAACTAAAGATATTTAGCAGTATAAATTTTGGCCAAAATTTATGAAGAAAAATTACTAAAATTTGCAAAACTAAAACAAAAACGAAGAAAAATGCATTTTTACCAAATTTTCAGCCTTTTTTTCATTTATAGCACAAAAATAAAATAAAATCAATGATGATTAAATACCACCAAAAGAAAGCTCTGTGTGAAAAAAAGGATGAAAATGTCATATGGGTACAGTGTTGCATGACTGAAAGCTGAAAATTGCAGAGATTACAATTAGCAAAACGTACACATGAAAAAGATAGGTGCATCTAGATGTGCAGGCCAGCCAAGTAATATGCAAAGCTTGAGGTTTCCCGTAAAAGTTAGCACAGCAAAAAAAGAAAAAAAGCAATGAATTCCAAGCACCTCATGTCACCTGCAAATGCCAGGGTTGGGTTTTTATTGCGGTCTGTGTGAAGATCTTCCTTCACATCCAGTCCCAGAAACTCAATAGGAAGAGCATACAAATCTGCCCAAAGGGAGAAAACGTAGCAAAAATCGCAATTAGGACATATGTCATTGAAGTATCTTCAATGGAGGATACTTCTAGTTCAGTGCTGGTGACAATATACAATTTGAATTCCTTTTTACATTTCTGTCCTGGTGACAGGGGACTAGAACAAAGTGAGAGGGTGTTCCCCAGATGGGGTGGGGCACAGACAGCCATAAGACAATGATCGATCTACTCTTGACACCAATATAAATATAACATGGCTGAAGTTCAGCTTTAATCTGGTTCCATCTGTGTCCTTGAAGAGCCCCTTTATCCCTAGGGGCCAAGGCTGTACACAGGACCTCTACCGCAAGTTGAGAACTGAAACCTCAGTTCTGACTTACAGAAAAATGGCCAGAGGTTGAGACCTGGTATACAGGGTTCCAATAGGCCTTTACAGGGATTGACCTGAGTTTTAACATAAGTACTCACAGGCATCTTTGCTCCATTATCTTAGATTGCCTCATAAATATCGGAGGATGGTTGGATATGGAGGCCTCTTTTAGCACAGCTTTGGCCATTAACAAGTACCTTTGTGTTGCACTTGAGATCCTGTGTTGGCATTTGCATGATTGAGCTGCTGAACATTTGCTTTCAGTGCTGAGAATTTAAAAAAAAAAAAAAAAAGGTGTTTCAAGCTTATATTTGTTACGCTGTAAATAAATACCACAAGGGTAATCATGTGATATTTAAAGCACATTATTGCCACTAGAATTTCCTGCAAAAGGATTAGGTTATAGTTAAAGGTTAAAGGAGGTGTAAAGGCAGAAGGTTTTTTTTATCTTAATGCATTCTAGGATAAAAAGCCTTCTGTGTGTAGCAGCCACCCAAGCACCCCCTAATATTTACCTGAGCCCCATCTCTATCCAGTGATGTCCACGAGTCCCTCGACCTTTCAGGACTCTCCCTCCTGATTGGCCAAGATACAGCAGTGGCGCCACTGGCTCCCGCTGCTGTCAAAATCAGTTAGCCAATCAGGAGAGAGGGGCGGGGCCGAACAGCATCTCCGTGTCGGAATTGACACACAGAGCTGCAGCTCAGCTGCCCCTATAGTAAACTGCTTGCTGTGGGGGCACTCGATGGGAGGGAGGGGCCAGAAGCAGCGAAGATGGACCTGATAAGAGGATCCGGGCTGCCCTGTGCAAAACAAACTGCATAGAGAAGGGAAGTTTAACGTTTTTTTTTTTTTTTTTTAGCAAACACGAGACTTTACAACCACTTTAGGCTTAGCGGTCTTCTTCGGGTTAATCAAAACCTAGCCAGAGAATAGGTCTGAGAAACCATCTTCAGCATACACTATACAGGCAGTCTCCAGGTTGCAAACAAGACAGGTTCTGTAGGTTTTCTCTTCAGTTAAATTTGTATGCAAGTTGGAACAGGTAAATTTTTTTAGGTGCAACTTCAACCAAAAAAAAAAGTTTTACATCTTTTGGATAGCATAGGAAAGGGTTAACACCCCTATAACATTTGTTTTGCTGTCTGTGCCCCTGTTCAGAAGATTTCATCTCACTTTCTGTCCCTAGGACAATTGGATTTTGAAAATTTTGGGTTGTTGTGGAAACAAGGATTGGTGATAAAGATTCAGTAGAGACACCTTTTTCCCATGAGAACTCTTACAGGAGTGAATTTCCCTTCCTAGGGGTAGATTTCCTCTCACTTCCTGTTGTCTCCCTCTGGTTGTAAGTAGGATTCATAGGCAAGTCGGATGTATGTAACTTGGAAACTGACTGCAATTTGTTCCTCGGAGTCTTGCTGGTCTTTCCTCTCATTTTCTGTCAAAACTCCTACAGTCTTTTCCTTTACAAACACTGCTGCTGTTACAGCAAAAGGGTAGGAACCGTCCCAACAGAAGCCAAACTCCTGAATGACCGCCACCTCACTTTACATTTTGAAGGTGCGCTAGCCTTAAAATAAAAAAAAAAATCAATGACAGATTGTAATCCAAGTTTGTGTGAACTCTTGCACCACTATCAGACCACATTATCTGAAGGAACTTCACAGGGCTGTGTGAATGGTCAGAGAAGGATGGGGCTTGCTTTTGGCTACCAATAGCTAAATCATCTGAACTGAAGTGTCGTAGCACTGCTTAAGACTACCATAGATTTCAATCAGAAAAGCATTATGGGTAAAGTGCTAAGCTAAATTTAGGGCTCATTCATTCCAATGTGTTGCATTAAGAGAGAAGTATGGATTTCAGAAAAAAGAAAAACATACTCGCCTAGGTGGATGCAGCATTGGTCTGATACGGCATCTGTCCCCCGGCGGCTCTGTAGTGAGAACAAACACCGCTGATCGCTCAGTTGAGAGCTGCGACTGTCAGTCACCGGCTCTCTGCTCTCCCCTCCAGCACTCACTGGAGGGGATGGGAGGGGTTGACTCGGGCTCTCTGTGGATCATGGAGAGGCTGAGCCAGACGCCGGTCCAGGGTTCTAGGTGGATCCCAACCATATGGTCGGGGCCTTTTCAGAGTCTGGAAAGACTCTGTGGCGAAACCAGTTTGCAGCTAGAAGTTTGTTTAAAGTGACAATCAGAACTCCCATCAGGATTTGTGTTCAACATTTCCAAACAGGAGTAAAAAGGCGCTTTCAAGGCTTGGCAAAAAGCTTCTCAAGGCTTGGAAAAAAAAGCTTCTCAAAGCTTGTAAAAAAAAAAAAAAAAAGCTTCTCAAGGCTTGGAAAAAAAAAAAAAAAAAAGCTTCTCAAGGCTTGGAAAAAAAAAAAAGCTTCTCAAGGCTTGGAAAAAAAAAAAAGCTTCTCAAGGCTTGGAAAAAAAAAAAAAGCTTCTCAAGGCTTGGAAAAAAAAGCTTCTCAAGGCTTGGAAAAAAAAGCTTCTCAAGGCTTGGAAAAAAAAGCTTCTCAAGGCTTGGAAAAAAAAAGCTTCTCAAGGCTTGGAAAAAAAAGCTTCTCAAGGCTTGGAAAAAGCTTGCAGAAAGTTTCATTACATCTTGCTGTTCACACTGCTCTTATGTAAGCTGAAACCTATGCGAAACTGGCTTAACCAATGCACCGTGCAAGTGTTGCAGTTATTAATTTTTCAATGACACCCCAACACACTAGAAATGACCTGGCTTTGCAGCCCACACAATGAAGCTACTGTGCATTGTCAAATGCTGCAATTGAAAAAATGTTGCCATTCCGATTTTTGGTGGTCCGACAGTCCATTTAAATAAATAGGCTGCTCTAACACACATGAACGTGTACACATGAACAGACCAGACAGATGTGAGTAGGCCATCAGATTACACAGGATGTGATGACAGGTTTCCTTTATGGGTTAGTTCAAGAAAAGTTTTTCTTCTTTATAAAATTTGATAGGTCTATGACAAATGCACTAAACATGATCTGTGCTGGGAAAAAAAAAAAAAAAAAATTCCACAAGCTCACGTTGCACAGTCCAAGCTCAGAGTAATAATGGGAGAAACAAAATATTCCAACTTGTCTGCGATCATTGTCTGAAGCTGCCCAAGCACAAGATTGTCACCCAGTCCGTGTGAAAGCAGCCAGAACAGGCGACAACCATCTTTTGGCACCCGTGTTTGTACATCTAGCTCTCCAACAGTCACTATGCTTACATAGAGGCAATTCATTAAACCTGAATCAATGAAAAAAAAAAAAAAAAACAGAAGCCACATTTCATTTTTTTGGGGAACTTGGTTCCGCTTTAGATAATACAGTTTCAGTTTTCATAAAAAAAATATTATTTGTCTGTCCATTGTGATTCCGACAGATACAGTGGGCCACATGAAACTCCTTTAGAGGGCTCTTGCCTCATTTCCTAGGCCTAGAATTACTGAGTGAAGTGCATAAACCTTCTCTGCTTGGGCCTCATCTACATGCAAGAAAATTACAAAAAGCTAGCCATCTACTTTGAAAGACTGGATTTTCACAGGTACACAAATGCACTTCAAAATTACAAGCAAAGTTCAGCATTCTAACCTTGCAGCACTGGAGTGAAAGGTTTATAAAAAGCATAAAAGACCGATAACAGTAAAAAAATAACAAAAAAAAAGTGGTTCACTCAGTAAAATACTTTCTATTAGTTTTGAACTTGTCTTCTGCTAGTTTAAGGTCATGTCCTAGTGTTCTTTACCTTGGCTTCATGTTAAAATACTGCCCTCCTTAACCCTACTTACGCCCTCAGGGCTCATTTACACTTGCTTCAAAATGAGACATTAGACACACTTTTTTAAAGCACTCTAAAAGCCCGTGCCATTAAATAAAATGGTTCGCTTACAGTCCTGTTCACACATACCCCATGTCACTTTTATAGTGCTTCAAAGCATCTCCAAAGCCTCCATAAAAGTCTTTGGACAAAGCTTGCTTACAGCACTGGCAGCTTTTGAAAGGCTTTTATTCAGTGTTAGCTTGGCTTTGTTTTGGAGGTATTGCAGGTATAAGATCTCAGAATGCACTAAGGGACCAATAAGCAAACCAGAAAGACGTCAGCAGTCACTTACGGTTCCTGTGTATATATTCTAGGAGTGTCAGATGTGCAGACGTCGCATCTGGTCTGCAGAAGGAAGGTGAGCAGGGTCCAGAACAGGCGGCACATATGGTGTGCAACATGGGAAAGCCAAAGCAGGTGGTGAGCTGGAGACCAGAGAGAGGACTTAGTGGAAGAGGACCAGCAGAGCTCAGGGACCAGAGCAGGAGAATCTAGCAATGTCACACGTGGGAGCAATATAGCGAGAGGTGAGCAGGGACCGGAGAGAGTGGAGGATCAACAGAGCTAGGGGCTACTACTGAGTAGGGCATTGGCAGAGCTGGGGTCTACTACTGAGTAGGGCATTGGCAGAGCTGGGGTCTACTACTGAGTAGGGCATTGGCAGAGCTGGGGTCTACTACTGAGTAGGGCATTCATTGGCAGAGCTGGGGGCTACTACTGAGTAGGGCATTGGCAGAGCTGGTGCTGACCACGAGAATTGCTGAACAAGGGTACCAGTGAGCTGGGGATCTTCTGGTTTGGGGTGCTACTGAGCTGGGGTTCTACTGGGCTCCTTTAAAACAAATCTGAAATTAACACACAGGGCATTTGCCAAGCTTCATTAAAGCACTATTGAGGCATCAACACATAAAAAAAAAGCATGTTGCTGTGATAGGCGCTTTACTGGGTGTTGAAGTTGAAGCAAGTGTAAATAAGTCCTAAGAGCTCAATTACATGTGTGGAGGAAGACGGGGCAGTAAAACCTGCAGTTAAACTGCATTTTTACTGCTCTCAAACTGCTACTCCTTTAGCTGGGAGGGCAATGGCCTGGGGGAGTATACTGGCCACGGCAGGAATTATACCCGTCATGGTCGGTGGGCACTGCCGCCCACCAAACATGACCCATTCAAGTGCTGTAGTTCAGAATTTAGGGGTCTCCTCACTATCTGTCAAATGGTCTCTGAAGATCTATTTGAACACAAATCACTCTTTATCTCTACATATTAGGTTACCGAAGTCTGTTCTGATGTGTTTAATTTTCAAGGCCTTTCGCCATGTAACAATACATGTGAATAAAAAAACTACAAAAAAAAATGTTTCTTTTCCAAAACATACGCATAAATGTAGTCACTATTACAAACACCGCAAATGACCAAAATATGGTCTGAGGGAGAGATCCCCCCCCCCCCCCCCCACACACACAGTTGACCTATTGAGTAATCCTACAGGAGGTAAACGGCGTGGGTCAGATTGTGATAGGTCTCTATTTTAAAACTTAGCTGATCGCACTGAACACACGGTACGTCATTCTTAGTGAGAACAAAATTGTTAAAAAAATTCCAGTTTTGTATAATAATGAAGTTGCACTCTGCTGTCAAGAGTGTTATTAGAAATACATAACAGTAATCCAAATATAAGGGTTAATATGCCTTCATTTAAAAACCAAGTATACAGCACACCGGACCTATTAAAATATGTGGATGTATGAAGCATGTCTACTATAATGCACATTCACTATGCACGCCACATAAAGCTAGAGATTGACAATCATCAGGAAAAGAAATCCTCAAGAGTTAAACGTGTCCTTGCATACTGTATAAGAAAGGGCTATTATGAGGGAAGAGTACGGCAGAGGAGTTCCAGTTAATCAGATTAGATGAGTCACCGTCTAACAGGAAGTAATGAATCAGCCATCTTCGTTGAGGGCAAACAAACATTAACCCTTAGTTTAGATTGCAAACATGTAATTGGTCACACACTGTCCCACACTATCTCAAAAGGTTTTATCAACCCCTTAAATTTGTTTGTGCTCTAAGCATACTGATGTATTTAGAATGCAGATGCATTTTATTTGAAACCTGTTCTGGAAAATCTAGCTAAACAGGAAGGAGGGGTGCCCACATTGTGTATAAGTGTACAGGAAATGAGCACTAAAGTATAACTAATGAAAACCTAAAATCCATGCTTCCAAACATTCCCAGTTCATAAAAAAAAAAAAAAAAGTATTTGCCTTATATTTACTGTAGTATATTTCCATGTACATATCCGAATAGCATCTGTTCTTGGTCAATAGTGGATCACCTCATTTGTGCAGTTGCTACATAATGGACATATCTAGGCCTACCTTCAGTGTAGTCAGCATTCACACTTTCATGCAGTGGGAACAAGCAAAATGAGCGCGGTTTTGCTGGTTACACATAGGGCCGCCCTATGCATGTTTGTCGCCTGAAAAGCAGCTCATGCTCCTTTTTTGGACGACAATAATAATGCATTTGAAAAACTCATGTTTTGATGTGACAGAATCACATTGCATTTGGGGCGCCTTTAAAGAATAATGGCACTGAAAAGCGTGTCATGCCACAATTTGCTGTATTACCGCAAGGAGTCATAGGAGATAGAGAGGAAATCAGGGTTGACACCATCCAGTCCACGAAAATGCTGTGTTGTCAGCTCACAAGAGGAAATTAGAAATTGGGAGGGTGTTTTTTGCTGGTAGATCAGCAGGTATTTTTCTGTATTTTCACGGTCTTTAAAGGGGTATGACACAGGGAAATATGCATATGATTTTAGATTATACCCAATACCCTTTAAAGTTGATCTCTAGGCAAAACTTCCAGTTTTTGAAAGAGTGGGAAAGGGGTAGATTCTCTGTCAAATTCTAAATTAGTTTTACCCCTCTATTTGTACTAGGGATGCACCAAAATAGGGTTACCAGCATTTTGCCGATAGAAAAAAGGTGGTGATAATGGTTGAAAAAAAAAATGATTCATTTAAATTCATCATATTTTTAAAAAAGTGAAATACAATTGCATGCATTAAAAAAAAAAAAAAAATCTGTAAGTGGTTTTCGACCAAGTGCATCCCGAATTCACAGAATTTTTATTGTGGTGCACCACTAATTTTTACTGACGACAACGGTGTAAAAATCCAAATTTTAGAATTTCCCCCAAAAAAAGGCAAAAGGGGAAATCTTCCAATGAGGACACCTGTTGGGGACCTCACTCCAACATCCAGTTGTATCTCTGGAATAGGAAGTTAATGGAAATTTCCCAAAAGGACAGGGAGTTGGCTGAGGATGAAGCAGTAACAGGGTTCTAGGCCACTTGCAATATTCCCAACGCACACGTTCCTGAAGATGGCTGTTCATTATTGGTGGGTGCTGCAGTGGTCACAGGCTGGGAACCGTAGACACTCCACGCAAAGAAATGTCCCCAGCACAACAATAATTTCTCAAACAGGTCCAAAGCTTTATTTCGTGGATACGTGGTATATACAAAATCAATGTTTCAGAGCCACACAGGGCCCCTTCGTCAGGCCATTAATAGATAAAAACAAAGGGGGTATAAAAAGTCTTGAAATTAATACTCAAGCTCTCTCACTAATTCATTGTAAAATAGTCTTTTGATAAAAAAATAAATGGGATTTTGACTTACGGTAAAATACATTTCTCTGATGTTTGACGGACAGCTCCTGATCTTCTTAACCACTGGGTTATACTGCCCCCCTACAGGAGGACACTAGGCAGAAAAGAAGTATGGATATGCCTGCCTATGGGCAGTCCCAGGGGGTATACTCCCTCTCCCTGGTATAGGTTCTCAAGTTTTGTTACAAGCAGTGTCAGAACTACAACTCCACAACAGAGGGGTGGGTGCTGTGTCCATCAATGAACATCAGAGAAATGGACTTTACGGTAAGTCAAAAATCCCATTTTCTATTTTGTTCATTGATGGACACAGCTCCTGATCTTCTTAACCATTGGGATAACCATTAGCAGTGTTAAACATGAAGGGTGGGAACATCGAAAAAGAAATTCCCAAGGCTAACCATAGCCAACCAGGTAACCAGGAGCTCAACCAAGACAACTGAAGAAAACAATACACCCTCAAAGAGCACCAGGTCCTCTAACAGCAGCCTGCAAGACCTTGCGGCCAAAGGAAGCATCCGCAGATGCGAACACATCCTTTTTATAGAAATTTGTGAAAGTGTGCACCGAGGAACAGGTGGACGCCTTGCAAACATGTGTCACTGACGCCTGATGATGGAAGGCCCAGGAGGCACAGAGCTCCAGAGTAGAGTGCGCCTTGACAGGGAAAGGAGGAACCTGACCCTTGATAAAAAAAATAGGCTTGAATCGCCATCTGTCTGATCCATCTGGAAATGGTCGCAAAGGAAGCAGACAACACTATCCGAGGCCCATCTGTAAAACACATAGTCGATCTGATTTCCTAAAAGACCCTGTAGCTGCCTGGTACACCCTAATCGCCCGAGCCACAACCAAGGCATGCAAAGCAATTTCCGTTGGATATTTTGGCAAGGGACACAGGGAAGGCAACACAATGTCTTTATTCAAAAGAAAACCAGAGACAACCTGAGGAAGGAACGATGGACAGGGGCGAAGAACCACCTTGTCATTGTGAACCACAGGTTATTGTCGCCAATCCAGACACCCTGCGCGCAAAGGTGAAAGCCCCCAAAAAGGACATCTTCAGGGACAGCGTAAGCAGGGGAATCTCCCGAAGATTCTCAAAAGGAGGCTTCTGGAGGACAGAATCCTCCCTGAGAGGAAGCTTCCATGGAACGTCGGCGACCAGCCGCATCAAATTGGGGTACCAAGCCCGGTGAGGCCAGTCCGGGGCCACTAAGATGACTGGAATCCCTTCTGCCTCAATCCTGCGTAGAGGTTTTGGCAGAAGCTTGACAGGAGGGAAGGCATAAATCAGATAATACTGACCCCATGGAGCAACCAGCGCATCTGTGGCATCCACCAGAGGATCCCTTGACCAAGCCACAAACCTCCACCTTTTTGTTGAGCCGGAACGCCAACAGATCCACCCACGGATACAAAACTGATGAAACACCTCCGGATGAAGGGACCACTCCCCTTGGTCCAACAGCTGCCGACTGAGGTAATCCGCCTGCCAGTTTTCCAGCCTGGGACTGTGTACAACAGAGAGGGCTGGAACAAACCGTTCTGCCCACCTTAGAATGCCGGCTACCTCCAGAGCCGCCAGGACACTTCTTGTGTCCCCCTGATGATTGACATAAGCCACAGCCGAGGCATGGTCCGATTGAATGTGCACTGGACATCCCTGAAGACGATCCGCCCAATGTTCCAAGCAGTCTGATCGCTCGGAAAACCAAGACATTGATCGGCAGTCTGGACTCTTCCAGTGTCCAGACCCCCTGACTAGAAATTTTCCTGAGGACGCCTCCCTAGCTAGACAGGCTGGCATCCGTGATGTCCACTGTCTGATACAAGGGGGGGAGGATTTGTCCAGCCGAAACACAAAGCCACCATATCAGGGACTATCATTCCCCAGCTCAGCCGGATCCGATTGTCCAGAGACTGCGGATTCTTGTCCCATTTGGCCAGAATCTCCCTTGCAGGGACCTTATATGGAACTTTGCAAACTGAACCGCTTCAAAAAAGGTAGACACCATCAGGCCCAGCACCTGCGTGCAAGATTGGAGGGATGACCGTTTGTTGGACAGCAGGAGGCTAATTACAGCCTGCAATTTCTTGTGTTTGTCCAGAGGAAGGAGCACTCTGGCTAAGGCTAAGGCCAGTGCAAGGCCCAGATAGTCCAGCCTTGTGGAAAGAACCAGCAGACTATTGAAAATTCAGAATCCAGCCAAAACACCCTTAAGCTCGTATGGTAATTTCCAGGTTTTTCCACCAGAGCAGTACGAGACTCCTCTCGCAGAAGGTCGTCCAAGTAGTTCAGTACTGCGATCCCACATTGGCGTAACAATGCTAGCACCAAGGCCAACACTTTCATAAAGACCTGAGGAACAGAAGCGAGACCAAAGGGCAACGCCACAAACTGATAATGCTCCTCTCCCGCAGAAAAGCGGAGGAAGCACTGGAGAGCGACGCATATTCGAATGTGAAGCTAAGCATCCTTGATGTCGATGGAGGCAAGAAAAATCCCCCTGATGCAGGGAAGCCACCACTGTGCAAACGGACTCCATTCTGAACTTCTGCACCCATACAAAGCAGTTCAGCACCTTGAGGTCCAGAATTGGATGCACCTTGCTTTCCTTCCTGAGGACCGTACACAAGTTTAGGTAAAACCCTAAAAACAATCCAAAATCGGAACCATCACCCTTTAAAGTAAAAGGTCTTGCACAGGCCCCATAAAAGAGCCTGTAAGCAGACCAGGGACAGCTGCACATTGGAAAGAAGAACCTTACTTGTAGCTAGGCCAAATGACCTCGTGGACACACCTGACTTGTACCAGGGGAGTCCATGGGTCCGGGAACCAGCAAAGACGTCCCCCTGCCCCAGATACGGGTGGGGGCACACCTTCATGCTGAAGAGGCCTTGTACGCGGGTCTGGAGAAGTCCGCTCTTGACTTGCCAGACCAAGTTAGCTGACAAGGGCTCCAATTTCTTGTCAGTCGACCCTGAGGGACGAAAAAAACTTCTTATGAGCGGAAAAGGAGGGCCCATGTCTACGACGAGGGTCCTTGCCCTTAGTAGCCTGTGGAAGAAATGTAATCTTGGAAACCAGAGGGTCCACCACCAGTGGAACTGTCCACTTCTTAAGAATGGACTCCTCATAGGGGCATCGCCAGGCAAAATCGCTTGGGGACCCCAAGGGAACGCTTTGGTTGCCCTCACCATTTAGTGACAATTCAGTCAAAATAGGAGGGGACCCCTTTTCCGCTCTGGATGGCTTGTGAATGCCTCCAACTGCGTCTGCCATCTTTAAGGTCTCACGCACAGCTACAATTGGTGCATCCACCAGCGCCTTTTTGTAGGCGGTTGCAGAAGTGGAGGAATCCTCATTATCGGAGGATTCAGGGCACGTGTTCCCAGACCCAGCACGGTGACCCACGTACGCAGCGGCCAAATCAGATTCAGGATCTGACGCGACAGATGAGGAAGGGGAAGACGGCGGGGTGCTTTTTGCCAGCCCGTTTCCCAAAAGCCACCTCCACCCGGGACAGCCTCAGAGAGGGGATCAGGTGGGGAGATGTGCTCCAAAGACTCCATGAGTCACCAGGGGGACCCGCATAAAAAAAAGTGTAAAACACTGCACGAACAGCAATCAGGAAATTAAAATATCCAGGAGTCAGCACCAGGGGACGAGGAGGGGCTCCGACCGCCCAAATTGCTGCCCGGAGGGCTCCATTTTCATGGCCGCTGCTATTTTAAATGACAAATCACCAAAAAATGGCCGCCAGACTACACAAACATGGCTGCCGTACATTAAGCACACAGGCTACAAGAAAATGGCCCAGGAGGGAACCCTAGGCCTCAGAAAACTACACAGGCAGGAAGGGGGGGGCCTGGCAGGAGCCCCCATCAGGTAAAGCCCCCCCCCCCTCCCCTAACAGCCGATCACCCGGTCGCCGGTGGCGCACCCCCCCAAACCCAAAGCCAGCACAGCACACTGCCCCCACCCCCCTAGGCGGTGGACCAGGCCATTCCACAGCCCCAGCGTCAGGAGTGGGGGGTGAGATGGCCCACAGTGACCACCAGACTAATGACGGGGATGCCTAAGGGGAAACAGGGGAACCCAGGTCCAGCCATCCCATGGAGGGGGCCACATTCCACCCAAAACTCTCCAGGGGGAGGGGGGGGGGGACAGTTACACAGTTACTACCATACCAGGAGGGCACTGCTCCAGACAGAACCTCCTCTCCATCGAAATGGGGGGGCTGTCCGCCAGGAGGAATGCTGTGACTCGGGCCGAGACCCGCTTGTTTGAAACCTCACAAGGCGTTTAACCCTAGGTCGTGGCCGACCTAGTGCGGAACTGAGGTCTGCGCGTGCTCGCTAGCCAGACTGGGGTGACCACTGGATCTAGATTATCTAGATTATCCAGTCCGTCGTCCAGTCCAGCAGTTGATTGTAGATCTAACAGGAAAAATTTGAGGAGAAAAAAATCCATCTAAAAAAAAAAATTGCCAGGACCAGAAATCCCAGCAAGGAACTAGGTCCTTACTCCTGACTAGGCAGAAAAAAAACTGAGTACCTATAGCAGAGTGAGGGAGTATACCCCCTGGGGCTGCCCATAGGTGTGGCCAGACCTTTTCTGCCTTGTGTCCTACTCCTGTAGGGGGCAGTATAACCCAATGGTTAAGATGATCAGGAGCGGTATCCATAAATGAACGAAAGCGAAACATCATCCTTTAGCAGAGAAAATAAATCCCCATGCAAAGTAAAGGTGGCTGTAAGGTAAAAGTGACTTGCCTGAAGAAGGGACCCTGAAAAGCTACGAAACGCTGCCTTTGTATGTACGTCACCACAAAAAGCTTTGGACCCGTTTTTTAATGTGCTGGTAACATTTCTTTTCATTGAGGGTTCCAGACCAGTCAACACTGGGGGACAGCACAGTAGGAGATAGGTGTACCATATTTTTATATTACATTATAGCAAGAGCACATGTTCACCAACCACAGTTTATCTTTGCTTTAAAGGTGCAAATTCTAGAACCATCATCCTGATCCTGAATTCACCTTGTAAGCCGCTAGCCAGAAAAATGAAAGCGGGCTGGAAATTCAGGCATAATTGGTTCTATGTCTCTTTAAGGTTAGACACTAACTAGCTTGTGAAGCCAAGGTGAGGATGACAGCCCTGGAGCTTGCACCTTTAAAAACAAGTCAGCAATAGCAGCATCCATGTTTCTGTCCTTGGACTGCTTTTAAGCACATAAAAGGAGTCATTTTCCTTTTTAAATAAAAGGATCTGAGAATAGATAAAAGTTAGACTTAATGCCTAAAATTGACCCAAAGTTTTGCTGGCACATTTCTAGCCTGGGAGCCCCTGAAAATACAGAGCTCAATGCCTAAATGGCAGTGTACAGCTATGAAGCCAGTGCTTTACCCCCCTTACCCCATATTCCTCAATGCAGTGTGCATTTTTGACCAATGGGAAGGAGTGCGGTTGCAGAAGAGCTCACTCTTGAACCCGAGAACTAATAAATGCATATTGCGCTGCCTAAAATTTAGGGCTCACAGGGTACCAAGGAATAGGAGAGGTATATAAATGAACCTTTGGGTGCCTACTTTTAAGTCTTTAGGTTAGCTTGTATAACCACAAGTTCACTTAACGTCATTGCTTTAATACAGGAATCTTGTGGTTCATAAAACAAGCACCACATACCTGAATGATCCTTCCTTTACCTGATCTAATCCGCCACACCGTGCAAATCAGGTAACCTTTTAACACCTGCCTATGAGGCAGTAATATGGAGTGACCAGTTCTCTCTATTCACCTCACCAGAAATGAACAGAAGATCAGACACCTGTCTTCTATCAACACTTCAATTGGGGAAAAAAAAAAAAAACTGAATGAGCTGGGAAGGCCGTTTCCTTTAACATTTGAACCTACCTGTCCATAGTTGTCTATGCCAGTTACTAATCTATTTAAATTTAACAAATCAAATGCTGTCCTTAGGGCTTGACCAAGTGTAGTGAGTCCCACAGCTTGAAGATTTTTCAGCTCGTTCATAAAGGTAGCATGATTCTCTTTCCAACCAGCCTGTAAAAATAAAGATAGAAATATGTATTCTTCAAATTCCTGAGAGTATTTGCATGTCTAAACAAAGAATACTTTAACCTCTAAATAATCATTAGTTTATTGTGATGGAAAGTGGCTGTAAGGGTCTGTATTACTTTAGGATAAATCCAATAGTAGCAGGATCGAAGAGCGCTGTCTGAAAAAGTGAACTCCTAAATAGGGTTCTCTCATTTTCAGCAAGTGACTAGCTTCTCCAGTCATTGACCACTGCAGTAATTACGATTAAGGAGCCCAACAAGTAACCTGGACAATAAAAATGTCCTAAAACAATTAAGGCTGGTCATAAATTATACAATTTTCATTTAGATTTACCAAAACCATATATCAGGTCAAACCTAAACACTTTCAATTTGTGTCCAATAGGGCAGGCCTTGCACCAAATAGTTGAAAGTAAATCTAAAAGAAATTTGACAAGAAAAGTGTATAATATATGGACAGTCTAACTCTCCAAATGCAAGTTATCACTACCACCATAAAGGCAGTCCCCATCAACTCATAGAACATGCTGGAAAGAAAAGAAAAGGACCAGCAATGTTGGCCATATACAGGCAGGTCTCTATACTGATTAAATGTGCCTGAACCTATCATAACAGGACTTTGTCAGCTCAAGCAGCATATTATCTGTAGTTCAAGCATTTCCTACTGCTCATTCAGGAGTCATAAATGTTCCACTATGTTGCACAATCACTGCAGGCAAATAAAATACTTCAAGCACTTGCAGGGTGCTCTTGTTTGCAAGGGCATACCTAGATGATCCGATTGTTGGAAGATAACCTCAAACCCATTGTATCACTTACAAAAATTAAGAATTTCATAACACCTCAAACACCCTTCAAACAGCCATTGTACTAAAACAGCCGCTTTGAGCAGCTGTTATTCTAAGTGGAAATTTAAAATGTCTTTTTGCTTACTGTTGTGTATGCCCCGTATATGCACAATGCCTATAGTCCTAAACAGACAGCAAAAATCTAAAGCTAAAGGCATAGAGCCAATCAGAGTGGCTTTCAACCTTGTGATAGCTGTGATGGCCACTTTCAGAGATCACCAATGTAAACAGTACATTTACATTTGAGAGTCGAGCCTCTTTTTCACAACGGAGGAAGGGGAGAAAGGAGGAAGGGGAGAAAGGAGGAAGGGGAGAAAGGAGGAAGGGGAGAAAGGAGGAAGGGGAGAAAGGAGGAAGGGGAGAAAGGAGGAAGGGGAGAAAGGAGGAAGGGGAGAAAGGAGGAAGGGGAGAAAGGAGGAAGGGGAGAAAGGAGGAAGGGGAGAAAGGAGGAAGGGGAGAAAGGAGGAAGGGGAGAAAGGAGGAAGGGGAGAAAGGAGGAAGGGGAGAAAGGAGGAAGGGGAGAAAGGAGGAAGGGGAGAAAGGAGGAAGGGGAGAAAGGAGGAAGGGGAGGAAGGAGGAAGGGGAGGAAGGGGAGAAAGGAGAGAAAGGAGAGAAAGGAGGAAGGGGAGAAAGGAGGAAGGGGAGAAAGGTGGAAGGGGAGAAAGGTGGAAGTTCGGTGCCACATGCATTTCATTGTACATTCAGAATAAGACTGCCAACAAGCAGATGTGTTTGTGTTATTGAAGAAGAGACATAGCATGTCTGATCTGCAAAAAAGTAAATGTCCGCTTGAATAGTTTTGTTTATTTCGTTTTACAGTTTAGTTCCTCTAAGTGCACAGGAAGTTACGAAGACAATGGAAATCTGACAAGGTCAGCTAGGTATTTCTCTATACTTACAGAAAATGTACTTTGCCTTAAAGTGGTTTTAAAGGTTAAAGGTTTTTTACCCTAATGCATTCTATGCATAAAGGTAAAAAACCTGTGTGCAGTGACACCCCTCCCCCCCCCCATAATACCCACCTGAACACCTGATTCAGTGATGTGCATGAAAGTTGAGCTTCTCTCAGGTCTCTCATTCCTTAATGGCTGAGACAGCAGTGGCTTCTGGTACTGTAAATCTCAGCCAGTGAGCCAAAGAGTGGGTGGTGGGGCCAAGCAGCAGCTCTGTATGTCTTAAGGATGCATAGAGCGGGGCTCCAGAGCAAGCATGCACCAGTGCCCCCAAAGCAAGCGGCTGGCTATAAAAGGCAGTGGCTGAAGGGGTGAAGCCAGGAGCACCAGCAGAGGACCTGAAAAGATCAGGGCTGCTCTGTGCAAAACCACTGCACAGAGCAGACAAGTAGGACTTTATTTTTTTTTTATAAATGTAACTTTAATGTCAGTAAGAGGTTGTAAAGTAAATATATTTTTTTTAAATTAACCAACATGTTCTACTTAACTGCTCTGTGCAATAGAATTCCACAGTAAGCCCCCAATCCTCTTCTGGGGTCCCCCCGCCAGTGCTCCTCATGTCAGGCACGGATGTGCTGGTAAAGGAAAACTGTACATGAACTTAGTGGGACTGAATAGTAACTGCAGAGTCATTTTGCACCTTTCTGCTACTACAAACACCTAGGTCTGCCAACTATGTATATTTTCCCCATGGTGGGGCAAGCATGTGTGCTGGTGCCAAGTATGATGGGATATACAGCCCCAATGAATTAATTCTGGTGGCTAGCAATGATGGTACGAGTGCACACAGGAGACCAGAAGATGTGGCTAATTAATGACAAAAATGTAAGTGTTTCAGGACTGTAGGTGTAGGAAAGAACGGTTTACTGTACGGTGCTAAAATCAATAAATACTAATGTATTGCTGTGAAATAAAAATTAGGTTTTATTACTATTTTAAAGTAAAACTTTTCAAAGTTAAGGTCCTCCCTAACCGAAGACACAACATACCCGCAATCTCCTTTATTAGCCATAAACCCTCATCTGTGCACCTGGCCGAATTAGACTGATCATAGACAGCTCGGATTTTGGCCGATTCCTGCTAAACCAGTTGAAATTTAGACCATGGGTGGCCCTGCTGGCACCAACTAGCTTAGTAGTCTCTGAACTGTGGCCCAGGGGCAGGTGTGGTCCTTTGTTCGCCTTTATCCAGCCCTTAGAGCACCATTCCTCCGCACAGACACACTAAATGGGGCACCATTCCTCTCACTGACACCATTGATCGGGCACCATTAATTGGGCACCATTCCTCTCACCGACACCAAGATCGGGGTATTGTTTACTCCAAAAGGTCACAGTGTAGCCCCTCTAAAGCCTGAAGGACAGTACACTGGCCCTTTGTTTAGAAAGTTTAAAGACCTCTGACCTAGTTGAACAAGAACGTATTTCAATATTGACTGAGCCAGGTGAAAAAATGATCACCTACCAGATGCAGCCACTGTTCACGTATTCAGACAGTCACAGGTACTGTGGCTGTCTGAATACAATAGCTGGCAGTGGAGATTCCTCCATTGATAGGGTCTAGTGTGGATGGGGAAATCAACTGACTTTATCATTCAGCCCGCAAGCTGAATTGGAGAAAAATTGAGCCGTGTCCGACTAGCTTCAATCTTACATTGTAATGTCTGCCAAATCCACCATCATAAAAATCGGACACATTTTTTGAACAATCTTTTAAAACCTGAAGATTTAAAATACCTGGTAATTTTACCATGAAGAAACATGGGTCAGGCACTTCCTGTTATAAAGTGATAATGCTCCCTCCCTGTCTGCCTATTATGCTTCTGCATTACCACCCTGCTATATTTGCTTTTCATGTAGACTACAACTGGCTGTTTCAACACACATTCCACGGGTAGGGTCCTCTGTTGTCTTCATCAAGAATCCCGCCCTGAGAAATGCCATGCAGCCATCGCTGGAGTGCATGTGTAGACAGCAGGTGTCTGCAAAGAATCTGCAGAAGATCAGCAGTACTGTCATGCAACAAAGATTGTAAAAAGGTGAAATCAAATATATCAAATATAAATCACCCAACAACTGTATTTTAAATTTTCTCCATCAGCTCATCCCCCACAGTTATTACCTTTTGTTTCACTTGTCCCTCCCCCCTTCTAGATTGTAAGCTGTAATGAGCAGGGCCCTCTGATTTCTCCTGTGTTGAATTGTATTGTAACTGTATTGTCTGCCCTCGTGTTGTAAAGTGTTGTGCAAACTGGTGGCACTATATAAATCCTGTATAATATTATAGAAAATAATAATGGAAATTGTTTAAACTATACTATAAATTTTCCACTGTTATTTAGCAGTCTCATGCCTCTGAGCCACGGTATAAGAGGAATCCTGAAGACAAACTTGCCTCTCCTCTCAGTCTGCCAGCATTTAGAGTGTGCAAAGCGAAACAACCCTCTCATTTAAAGGAATGTAAACTACAGGGCTATGATATTTGAAACCATTATGCATATTTAGAAGACAGAACAATGTGTGTGTGAGGTCAGGTAGTCCACAGATACAACAAATATCAGGCTGAGGTCACCTCTAGTGATTTTCTAGAAGTAAAAAGAAATTAGGGGGTAATGTATACCTTTTCTGTGCAGGCCTGCAGAGTTTTGAAATTTTTAGGTCAAAAATGCAGTATCTTCCCAATCTTCCTTATGACCGGTACTCAAAGTTTAAGTCCAGCCACAAATTTTTAGTTTGAATAGTGAACAACAATTAGAAAGCATTCTTGTTAAAACTGCTAACCAAGCTCTGTTGTAAGGAATTCCTATTACTAAAGGGCCGCTCACACTATGCATTGTGCATTACCTGCGTACTGAGCGACAGCAGCCTAATCATTTTTAACAGGCTTGCAGGACACTCAACAGGAAAACACAATGGATGGCACATGCCTTGACCGCTACTGCAGCTCATACGTTAATATGTATTGCGGTAACACATAAAAAAAAAATGGCATCAGTGTGAATGGCCCCTCAGGCTACATCCACAAAGGTGATTAGGGCTGGTGAGAATAGTAGCGACAGGAGTCAGCGACTCCTCCTGTGGATCTCAGCGGGTAGTTGCAGTCACCAGCCCCGTTCACTAATGAATGGTCACCAGGAGGTACACCTATTGGCGGCTCTTTGCAAAGCTGGCGATTACCTGCAACCAGCAGCAAATAGCCTTAAAGTGGTTCTAAAGCCTCAAGGTTTTTTTTTACCTTAACGCATTCTATGCATTAAGGTATAAAACCTTCTCTGCTGCAGAATTCCCCCTGCCCTTTATTCTTACCAGAGTTTGATCCAGCGAAATGTACAAGAGCAGCAGCTCTTGCCGCTCTCTCCCTCCTCATTGGGCAGAATGATAGCAGCAGGAGCCACTGAATCCCTCTCCTGTCAATCAACTACAGTGACGAGGGAGTGGGGGGGGGGGCTGAATCCTAGTATGTCAATGAACACAGCAGCGGGGTTTAAGAGCAAGCACACACGTGACTCCATGGGAAGCGGCTTCCCCTGGGGGCACTGGACAGATAGGAGGAGCCAGGAGCATTAGCGGGGGACCCGAGAAAAGGAGGTTCAGGTGGCTCTTTGTTTTAAATTTCCTTTGCAATCGCTTCGGTTCCTGGTGTGAATGTAGCCTTACTGTCCCAACAGCAGCGGTTTCACATGACAGGAAGTGGGGAGAAATCCATTTTTTTTGTAGAATTGGGAAGGGAGAATAAAGTTGCTGTCAACTTCTTATTGCCATCTGTTGAAGATCTTCACTCACTTCCTGCCTGGTGAAACCATTGTTAGGGAGAAACTCTGTAAAGGAGGCTTGAATAGAAGTAAAAACCTAACAGAGGTTTCACTCATTCCCTACTTGATCTAACACAAAGAAAAAGTTTTGGCTGGACATCTAATTCTACTGGGCATAAGCATTAGAGGATAGTCTCCTTAGAAGGTGATGATGTCATATCTATAGGCATAGAAAATGCCCACGTGTCAATTTTTCAAAAAGGTGTGTGGTTGGGGGGCCTAAAGCAAGTCAGAAATGTTACTCCAATTTCCATCACCCCCAAACCCCTGGGAAGTCAAGTGTTCACATATATTTATGTGCTAGTGGTCAGATCACGTTGATGTATGCGTTGGCGGTGAGATGAGGGTGCACGTATGCGTTGGCGCTGAGATGAGGGTGCACGTATGCGTTGGCGCTGAGATGAGGGTGCACGTATGCGTTGGCGGTCAGATCAGGCTGCACGTATGCGTTGGCGGTCAGATCAGGCTGCACGTATGCGTTGGCGGTCAGATCAGGCTGCACGTATGCGTTGGCGGTCAGATCAGGCTGCACGTATGCGTTGGCGGTCAGATCAGGCTGCACGTATGCGTTGGCGGTCAGATCAGGCTGCACGTATGCGTTGGCGGTCAGATCAGGCTGCACGTATGCGTTGGCGGTCAGATCAGGCTGCACGTATGCGTTGGCGGTCAGATCAGGCTGCACGTATGCGTTGGCGGTCAGATCAGGCTGCACGTATGCGTTGGCGGTCAGATCAGGCTGCACGTATGCGTTGGCGGTCAGATCAGGCTGCACGTATGCGTTGGCGGTCAGATCAGGCTGCACGTATGCGTTGGCAGTCAGATCGGGCTGCACGTATGCGTTGGCAGTCAGAGCAGGCTGCACGTATGCGTTGGCAGTCAGATCAGGCTGCACGTATGCGTTGGCAGTCAGATCAGGCTGCACGTATGCGTTGGCAGTCAGATCAGGCTGCACGTATGCGTTGGCAGTCAGATCAGGCTGCACGTATGCGTTGGCAGTCAGAGCAGGCTGCACGTATGCGTTGGCAGTCAGAGCAGGCTGCACGTATGCGTTGGCAGTCAGAGCAGGCTGCACGTATGCGTTGGCAGTCAGAGCAGGCTGCACGTATGCGTTGGCAGTCAGATCGGGCTGCACGTATGCGTTGGCAGTCAGAGCAGGCTGCACGTATGCGTTGGCAGTCAGATCAGGCTGCACGTATGCGTTGGCAGTCAGATCAGGCTGCACGTATGCGTTGGCAGTCAGATCAGGCTGCACGTATGCGTTGGCAGTCAGATCAGGCTGCACGTATGCGTTGGCAGTCAGAGCAGGCTGCACGTATGCGTTGGCAGTCAGAGCAGGCTGCACGTATGCGTTGGCAGTCAGAGCAGGCTGCACGTATGCGTTGGCAGTCAGAGCAGGCTGCACGTATGCGTTGGCAGTCAGATCAGGCTGCACGTATGCGTTGGCAGTCAGATCAGGCTGCACGTATGCGTTGGCAGTCAGATCAGGCTGCACGTATGCGTTGGCAGTCAGATCAGGCTGCACGTATGCGTTGGCAGTCAGATCAGGCTGCACGTATGCGTTGGCAGTCAGATCAGGCTGCACGTATGCGTTGGCAGTCAGATCAGGCTGCACGTATGCGTTGGCAGTCAGATCAGGCTGCACGTATGCGTTGGCAGTCAGATCAGGCTGCACGTATGCGTTGGTGGTCAGATCAGGTTGCATGTATATGTATGTGTTGGTTGTCAAATCATGTTGAACTGTGTGTTGGTGATCAGATCATGTTGCGTATATACAGTGGATATAAAAAGTCTACACACCCCTGTTAACATGACAAGTTTCTTTGATGTAAAAAAAAAAAAAAAATAAGAAAGAAATAATTTCACAACTTTTTCCACCTTTAATGTGACCTCCAAACTGTACAACTCAATTGAAAAACAAACAGAAATCTTTTAGGAGGGGGGGGGGGCAGAGCCTCTTATAACTGGGGATGTAGCTGTGTTCAGAATAAAGCAATTTCATTCATATTCACATTAGATAGGAGTTAGTACACACCTGCCATTATTTAAAGTGCCTCTGATTAACCCCAAATAAAGTTCAGCTGTTCTAGTAGGTCTTTGCTGACATTTTCTAAAGCTGGATACACACTATACAAGATTTGTTGGTAGATTTCCTTTAGATTTACCTTCAACTATGTAGAGCAAGGGCCTGCCTCATTGCATACAAATTGAAAGCGTTCAGGTCTGACTTCATATTATATGGTTTTGGTAAGTCTAAAGGAAAAAATCTAAAGAAAATTGTATAGTGTGTAGCTTTAGTCACATCCTACAGCAAAAGCCATGGCCAGCAGAGAGCTTCCAAAGCATCAGAGGGATCTCATTGTAAAAAGGTATCAGTCAGGAGAAAGGTACAAAAGAATTTCCAGGGCATTAGATATAACACGGAACACAGTTATTATCAAGTGGAGATAATATGGCACAACAGTGACATTACCAAGAATGGGACGTCCCTCCAAAATTGATGAAAAGACAAGAAGAAAACTTTTTAGGGAGTCTGCCAAGAGGCCTATAGCAACAATAAAGGAGCTGCGGGAGTATCTGGCAAGTACTGGCTGTGTGGTACATGTGATAATCTCCCATATTCTTCATATGTCTGGGCTATGGGGTAGAGTGGCAAGAGGGAAGCCTTTTCTTACGAAGAAAAACATCCAAACCCAGCTAAATTTTGCAAAAACTCATCTGAAGTCTCCCAAAAGCATGTGGGAAAAACTGTTATGGTCTGATGATACCAAAGTTGAAGTTTTTAGCCATAATTCCAAAAGATATATTTGGCGCAAAAACAACACTGCACATCACCAAAAGAACACCATACCCACAGTGAAGCATGGTGGTGGCAGCATCATGCTTTGGGGCTGTTTTTCTTCAGCTGGGACAGGGGCCTTAGTCAAGGTAGAGAGAAATATGAACAGTTCCAAATACCAGTCAATATTGGCACAAAACCTTCAAGCTTCTGCTAGAAAGCTGAACATGAAGAGGAACTTCATCTTTCAGCATGACAACGACCCAAAGAATACATCCAAATCAAAAGAATGGCTTCACTAGAAGATGATTAAAGTTTTGGAATGGCCCAGACCTGAATCCAATTGAAAATCTGTGGGGTGATCTGAGGAGGGCTGTGCACAGGAGATGTCCTCGCAATCTGACAGATTTGGATTGTTTTTGCAAAGAAGTGTGGGCAAATATTGCCAAGTCAAGATGCGCCATGCTGATACTCATACCCAAAAAGACAGTGCTGTAATGAAATCAAAAGGTGCTCCAACAAAGTATTCGTTTTTAGGGGTGTGCACACTTATGCAACCATTTTAGTTTTTTTATTTCTACTTCCCTTCACCTAAAAGATTTCAATTTGTTAATCTACTGAGTTGTACAGTTTGGAGGTCACATTAAAGGTGGAAAAAGTTGTGAAATTATTTATCTTTGTCTCATTTTTTTACATTACAGAAACCTGACATTTTACCAGGGGTGTGAAGACTTTTTATATCCACTGTATGCGAGTGTTGGTTGTCAAATCATGTTGCATAAATAAGTGTGTGTTGGTTATCAGATCACTCTGCATATCTGTCCACCCTATCACCATTACTATACTTTTATATCGCACATTTAGTATTAATTGACCAATATAGTTTTTTTTAATGCCGATACTGATATTTTGGTCATCGGATATCGGTATCGGCCGATATTTTGGACATGTAAAAAAAATGTTTTTTTTTTTTTTTTTTCACAGGTGCTCCTTGTGGAGGGATCTGGGAGTCTAAAAGACCCCAAACCCCTCCTCGGCACTGAAAAGCATTCAAAACATCAAGTTTGGCTGTTTGAATGCTGTCATTTTTTTTAATCTGTCATGACATCACTTCCGGGTTTTTTACATGGAGACCCAATCAGAGCCCAATGCGGCTTTGATCGGGTATTACACGGCCGTGCAGGTAGGATGCCCGGTGGGACAGGAGATCCGGGCAAGCCACGGAAGGCGGCGCGGGGGGACGTTCCATCCAGCTCCTTGTAATGACAGCCGTGAGGCTTCTCAGCCGCATCGGTTGTCATTACAAGACAGCCGACCGTCGGCTATGGACGCTGGTACTAGGGTGATGCCTCTAGCTGCAGGCATCACTCCGGTACAAGCACTTTCCCGAAATATCGGTAACCTCAGGGGCCAATTCTGATATATCGGGGAAAGTGCATATCGGCAGTGCCGATAATTGGTCCAGCGAGCTCAAATTTTTTTGTACAGCGAGCTCAAATTTTTTTGTTCAGGCCGTCTCTGTGCTGGGAGTGCACAGTGAGCACACTCTCAGCACTGAAACACTGCCCCCCCCAGCAACTCATAAGGGCATTTATGCCAACCTCTTTTCTGGCATGCACACGTTACATGGGCTGCAAGGGGTTAACATGAAACCTGCTTAGACCTGTACCTTCTGCTGCAGCAGTGATGTTGGTTTTGGTGCGGGTTGAACTGCGCTTTTTCCCAGACTTCTATTACGTTCTGCGATTTTGGTGCATTTTGCAGGAATTTTGAGCCGCTTTTAGAAAAAACACGGGACGTGATAGTAGAAGCCTATGGCGAAGAACGACACCAAACCTGCAGGCACACTGCGATGCAGTCAAAGCATAGCTGATCAGCATGAAGTCACCCTCACACCAAAGGCAGTGTAATTTTTAGAGGCACGTGGGTGCCATCATTGGTTAACTAGGGTCGCCATCTCATCCCTCAAGCCCCTGTTCACCTCAGGCCAATTTGATGTGGCAACTCGCATTCCAAATCCGGGTCTATTGCCTGTAACAGCATTGCCTGAATAATTGCGACACCACGCCGATTCCCAAAAGTAGTTTCTGCACAACTTTTGGTGACCTTGGGGGCGATTTCAATAGACATCTGTGCATGAACCCACACAGATGTCTATAGAATCGTCCCCAAAACTCGCACTGATTTGCAGGTTGGAAATTGTGCGTGTTCAGCTGAACTCGCACGATTTCAAACCCACCCACAGTGTGAACCCAGACTTAAACCAAACACAGAATCACACAGGTTCTGAGGCTAAATTAACGCAGGTAAGGCACCGAGTGAGTTTAATTACCAGCTTAATCAGCCACGGAACCTGTGTAATTAATATGTGTTCGGTTTTAAAGGGATGAGGTGGCAACCCTATGGTTAACGGCGCCCTAAACGTGCTTTCGCAGCCCCCAAAATGCTTGGTACACTGCACTTTTTGTGCATCCGTCAGCTCACTGAAATTAATGGGCTGTCAAAAATAGGACGTGCAATACCGGGGTGACCCCAGCCCTAAGAGGCGGCTGCTCATCGGACACGGGCCCAGTAAAACCCCCGGACGGTGTTAAGACCTGACAGGGGGTCTAACCCTCCACCTCCCCCCCTACACACTGACATGCGGGTTTGAAATTGCGCGAGTTCAGCTAAACTCACGATAGTAAACCCACCCTCAGTGTGAAGAAGAGCTTAAACCCGAACACATGAGAATTACACAGGTTCTGAGGCTAAATTAATGCACGTAATGCCCCTTTCACACGGGCGATCCGATCCCATCTGCCTGTCAGTTTTTCAGGCAGACCTGATTGGATGCTCCATGCATCCCTATGGGGCAGCGGATGTCAGAGGAGACATCTCTGCTGACACCCACTGCTATCTAATTCCGATCCTGTCTGTGAAATCCAGACTGATGGAAACCCTATTTTTCCATATGTCTGGAGGATCGGATGAGAACAGACAGGCGGTCCGTTCTCATCCGATCCCCCCACAGAGGACAGCGGGGATCTGACAGCTCTGTCTCTGCACACAGAGTGGAGACGGAGCTGTCATCTGCCTGCTCAGCGGGGATCGGCTAGTTGATCCCCCGCTGAGCAGAACGGACCTCGTCGGGCGGTGCGCAGTGTAAAAGGACTCTAAGGCCCCTTTCACACTATCCGTCCGTTGGACGGATTCTGTTTTTCTCAGCGGGGGATAGAGCCGCCGATCCCCCTGCTGAGCAGCAGGAGGACAGCTGTGTCTCCGCTCTGTGTGCGGAGACACAGCTGTCAGTTCCCCATGCATCTCTATGGGGGAAATCGGATGGGAACAGACCATCGACCCGTTCTCATCCGATACGCTGGACGGATGGAAAATAGGGTTTCCATCCGTCCAGATTTGACGGATCGGATGTCAGCGGACATGTCTCCGCTGCCCCATAGGGATGCATGGGGGGACCGTTCAGATCCACCAAAAAAAACGGACAGGCGGATCTGAACGGTCCGCCTGTGTGAAAGGACCCTAAGGCCCCGAGTTTAATTACCAGCTTAATCAGCCACGGAACCTGTGTAATTAATATGTGTTCGGTTTTAAAGGGATGAGGGGACAATCCTAGGGTAACGGCGCCCTAAACATGCATGCTACCGCCTGCTGCACTTTGTGCATCCATCAGCTCACTGTAATGAGCGAGCTGTCACAAGAATAGGCCATGTGAGAACGGGGTGACCCCAGCCCTAAGAGGCGGCTGCTCATCGGACACGGGCCCAGCGGATCCCCCGGAAGGTGATAACGCCTGACAGGGGGTCTAACCCTCCCCCCCTACAGACACAGTGTGATTAAAGGGCCCTCCATGCAGTGACAGCTGTGCTAGGAGTGATCCCTGCCAGCTGTTGCAGAAGTTGGGAGGACTGTGGTCCATGTGTAGTCCTCCAGGCCCTGATCCAAGCAGACACCCCCCCCCCCTCTCCACTCCCATAGTGCCTTGCAGGGTGTCAGCTATGTTCCTGGCGGTGTGTGCGGCGGTTGTCATACCTTGATCCCATACGGGGGCTCCTCCAGGGTGACCAGCATGTACCTGTCTCCTCTGCTGGCGGGATCCCGAGACCGGAGCTGGGGGAAGAGAGAAGAGAGAGGGGAGGGGGTGATGAGTACAACACATAGAGTACACAGTGAGCTGCACTTCTTCCCCGGTCCTGTGGGGGCGCTGTGTTCCGGTACTATACCTTCATGAACGTCTCTACAGCGCCCTTAGCTATGTCCAGGTAGGTAGTGCCCAGGTGGGTGCGCTGGTTCATGGACGCGGACGTGTCTAGCAGGAAGAGTAAGATGGGCATAGTGCTGCCGGTACAGGGGGGGGGAGGGGAGGAGGATGGTGGAGGGAGAGAGGAGGGGGGGGGAGGCCTGACACTCTCAGCCTATGTGCCCCATCTCCTCTTTGTGTGACAGCCGTGTGGCGTTTATCGGGGGTGGCCGGTCATATGTCTCTGTACAGGGAGGCCCGGGGGCTCAGTGTGCTGTTTGTAGGCCGGACTGCCTTGTTTATAACCCCCTTCCCCCCACCGGTACTCTTCTCCCTCCCTCGGTGGATGTGACAGAAGTTTGAATGAGTTCAGCACTACTTCCCCCTCTCGCAGCCTCTGTCTCCCTCTACTGAGCGCTTCCTTTCGCACTCGCGGCTTTTTAAGGCGGGCGGGAGGGGCCTCCGCGGGTTCCTAGTAAAAAAAAAAAGAAAAAAAAAGCCCTCTTACGTCAGGGCTCGTCACGTGACCAAGCTAGAGCCCGCCGCTCATTGGCCCGGGAGGAGGGGGGCGCGCGCGTAACCGTGTCGCGGCCGGGTCCGCTCTGAGTGGCTGTAGAGGTCGGCGCGCCCCTGCTGGCGAGGGAGGTGTTAAAGCGTGCGGCTGGGAAGGGGAGGGACTTTTGCGTGACCGCGCATATTTTTTCCTCCTCTTCTCTTGTCTATAACGGGCGTCGTCGTTGGTGATTTTTCTTTTAGTCGTCGGTGGAGCGACGGAGGGGGAGGATGATGGTTCATGCTGCTAGAGCCGCCCTGAGTCACCCAGACGGTGTATGTTGTATGCATGGGTCACCCCTCCGTACCGGCCGCAGTGTCCTTGAATGCGGGAGCCTGTGTCCTATAGGCTGAGGCCGGCCATGGCCTCCCAGTATGAAGGAGAAATAAGAAGAGCGGGGGCCCAACTATAAAGGGGTCATCAGGGAGTGTGTCCTCCTTACATTGGGGGACTATATATATATATATATATATATATATATATATATATATATATATATAGAGTGCTGTGTAATGGCAGCTACTTGGGCCCTCCAGAGCCAGGAAAATGACAACCAATAGAAACACAGCTCTCCTGGGGGGCCACAGATCCTGAGAGGGGGCTCGAGCTTTCCTCCTGTTTATATAATGATCGGACTGGGCAGGTTAGAGCAACCAGGGGCCCTTCACATGGGAGCAACCAGGGGCCCTTCATATCCGAGCAACCAAGGGCCCTTCACATCTGGGCAACCAGGGGCCCTTCACATGTGAGCATCTTGGGGTCTCTTCACATCTGGGCAACCAGGGGCCCTTCACATGTGAGCAACCAGGGGCCCTTCACATGTGAGCAACTTGGGGGTCTCTTCATATCTGGGCAACCAGGGGCCCTTCACATGTGAGCAACCAGGGGCCCTTCACATGTGAGCAACCAGGGGCCCTTCACATGTGAGCAACCAGGGGCCCTTCACATGTGAGCAACCAGGGGCCCTTCACATGTTAGCAACCAGGGGCCCTTCACATGTTAGCAACCAGGGACCCTTCACATGTGAGCAACCAGGGGCCCTTCACATGTGAGCAACCAGGGGCCCTTCACATGTGAGCAACCAGGGGCCCTTCACATGTGAGCAACCAGGGGCCCTTCACATGTGAGCAACCAGGGGCCCTTCACATGTTAGCAACCAGGGACCCTTCACATGTAAGCAACCAGGGACCCTTCACATGTGAGCAACCAGGGACCCTTCACATGTGAGCAACCAGGGACCCTTCACATGTGAGCAACCAGGGACCCTTCACATGTTAGCAACCAGGGACCCTTCACATGTGAGCAACCAGGGGCCCTTCACATGTGAGCAACTTGGGGTCTCTTCACATCTGGGAAACCAGGGACCCTTCACATGGGAGCAACCAGGGGCCCTTCACATCTGAGCAACCTGGGACCCTTAACATCTGAGCAACCAGGGACCCTTCACATCTGAGCAACCAGGGACCCTTCACATCTGAGCAACCAGGGGCCCTTCACATCTGAGCAACCAGGGGCCCTTCACATCTGAGCAACCTGGGGCCCTTTACATCTGAGCAACCTGGGGCCCTTTACATCTGAGCAACCAGAGACCCTTCACATGGGAGAAACCAGGGACCCTTCACATGTGAGCAACCAGGGACCCTTCACATGTGAGCAACCAGGGACCCTTCACATCTGAGCAACCAGGGGCCCTTCACATCTGAGCAACCTGGGGCCCTTCACATCTGAGCAACCTGGGGCCCTTTACATCTGAGCAACCTGGGGCCCTTTACATCTGAGCAACCTGGGGCCCTTTACATCTGAGCAACCTGGGGCCCTTTACATCTGAGCAACCTGGGGCCCTTTACATCTGAGCAACCAGGGACCCTTCACATGTGAGCAACCAGGGACCCTTCACATGTGAGCAACCAGGAGCCCTTCACATCTGGGCAACCAGGGACCCTTCACACCTGGCAGGCGGGGGCCCTTCCCAGTATTGGCATCTGGGATCCCTTTTTATTGAAGCATTATGGGCTTAGATTTAACTGGGTCCCTTTAAGGTTTGGTAAGCAGGAGACCTTTAGATCTAATGTACGACCTTTAAGGTTTGTGCAGCTGATGCCTTTTAGTTATAACTGGGTCCTTTAAGGCAGTGGTTCTCAACTCCGGTCCTCGGGACCCACCAACAGGCCAGGTTTGCAAGATAACTAAATTACATCACAGGTGATCTCATTTGCTGCTCAGTGATTGCAGTATTCTAGTCTGCATCACCCAAGGTAATACTTAAAATCTGGCCTGTTAGTGGGTCCCGAGGACCGGAATTGAGAACCACTGCTTTAAGGTACGGGCAGCCGGGGCCCTTTAATGTTTGGTAAGCAGTAGCATTTCAGATATAACTGGGGCCTTTAAGGTTTGGGCAGCTGATGTACTTTAGATATAACTGGGGCCCTTTATGGTTTGGGCAGCCGGGGCACTTAAGATCTAACTGGGGCCCTTTAGATTTGGATAACTGGGGCCCTTTAAAGTTTAGTTAGCAGGAGCCCTTTGGCTATAACAGGCCTTTTAAGGTTTGGTTTTAAGGAGCCCTTTAGATATAACTGGGGTCCTTTATGTTTTGGGCAGCCAGGGCCCTTTAGATTTGGATAACTGGGACCCTAAAGGTTTGGTCAACAGGGGTCCCTTTCATCTAAGTTCTGCATGGGCAGAGTTGTACCTGCGAGAAATGCAGAGAAAAAGTCCCTAAAAAAATAAATAAAAGAACTGCACCATGAGGTTTTGCACATGCAAATACAAGCTGTATTTTCTGATGCATGGGGGGGGGGGGGGCATTAGGAACTAATGGCCCCCCACACATCTGATAAAGAGCAGCACATTTTGTCTGCAGGCCAAGAACATGCATTTGTGCCCAACCTATATATATATATATATATATTTACTTCAGGTACTTATATAGCGCTGTCAATTTACGCAGTGCTTTACATATACATTACACATTCACATCAGTCCCTGCCCTCAAGGAGCTTACAATCTAAGGTCCCTAACTCGCATTCATACATACATAGTAGGACCAATTTTTATACAGGATCCAATTAACCTACCAGCATGTCTTTGGAGTGTGGGAGGAAACCCACGCAGGCACAGGGAGAACATGCAAACTCCAGGCAGGTAGTGTCGTGGTTGGGATTTGAACCAGCGACCCTCTGCTGCTAGGTGAAAGAGCTAACCACTACACCACTGTGCCACCCTATATGTGAACCTAGCCCTAGATTTGGGGGTTCCTTTATATTTGATAAACTGGGGTCCACTTTAGACTTAGGCAGCTGAGGCCCCTTAAGGTGGAACTGAAGTCATGGTTACTTCAGACTGTGAGCAGACAGGTTATTATTGCATGAGAGACATGCAATGTCCTTCCTGAAGTAATGTGCACTGCCTGCAGTGATCTCTGGAACGGAAACTGATCTGCGCAGCTTAGCTTACAGCCCCAGGCCAATCCCTGTGTCCTGGGATGAGTGGCTCATGTGCAAGAATGACATTATCCTGTGCTGTGGTCCAAGACGGCCACACAGAAGACTATGCAGGCGAGGGACAGGGACTGATGAAGGAAAGGTAAGGATCCCTTTTTATCACTGCGACCTTTTGGCGCCGCTCAAAGTGGTGGTGAAATGGTATCCCTGTGTCCCAGAACATGGGGTGCAGGCTTATCCTGATACCAATCCAGAGAGCTAGTAAATGTAAATAACAGGATCGACCACTACTGACCAGCTTCAGCCTACATGTCTCTGCCACACCACTTGCCCTCAGGCTGAGGCCGCTCTTTATTTTTTATTCACCTGGGCTGGCCGGTAGTAGCGATGATCTTTTCCTCTATATTTACTAGCCCTAAGGATCCCTTTAGTTCTGCTAAAGGCAGCCCAAGTTGAATGAAAAAAAGGGACTCCCATTTCCCCAGCCATACCCTCAAAGTGGAAGTGGAAATCCAACCCACTGAGCTATTGTGAGACTTCCCTGCAGTCAGAATACACTGACCAGCGTGCTGGTTATAGCCTACAGCAGTGGTCCTCAACCCTGGCCTACAGGGCACACTAACAGGCCAGATTTTCAAGATAACTGAAATTCATCCCAGGTGATATCATTTGCTGCTCAGTGATTGCAGTACTCTAGTCTGCATCTTCCCAAGGTGATACCTAAAATCTGGCCTGTTAGTGTGCCCTGTAGGCCAGGGTTGAGGGCCTACAGCACTGATTGAGCAGGTGAAATCCAACGCGATGGGTATACAGAAGTCCTCCTGTAGATGGACTTCTGTACAACCTCCCTGCCCATGCATGGTTCGTAATTCAGCCAGTCTCTGCTGAACCGGACGAACTTTGATCCATGTATGGCCAGCTTTAGTCCTGGGCAGCCGGGACCCCTTTAGATCTTGGTGACTGTGGCCCCATCAGGTCTCAGCAGCCAGGGCCCCATCATATCTGGAAGAGAAGTGTCGGCACAGGCAGGGATGTGTACTTTCTGGCTGGTATGTGTAGCTGTCCTGCAGCTCTGTAATCCATGACTGATATGGCAGCTGGTGGGTCATGGTGACATTTGTAGTACCACACCAGCCAGAAAGAGGCAGATTCGTGCAATGTAGTCTGGAAGGGACTCTGGTACAATGCCAGGGTGTCATCTTCCAGCTTGGACATGTTCTTCTCTGCAGCAGGGGGGTTAACTATAACTGGGACTGTAGAGATCAGTGAGGCTGTAGTCACATGGCATGATGGGACCTGTAGTGTCTTAACAGCTGGAATGCAACCAGAATCTCCCAATTTGTTTTTAAGTGGCAGACCTGGGGTGACACCCGTCCCTAATAGGGCATTCTAGGACTTATGTTGTCTCTCTCCATATCTGCGTCATTTAGAAAAAGACAAGCCAGCACTGGCAGTCAGATGGTTAAATTCAAGTTTATCTAGTTTGCTTCCTGCGAGTTTCGGATGCCACATTTCCAGGCACACATATCCGTCCACTTCTGGAGTCTGCGGGTGACCATCGTCTAATGATTTCCACACGCTTTGGTTATTGCAGACGTCCATCCAAAAAGTCAGGCCCCCCTTAACAGGCCATGTTTTCATAATGCAGCATAAAGAAATGAGGAGTTATTAATGTGCAAGCTATTGCTGAATAGGCAGTGACAGCAGACATGGGAGAGAACATCAAACCCCACCCAAGTCTGAGGTCATGTTTACTAGGGAACTTTAACAGTCATGTATCCGTCGAAGAAAAACCTGCTGGCTGCTGTAAATTCTCACATGGAACACATTCTCATGTAGTGCAAAAATTCAATACACATGCAGATGTTTTTTTTAATTGTCCATCTGAAGGCAAATGACGTTTATATTTTATAAAATAAAATCCTTTGTAAGACTAGAGGTTCTGTGTTGTGTTTGTTTGACATTTTTCCCCTTGAGGGTTTTTTCACAACGGAGAGCTTTTTTTTTTTTTTATATAAACGAAGCTGCCAACCTGCTGAGGTTCCTTTACAAGGGTAGGAAGCTCCATGGGCTTTACATTTGCAAACCTTAGACAGCTCTGACAACTAACCTCAGCTCTAAGCATACGTCTGTATGATGAATGAGGGTTTCTGCATAGCAGTGTGCCTGTGTACAGCTCTGTACTAATGCATGCTGTGCCATACATGAACCTGTGTTAATCATAGAGATGAATAGAAGTTCCCCCTGACAACTGATGACAGCTCTACGAGATGAAATATGTATGGACTTGTGTGTTGTTCAAGGAGCTTCATGCCCAGTAAAGTCATCCTATAAAGTGTTCTGTCTATTCAGTTATTGGCCTAAACAGATTCTGTCACCACCTCAGAGTTTCAGGGGAGTACATCTGCGAGACGTTTAAAGCCGAACTTCCAACCTAAAACTTACTGTGTTTACAAATGTTTCCTCCGGCTGCCTAAACGGTCATAGACAATTCAAATCTCAGCTGGTTCAGCAGGGACCAGCTGAGATTCCAACCATGTATGGGTAGGCAGATTATACCCAAGTTGATCAACTTGGGTACAACCAGCCTCTCTGATTTTTCATGCAATTAGTGCCAGTGGCGGCTTATGCCACTAGCAATAATCACTCTGTTCTCCCAGCAAGGACGGCTTACCTCGCCGGTAGAACACAATAGTTCCACAGGAGGGAATCCCTCATTAACACTGACTGTGTAGATGGGAGAATCGAGCGATGAATCACTCCGTCTATGGTCAACTTAACTCCCGTAAAAAAAAGATGTGTGTGCTTACCCATTTTTAGTCCAGTCCAGTGATCTGAAACTGCAGCTCCAGCTCTCCTGTGTCGGTGAGCGGCTCCTGCAGGGGAGAGGGGGAAACCCCCAACAACAGCTGGTCCCTTGGGAGCCTATGGATGTTGTCACTGCTGCTGGGGTTCCCACCCATTGTTGGCACCCCCTCCTCTCCCTGCTGCTCACTGATTCAGGGAAGCTGGAGCTTCAGGATCATGTGACCTGACTAAAAATAGATATGGACACACATCATTTTTTTTTAACCACCTCCCATCCGCGCTGTAGCCGAAGTACGGCTGCAGCGCGGACTCACATTTTCGGGAGGCCGTCTTTAAACGGCCTCCCAGACACAGGCTCCCCGTGCGCTCCCGCGCATCGGGGAAAATCTGTGTCGGCCGTGTCCCTTGGACACAGCCAATCACAGATCGTGGTGAATGGCCAATCACAGCGGCCATTCACCACGTGATCGGACCGTCCAATGAGAGATGATCTCATATGTAAACATATGATCATCGCCAGCGCTCCTTCCTCACACAGAGACTGCAGTGTGAGGAAGGAGAGAGAAAGAAAAATGTAATCGGGGCACTGATCACCAGTGCCCTGATTACACAAGGTACACCAAACACACTAACTGCCCACCATCAATGCCCACAGTGCCTGCCATCAGTGCCCACAATCAGTGCCCATAGTGCTGCCAGTCAGTGCCTGCTCATCAGTGCCACCCGCCAGTGTCCATCAGTGCCGCCTCTCAGTGCCCAGCAGTGCCACCTCTCAGTGCCGCCTATCAGTGCTCATCAGTGCGGCATATTAGTACCTCCTCATCAGTGCCACCTCATCAGTGCCCATAAGTGCCACCTCATCAGTGCCGCCTCATCAGCGCACATCAGTGAAGGAGAAAAATTTATTTATTTTCAAAATTTACTCGCAGAAAATAAGAAAAACTTTTTTTTTTCAAAATTTTCTGTCTTTTTTCTTTTTTTTTGTAAAAAATAAAAAATCCAGAGATGATTAAATACCACCAAAAGAAAGCTCTATTTGTGTGAAAAAAAAGATAAAAATTTCATATGGGTACAGTGTAGCATGACCGCGCAATTGTCATTCAAAGTGTGAGAGCACTGAAAGCTAAAAATTGGTCTGGATGGGAAGGGGGTTTAAGTGCACAGAAGGCAAGTGGTTAAGCAGGATAGGTAACAAGAGGGGGGAAGGGACATTTTTAGGCATAGTTTGAGGTAGACTGGAATTCCAGTCCCCGTGCAGGTGAGTGTTTTGAAGGTAGACTGGCTATCTTCAAAACACTCACCTGCACGGGGAATCCAGTGTTGGGTGGCAAACTCTGGGTCCTGCACTGCACCGTATTCAGACAGCCAGCTGGCAAGAACATGCCATGCCCACCCTCCGGCTCTTCTGTATGCCTGGTCCTGCAGCCTTCTGCGAGATGTGATGCAAGTATCCTAGGAGGCTGCAAACCCAGGCCTAGGGCAGAACAGCTGGAGGAAAAATTCATACAGAAAGAAAGCTTTTTTTTTTTGTCATTGCAGGAGGGGGGAGGTTTAAACAGAACAAACGCCTGGATCCTCCTCTTCTCAGGTCCCTCTTCGGCTCTCCTGGCCCCTCCCTCCCTTTGAGTGCCCAACAGCTTGCTATGGGGGCACCCGAGCTGAGGCCAAGCCCTGTGTATCCAATCAGACACTGACAGCCTACTCATTGGCTAACTGACTTTGACAGCAGCGGGAGCCAATGGCGTCACTGCTGTGTCTTAGCCAATGAGCAGGGGAGTCCTGGACCGCTGAGATAGTCGTGGACATCGCTGGATCGAGAGGGGGTACAGGTAAACATTGGGGGGAGGGGAGGGGTGCTGCACACAGACCGTTTTTTATCTTAATGCTTAGAATGCATTAAGATAAAAAAAAAAAACTTCTGACTTTACAACCCCTTTAACCACTTTAGCTCTGGAAGGTTTTACCCCCTTCCTGACCAGAGCAAAATTCAAAAAGCGTTTATTTATTGGTTTGCGCCAAAGTAATAGCTTCTGCAAACAATGGTACATTTACTTGAATTTACGCAGATTTTAGTTTATGACTGCCTATCTAATTTCTTGAGGTACTAAAATGGCAGGGCAGTACAGATTACCCCCTTTTTGGAAAGTAGACAATCCAAGGAATTTGCTGAGAGGCATGTTGAGCCCATTGAATATTTCATTTTTTGTGAATTGAAAAATGACAAAAAAAATAAATAAAAATGTTTACACAATGTTATTGCTTACACATGCCATGGGTATATGTGGATTTACACCCCAAAATACATTCTGCTGCTTCTCCTGAGTACAGGGATACCCCATGTGTGAGACTTTTTGGGAGCCTAGCTGTGTACGGAACCCCGAAAACCAATCACCACCTTCAGAATTTCAAAGGGGGTAGGTTGCTAATTTCACTTCCCCGCTACCTATCAGTTTTAGAGGCCCTGAAATGTCAAGATAGTGCCCCCCCCCCAAATTACCCCATTTTGGAAAATAGACATCCCAAGCTATTTGCTTAAATGCATGTTGAGTCCACAGAATATTTTATATTTTGCCACAAGTTTCGTGAAAATGAAAAAAAAAAATTAATGTTTTATTTTTACACAGAGTTATCATTTAAATGATATATTGCTCACACATGTCATGGGTATATGTGAATGACACCCCAAAATTCATTCTGCTGCTTCTCCTGAGTACAAGGATACCCCATGTGTGAGACTTTTTGGCAGTCTAGCTGCGTACAGGACCCCGAAAATCAATCACTGCCGTCAGGCTTTCTAAGTGCGTAAATTGTTGATTTCACTCCTCACTACCTATCACAGGAGGCCATGAAACGCCAAGACAGCGCAAAACCCCCCAAATGACTCATTTATGGAAAGTAGACACTCCAAGCTATTTGCTGAGAGGCATGTTGAGTATTTTACAGATCTTGCTTTTTGTCACAAAGTTTTGAAAATTGAACAAAGAAAAAAAAAATTACTTATCCTTCTCTTTCTTCATTTTTAAAACAAATGAGAGCTGCAAAATACTCACCATGCTTCTTAGCAAATACTTCTAGATCTCTTCTCTGCCCTTAAAGCATCTGACCACACCAAGATCGTGTGATAAGATGCTTTTACAATTTCCCAAGGGCGCAGTTTACATCCGGCGAAACCAAAATCATGAAATGCTCGTAGCTTCAAGTTTCTTAGGCCATAGAGATGGTTGGAGCCATTTTGGTCTCCGATCAGCTCTATTGGTCAGCTGGAGGAACCACAGCTGCATTCTCGGGTTCCCGGGTGGGCAAGGGGAGCCAGAGAAAACCATGGAAGGCGGGGGGAGGGGCGCCCCCCCCCCCCCCACTCCACTGCTTGTAAAAGAAGTCTAGTGGCTAATTAGCCGCTTGGATTGCTTTTACATGAAAGCCAACCACTGGCTGAAAAAGACGATACCAAGATGATATGTAAACCTGCAGGCATCATTCTGGTATAACCACTCAAAGTCCAGCAACATACCAGTACGTTGCTGGTCCTTGTTGGCCATATACCGTGGTGATCGAAAGTTTGGGCACCCCAGGTAATAATTTGTATTAATGTGCATAAAGAAGCCAAGGAAAGATGGAAAAATCGCCAAAAGGCATCAAATTACAGATTAGACATTCTTATAATATGTCAACAAAAGTTAGATTTTATTTCCATTATTGACACTTTCAAAATTACAGAAAACAAAAAAATGGCATCTGCAAAAGTTTGGGCACCCTGCAGAATTTATAGCATGCACTGCCCCCTTTGCAAGGCTGAGACCTGCCAGTGTAATGGATTGTTCTCAATCATCGCCTGGGAAGACCAGGTGATGTCAATCTCAAAGGTTTTAAATGCCCAGACTCATCTGACCTTGCCCCAACAATCAGCACCATGGGATCTTCTAAGCAGTTGTCTTGAAAACTGAAACTGAAAATAGTTGACGCTCTTAAAGCTGGAGAAGGCTATAAGAAGATAGCAAAGCGTTTTCAGATGTCAATATCCTCTGTTCGGAATGTAATTAAGAAATGGCAGTCATCAGGAACAGTGGAAGTTAAAGAAAGATCTGGAAGACCAAGAAAAATATCAGACAGAACAGCTCGCAGGATTGTGAGAAAAACAATTCAAAACCCACGTTTGACTGCACGATACCTCCAGAAAGATCTGGCAGACACTGGAATTGTGGTACCCTATTCCACTATAAAGAGATACTTGTACAAATATGGTCATGGAAGAGTCATCAGAAGAAAACCTCTTCTACGTCCTCACCACAAAAATCAGCGTTTGAACTTTGCAAATGAACATATAGACAAGCCTATAGACAAGCCTGATGCATTTTGGAAACAAGTTCTGTGGACCAATGAGGTTAAAATTGAACTTTTTGGCCGGAATGAGCAAAGGTACGTTTGGAAAAGAAGGGGCACAGAATTTAATGAAAAGAACCTCTGTCCAACAGTTAAGTATGGGGGGGGTTGATGCCATCTGTGAAAAAGCTGAAGTTAAATAGAGGATGGCTTCTACAAATGGATAATAATCCTAAACACACCTCGAAATCCACAGGGGATTTCATCAAGAGGCGTAAACTGAAAGGTTTTGCCATGGCCTTCACAATCTCCTGACCGCAACATAAATGAAAATCTATGGATAGACCTTAAAAGAGCAGTGCGTGACAGTGAGCAGACAGCCCAGAAATCTCAAAGAACTGGAAGACTTTTGTAAGGAAGAATGGGCAAAGATACCTCAAACAAGAATTGAAAAACTCTTGGCTGGCTACAAAAAGCGTTTACAAGCTGTGATGCTTGCCAAAGGGGGCAGTACAAGATATTAACTCTGCAGGGTGCCCAAACTTTTGCAGACGCCATTTTTTTGTTTTCTGTTTTGGAAAGTGTAAATGATGAAAATAAAATCTAACTTTTGTTGACATATTATACGAATGTCTAATCTGTAATTTGATGCCTTTTGGCATGTATGCCCAAACTTTCGATCACCACTGTATTGTAATGTTCTTTTTTTTAATGAAGCCTGTGGGCTGGATGAAAAAAGAGAACCTAACAGATTCCTCCATTAACATTGATCGATCGGTGGTATGCCCACCATTAGAATACCACCCTGCATCCACCCACTTCTAATGATGGGCATACATGCACTGTTCTTTTTTTTTTCGTTCAGCCCATGAGCTGAACAAAAGAAAATAACCTAACAGATTCCTTCATTCACATCTATCAATGTGGATGAAGAAATCTCTGCCAAGAAAAGTGAATAAAAATATATGCCAAAGCATAGGGGAGATCCACCCTCTGTGTCCACTCCATCCTGTATGCTTTTTTTTAACTGCGGGCTGAGGGCAAACCCTGTTGCTGTTAAAATAATCAAATCAGTGCTGCAGATGAATGGCATACCTGCAAAGCAAACAACGGTTAACGATAAAACATTAACTCAATAAAACAACTTTTTTTTTTTTTATTGCAATCTTTGCCAAAAAAAGACTAAAAAATATATAGCGAAGCATAGGGGCAATACGCCCCTATGTCCTCCCCAGCCCTTATGTTTCGCCAAAAAGTCGTTGATTTTATGTATAGTAAGAGCAAACCCTGTTGCTGTCAAAATAAGCAAATCAGTGCTGCAGCTGAGTGGCCTACCTGCAAAGCAAACAATGGTTAACAATAAAACAGTAACAGTACAGTAAAACAGTAGAATGACATACCTGCAAATCAAACATTTTTTTAACAATAAAACATTACAGTATAACATAAAATACAGTAAGAACAATAAAACGACAACTATTTTTGGCTTTTTTTTTTTTATTTTTTTTATGGTTTTTTCTTTTGTCTTCTTTTTTTACACTTCTATTGTAACTATAAACATTCCAGGTTAGGGTCTCTCAAAATGTGATAGCCATCTAACATCTTTCAAGACCCTGTATGAAAGGGTGTCCTAGACTGTGCAGTGCTGTACCCTATATTAATACTCCACTAGTGTGTAATAGCGACGGAAACAGTCACCAATGCAGAGACCAGGTTAGCCAGGACAGAAGGGACAAAAATAGCGGGTGTCGCGCCTATATCTGCTTTTGCTACAGACAAGGCATCTTTTCTGGGGTGCTCTTTGGGTAGGGGTACCAGGGAGGACATCCAGAAAATGCCTCTCATGAAGCCGACTCATTGCATCTTGACTGGGAAATTGGGCCACAGCACCTTCTGAATACAAAAGGGCTGTGGTGATCTCTTCCTGGAATTTTTCCAGAATCTTTGTATAGTACATAAGCGTTGAAAAGAGCCAATTGTAATAAATATACAGACACTTTTTTTGTACCAGCGTCTGGCCTTATGGGCAACAAAGTACAGCCCCATCATCTGGTCATTGAAGTCCATCCCTCCCATTTTACGGCTGTAGTCGTGGACACAGAGGGGCTTCTCAACAACACCAGTCGCTGTTGTAATTTGGACTGCCGTATCTGTGTGAATAAAAGACAGAACGAAAACGTTCCATTTGTCCTTCCACTGACTGCAAGCAATTTATTGCACCTCATGCAGGTTCTCTCCCCCTGACTAAGTGGGGCATTTACAAGCCATTGGGGAAAGCCCCGGCGATTAGATCGCACGGTGCCACATACATCATGTCACCAAGTGATACCGCGGGTGCTGGTTTGTCAATGACCAGGGTGTACTAGGCCGCTGGTGCTCGCCAGTTCACCAGAAAGTTAAGCGGCACTAGTACTGACACTGCTACATACCAGAAATATGCGGTTGCACCTCAGCAACAGAAGAACAGGGTCAGGTACGCCTGACCTTATCAAGGACCTCTACTCCATCATCAGAGCTATCTGTCAGGGTACCGCTGCTCTCTACAGGTTTGTATACATAGCCTGATTCTGACAGTGAGGACTCCCCTTCGCTCTCATCTGTCATGCTCATTATCCTGTAAGCCTCTTCACTAGTGTACCTTTAGTTTGATATTTTGGCCACTAAATTTACAGGTACCTAGTGTGACTCACCAGTAAAAATGCACCTGGTTGTCGAGGACTGTTCTCAAACCGCTACCAAAAAATTAACTGCTAGTGATAGCAGAGATCAGGACTGACTCTGCCAACGCTGCAGTTTTGTGTTCTATGTATTGAAAGTGACAGTGATCTATTGATACTGCACTTGTTTGGGTGGGCTAAGCAGAGGAGCTAAACGTAGGTGCTGGCAGATGTCAGGGCTGATCCTACTAACGCCGCGTTTTTGGGGACATTAGTATAGTTCTGAGGAGATCAAAGATATTGATCCATTCAGACACTATACTTGCAATGGAGGTCTACAGTGTGTGTTAGTGTTACTGGCAATCAAAGGGTTCAAATCTGACGCTGTCTGGGATTGACCCTAACTGACGCTGATGCTGCTGACGCTAACTGGTGTCACCCGTGACACTAATACAGTGATCAGAAAAAAAAGATCTGTGACAGGGAGTGAAAGGGATAACTGGGAGGGCGATCAGGGGGTTGAAACTTCATTCGAAAATATGTGGCAAGACTCTGACGCTATACTAAGACTGACACTAATTAGCTAACTAGCGTCACCCGTGACACTAATACAGTGATCAGTAAATTATCTGTACACTGTATATAGTGACACTGTGACAGGGAGTGAAAGGGTTAACTGGGGGTGATCAAGGGGTTAAACATTTATTAGAGAATATATGGCGGGTACCCTAAACATATCTGGGACTGACAATAACTACCGCTAACTTCAGCTGGCGCTAACTGGCGTCACCAGTGACACTAATACAGTTATCAGTAAATTATCTGTACATAGCTCCCAACTGTCCCTGATTTCGAGGGACTGTCCCCGATGTGGAGCAATGTCCCTCTGTCCCTCATTCCTCCTCATTTGTCCCTCATTTTAGTGTGATCTATGTAGTAGTATATAAAATGCACTATTTATCATTCAAAAAGTGTTTCCTATGGCTAAACCTTTCATCCAATTTCTAAATTGCTACATTTTTACATGTCAAAAGCCAATATTAAGAAATAGTAGTGGTAAAAAAAGCCCTAGTGGATTTAACTATTTTTTTATATAATTCTCCTTTAAGCGGTGTGGCAGGGGGTGTGTCCTATGCCTACACCCTTTTGTTAATAGGTGTCAGTCATTCCCATCTCAAAAAGTTGTGAGGTATGTCTGTATACTGTATATAGTGACACTGTGACAGGAAGTGAAAGGATTAACTGGGGGTAATCAGGGGTTAAATATGTGCCTATATGTACTGGTGTCAGTGTAGTGCTTGTGTACTCACTGTCTGATGTTCTCTCCTCTCACGCTGGAACCCAAAAGGGCTCCAGGAGTGAAGATTGCATAATTTCCTGTGCCTGTGTTTACTTTACACAGGCACAGGAAGTTCTGCTATTGGTCAGAACCGATCAGGTCCAGGCCATCAATAATTGGCCTGGACCAGATGACCGATCGGTTCTGAACCAAATCAGATTGCCACAGGCGCACATCATGTGCCTGTATGTGATTTTGCGCAGCTGCGCTGTCCTGCCACAGTATATATGCGGTGGGAGGTCCGAAACTGGTTAAAGAGAAACTTCACCCTACCTGGGTAGGACTACATTTTATTTAGGTCATGGGGCAGTAAAAAAGGAAGTTGATCTGGGTTTTTCTTTCCCTGACCACCGACCACCACAGAAAGATGCCTATACTTACCTATTCTGAGGGCACTCTGGTCTGGTCACATGATTACGTCACATCACCGGCATCAGTGTAGAGGAGGGACAGCCAACAATGGTTGCTCCATAGTAAGCCTATGGGTGACGTCATTGCCCAGGCTCTGCAGCTGTTGTCACTGCTTCTCCTCTGCGCTGAAGCTGCTGCTGCTGCAGAGATAATGTGACCAGACTGGAGCGACTAAAGAACAGGTAAGTACACATATTCTTCCTTTTATGGGGGATATATACATAATAGGGTTAGAGTCCGGGTGGGAGTAAATTTAACCACTTCAACTCCAGAAGGTTTTACTCTCTTCATGACCAGGCCATTTTTTGCTATTCGTCACTGCACTAGTTTAATTGGCAATTACGTGGTCATGTAATTCTGTACCCAAACAAAATACTTATCATTTTTTTCACACAAATAGAGCTTCCTTTTGTTGGTATTTGACTACCACTGGGTTTTTCTTTTTAATTTTTTTTGCAATATAAATGAAAAAAGACCAAACATTTTGAAAAAAAAAAACAAAACTATTTTTTTATAATTTCTGCTATCAAACATATCCGATAAAATAAAATAAAAAAAATCTAACTTCAGAAATTTTGGCCAAAATATATTCTGCTACATGTTTTTGATAAAAAAAAAATCCCAATGAGTATATATTGATTGGTTTAGGTAAAAGTTATAGCGCATACAAACTATAAAATATATACTGATTTTTTTTAAATTATACTACTAATGGCAACGATCAACGACTAATAATGGGTCTGCAATATTGCGGCGGACAATCTGACGCTGGGAAAAACTGACTAGCTGTCAATGACATTGCAAGTGCCATTAATACAGTGATCAGTGCTATACACTGTCACTGAACTAATGACACTGGCAGGGAAGGGGTTAGGTGTAGGGCAATCAAGGGGTTAAGTATGTGCCTAACTATGCGTAATGTGTTTACAGTGTGCTGCTTTTTACTAATGATCTCTCATTTACTGACAGATCGCTCCCTGTGTACAGAGCTCTGTGTTGAATGTCAACAGAGCTCTGATTGTACGCAGCTGATCAGCAGGTCTCGGTGTCCTGTCAGAATACTGCTATTCATCAGAAAATGTAACGGAAGTGATGTTCTAAGCGAAAAATGTTTACTGCGCATGTGCCATGCATTCCAACATGGCCGATTTGCGTTCCAATAGGTTTCCTAATCTGCTGAAAGACAAAGGCGGTAGCGGACATCTTTTTTCAACCAGGCAAGTCTTAAATTTCACACCTATTTTAGTAGTAAACTGACCTAATTTCCTCAACTACAGTATTACATTTTAATTTTTATAGTATTATTAGTATTATAGTATATGCAGCAACAAGTCTGCAGGCAGAAGGTGGCGACGGCCATCTTGGTACACCCCGCACTGGTCAGCGCCAAACTAATTTTAAATAGTGAAATGGACTATTTCACTCGCTTACGGTAAAATAGTCTATTTTACTATACAGTATAAGGTGAGGTAACTGCTAAAATAAGTGTAGTACTGCCCCCTAGAGGGCTGCTCGATATTACAGTTTAGGGAGTCCCCTGGGTTACCCGTAGCAACTGCAAGCAGAAACCTTAGTACTTTAAGTTCTTGGCTCAGTCAAAGATCAGTCCAGGGGATGTTGTTTTTGTGGTTCTATTGTAATTGGGATGGGAGAAGGGAGGAGTGGGATATTCCAACTGTTAACTATTCACAATGCTGAGGACTCTAAACTTGAGAATGCGGCAAGGCCGCTGCTCCATCCTGCCACCTTAATGAAGATAAGGTAAGTGTTTCCATTACATTTCTCTTCAGGCCACTCTCCTAGTATCCCCTTCTCTCTGGGCTACTGACACTTGTCCTCTGACTCTACACTCCGGAGTGGTCCCCTTCCTGGGCAGACCCCTGGGCAAGTTCCTCTGTACTCACGACACTGTGTTTCCAGATTCAGCTGTGCCCCAACTCCTGTAGTCAGCTTCTCCTCGACCTCTGGGTTCAGTCTCATGCCCCTGGTACACCAGGCCGGCTGCCTTTGACCACCACCAAATGTTGCAGAAGAGGAGGCAGTTTTTTTTTCCTGGTCTGAAGGACCTTTTGCATTGTAATAATGCACCACAACCTTGTGTTGTTACAGTGTGGTTAACTTTAATGGATGCGTTTGGCAAGTAGCAGCACCAAAATGTAACCACTTAACGGCCGCCAGCCCTCTTCATACTGTGGACAGATGGCCGCTGTAGGCAAAGTGACATACTGGTATGTCGCTGCCTACTTCTGAGTTTAGGGCCATCCGGCTGGCTCCCGCAGGAGCTTGTCAGCAAGTCCTGGCCACCCTCCTTCTGGGACCTGGCTTCCCGCCCAATGAGCTCTACCTCATGTGCCCGTGGCTTTTTATACCCTGTCCCATAATGCACCGCTATTTTGTGCCAACCCCTGGGACAGTACTGAAAGCCTGTGTCACATTTTTCTTATATTTTCAGGAATACGGCTTCTCTGCGGCTGGCTTTTTCTCTTGCAGGCATTTATCGGGCATTTTTTAGGCAGGCATGTCATTTTTTGTATTTAGTGTCTGGGGGGTCACAAAAGTGTACCTGTCAAGTTTCAGCTCTGTAGCATGTCCAGAACCCCTAAAAAACAGCATTTTTCTTATATTTTCAGGAATACGGCTTCTCTGCGGCTGGCTTTTTCTCTTGCAGGCATTTATCGGGCATTTTTTTAGGCAGGCATGTCATTTTTTGTATTTAGTGTCTGGGGGGTCACAAAAGTGTACCTGTCAAGTTTCAGCTCTGTAGCATGTCCAGAACCCCTAAAAAACAGCATTTTTCTTATATTTTCAGGAATACGGCTTCTCTGCGGCTGTCTTTTTCTCTTGCAGGCATTTATCGGGCATTTTTTTAGGCAGGCATGTCATTTTTTGTATTTAGTGTCTGGGGGGTCACAAAAGTGTACCTGTCAAGTTTCAGATCTGTAGCATGTCCAGAACCCCTAAAAAACAGCATTTTTCTTATATTTTCAGGAATACGGCTTCTCTGCGGCTGTCTTTTTCTCTTGCAGGCATTTATCGGGCATTTTTTTAGGCAGGCATGTCATTTTTTGTATTTAGTGTCTGGGGGGTCACAAAAGTGTACCTGTCAAGTTTCAGCTCTGTAGCATGTCCAGAACCCCTAAAAAACAGCATTTTTCTTATATTTTCAGGAATACGGCTTCTCTGCGGCTGTCTTTTTCTCTTGCAGGCATTTATCGGGCATTTTTTTAGGCAGGCATGTCATTTTTTGTATTTAGTGTCTGGGGGGTCACAAAAGTGTACCTGTCAAGTTTCAGATCTGTAGCATGTCCAGAACCCCTAAAAAACAGCATATTTCTTATATTTTCAGGAATACGGCTTCTCTGCGGCTGTCTTTTTCTCTTGCAGGCATTTATCGGGCATTTTTTTAGGCAGGCATGTCATTTTTTGTATTTAGTGTCTGGGGGGTCACAAAAGTGTACCTGTCAATTTTCAGATCTGTAGCATGTCCAGAACCCCTAAAAAACAGCATTTTTCTTATATTTTCAGGAATACGGCTTCTCTGCGGCTGGCTTTTTCTCTTGCAGGCATTTATCGGGCATTTTTATAGGCAGGCATGTCATTTTTTGTATTTAGTGTCTGGGGGGTCACAAAAGTGTACCTGTCAAGTTTCAGCTCTGTAGCATGTCCAGAACCCCTAAAAAACAGCATTTTTCTTATATTTTCAGGAATACGGCTTCTCTGCGGCTGGCTTTTTCTCTTGCAGGCATTTATCGGGCATTTTTTTAGGCAGGCATGTCATTTTTTGTATTTAGTGTCTGGGGGGTCACAAAAGTGTACCTGTCAAGTTTCAGATCTGTAGCATGTCCAGAACCCCTAAAAAACAGCATTTTTCTTATATTTTCAGGAATACGGCTTCTCTGCGGCTGTCTTTTTCTCTTGCAGGCATTTATCGGGCATTTTTTTAGGCAGGCATGTCATTTTTTGTATTTAGTGTCTGGGGGGTCTAAAAAGTGTACCTGTCAAGTTTCAGCTCTGTAGTATGTCCACAACCCAAAAAAAACAGCATTTTTCTTATGATTTTTAGTAGAAAACTAATGCAGTGTCTTTCCAGCTGTCTTTTTTTCTTTCTGGCAAGCTGAAATATGATATGCCAAGGCAAACATGCCTATCAGTTGAGCTATGACACAGACAACACTGCACACATGGGGAAATATGTAAAACAAAAAACAGGAAAAGGAAATTAGGTGACGGTAACAAAACATGATATTGTGATTGGCCAAATAAAAAGTCACCTCGCGATGAGGTCGCACCAAAGTCGCGCTAAGTCGCGCCAAAGTCGCACTGGAAGCGACGCTACTTTAGTGGTAGCGGCAGTGTAAACCAGCACTAAAACATCCAGTGTGTGAATACGATCAGGTATGATGTTTTATCGGTCAAGTAGTGTAAGGGTTACGCCCGTTGCCCGCTTCACAGTGACAGACCAAACTCTGACAGACCAAACTCCCCGTTTAACAGTCAGTCAGTCCATTTGCACAACCGCAAACTCCCAATTTGCACAAGGTTGGATACCAAGCTAGCCATGTCCCGTTCCTTGTCCTCACTGACATCATTGAAGGTCTCTTCCTCCACCCAGCCACATACAACACCAAGGGTCCCCGAAAGGTGAGAACAAGCCCCCTGGGACGCCTGCTGTGGCTGGTATTCCACCTCCTCAAAGCCACCTTCCTCCTCTGACTTCTCTTCTTCAGACTCCTCTCTCTGCGTTGCCACAGGTCCAGCAATTGACAACGACAAGGCTGCTTCTGGTGGTGATGAGGACCACAACTCTTCCTCTTCATGCTCATCTACAGCCTGATCCAGTACTCTTCGCAGGGCACGCTCCAGAAAAAACGCATATGGGATGAGGTCGATGATGTTGCCTTGGGTTCGACTGACCACCAGGGTTGTCATCTCCGCAAAAGGACGCATGAGCCTACAGCCATTGTTCATGAGCATTCAGTAACGCGGCCAAAAAATACCCAGCTCCGCAGAAAGAATGAAAGAAAATGAATGTTTTTTTTTATGAAAAATTATCCTGCGGATCGCTTTTGGTCTGTACACAATGAAGCAACGACCTTATCATCTGGGGTGTGCCAACACAATCCTAGAGGTGATCGCTTCATTGTGATACGCAAGCCCCTTCACCACGACAAGGTAACGATCACGAAGGGGAATTGACACATGTATGTGCCTTTTTTTTTGTTTTTTGTTTTTTTGCAGCCACAGTGTAGCACCAGAGGCCAGAAAAATTAGGCATGTACACATGCATGAAAAAGTAGGTATTGTTGCAGCCGCTGCTGTAGCAGCGGCCTGAAAAATTGAGGTTTTAAGGCAGAAAGTGCACTAAAACATTGCTGCTTGAACCGTAGTTGGTGGCGGAGACGTCACGTAAGTCATCCGGCATGCAGAGAATGATTATATACAGCAGCGTGTGGACCATTTTTAGGCCAAGGCATCTCAGTCATCACCAGGCCTTTTTTAGTCAAATGCATCCCCCACTGTCAGTCCCTTCGGGATCCATGCCTCATTCATCTTAATAAACGTGAGGTAATCAAGACTTTTTTGACCTAGGCGACTTCTCTTCTCAGTGACAATACCTCCTGCTGCGCTGAAGGTCCTTTCTGACAGCACACTTGAAGCGGGGCAGGCCAGAAGTTCAATGGCAAACTGGGATAGCTCAGGCCACAGGTCAAGCCTGCACACCCAGTAGTCAAGGGGTTCATCGCTCCTCAGAGTGTCGATATCTGCAGTTAAGGCAAGGTAGTCTGCTACCTGTCGGTCGAGTCGTTCTCTGAGGGTGGACCCCGAAGGGCTGTGGCGATGCATAGGACTAAAAAAGCTCCGCATGTCCTCCATCAACAAGACGTCTGTAAAGCGTCCTGTCCTTGCCGGCGTGGTTGTGGTGGTAGGAGGAGGATTACTTTCACCTCTTCCCCTGTTGGATTCCCGTTGTGCTGTGACATCACCCTTATACGCTGTGTAGAGCATAGTTTTTAACTTATTTTGTAGCTGCTGCATCCTTTGCGACTGCCGGTAATTGGGTAACATGTCACAGACTTTCTGCTTATACCGGGGGTCTAGTAGCGTGGCCACCCAGTACAGGTCATTCTCCTTCAGCCTTTTTATACGAGGGTCTCTCAACAGGCATGACAGCATGAAAGACCCCATTTGGACAAGGTTGGATGCCGAGCTACTCATGTCCAATTCCTCGTCCTCACTGATGTCATTGAAGGTGTGTTCTTCCCCCCAGCCACGTACAACACCACGGGTACCAGATAGGTGACAACGAGCACCCTGGGATGCCTGCTGTGGTTGGTGTTCCTCCTCCTCAAAGCCACATTCCTCCTCTGACTCCTCTTCCTCACACTCCTCTTCCAGTGTTGCCGCAGGTCCAGCAATCGATGGTAAGGCTGTTTCTGGTGGTGGTGATGGTGACCACAACTCTTCCTCTTCCTCTTCACGCTCATCTACGGCCTGATCCAGCACTCTTCGCAGGGCACGCTCCAGGAAAAAAACATATGGGATGATGTCGCTGATGGTGCCTTCAGTGCGACTCACTAGGTTTGTCACCTCCTCAAAAGGACGCATGAGCCTACAGGCATTGCGCATGAGCGTCCAGTAGCGTGGCAAAAAAATACCCAGCTCCGCAGAGGCTGTCCTAGCACCCCGGTCATACAAATACTCGTTGACCGCTTTTTCTTGTTGGAGCAGGCGGTCGAACATTAGCAGTGTTGAATTCCAACGTGTCGGGCTGTCGCAAATCAAGCGCCTCACTGGCATGTTGTTTCGCCGCTGAATATCTGCAAAGTGCGCCATGGCCGTGTAGGAACGCCTGAAATGGCCACACACCTTCCTGGCCTGCTTGAGGACGTCCTGTAAGCCTGGGTACTTCTGCACAAAACGTTGCACAATCAGATTCAACACATGTGCCATGCACGGCACATGTGTCAACTTGCCCAAATTCAATGCCGCCAACAAATTGCTCCCGTTGTCACACACCACTTTGCCGATCTCCAGTTGGTGCGGGGTCAGCCACTGATCCACCTGTGCATTCAGGGCGGACAGTAGTGCTGGTCCGGTGTGACTCTCTGCTTTCAGGCAAGTCAACCCCAAGACAGCGTGACACTGTCGTATCCGGCATGTGGAATAGCCCCTGGGGAGCTGGGGGGGTGCAGTTGGTGTGGAGCAAGACGCAACAGCAGAAGAGGACTCAGCCGAGGAGGTTAGCATAGAGGATGGAGTAGGAGGAGTAGAGGAGGTGGCAGCAGGCCTGCCTGCAAGTCGTGGCGGTGTCACCAACTCCTCTGCAGCAGAGCCACGCATTCCATGCTTGGCAGCCGCCAGCAGGTTTACCCAATGCGCAGTGTACGTTATATACCTGCCCTGACCGTGCTTTGCAGACCAGCTATCAGTGGTCAGATGGACCCTTGCCCCAACACTGTGTGCCAGACGTGACATGATTTCTTTTTCCACAATAGAGTACAGGTTGGGGATTGCCTTTTGTGAAAAATAATTTCGGCCGGGTACCTTCCACTGCGGTGTCCCAATAGCGACAAATTTTTTGAAGGCCTCAGACTCCACCAGCTTGTATGGTAAAAGCTGGCGGGCTAAGAGTTCCGACAAGCCAGCTGTCAGACGCCGGGCAAGGGGGTGACTCTGCGAGATTGGCTTTTTGCGCTCAAACATTTCCTTCACAGACACCTGACTGTGGGCAGGTGACGAGCAGGAACTGCTGAAGGTGAGAGGCGGAGGGGCGGGTTGTTGATAGGGGGCATGGAGGACAGCAGTGGTTGACGTGGCTGAAGATGCTGGACCAGGAGGAGGATGGTGGCTTTCAGTTTGTGTGCTAATTTTACTCATGTGTTGATCCCATAGGCGTTTGTGATGTGAGATCATGTGCCTTCGCAAAGCAGTTGTACCTAGGTGGGTGTTGGACTTCCCACGACTCAGTTTCTTTTGGCACAGGTTACAAATGGCATCGCTGATATCAGAGGCAGACACACAAAAAAAATGCCACACTGCTGAGCTTTGCAAGGACGGCATTCTGGTGGTGGCAACAGCTTGCGTTGATTGGCGTGCTGTCTGGCTGACCCCGGGTGCCGAATCTACATGCTGTCTGACTGCGCCACTAGCTCCTTGCGATGACCTCCTCCCCCTGCTTCCAACTCGTCTCCTCCTCCTCTCTGTCTCCCCATCTGAACTTTCCCCCTCTTCTTCTGCTCTTCGAGCAGGCACCCAGGTGACATCCACAGACACATCGTCATCATCAGCCGCTTCACTTGACAACTCAGCAAAGGCAGCAGCAGCAGGTACAACATCATCATCATCACAATGTACGTCCATGTGTATAATGCTGCCTGACTGAGACATATCCCCGTTATCTACATCCTCTGGCACTAATAGTTGCGCATCACTTATTTCTTCAAACTGATGTGAAAATAACTCCTCTGACGGATCAAGTGAAGCGGCTGTGGTGCTAGTGTTGGTGGTGGTGCCGGCGGGCTGGCGAGTGGTAAATTGAGAGGTGCCCGAAGCTGAGCTGGAGGAGGATGGTGCATTAAGGTTCCGAGCGGAAGCTGTAGACGATTGGGTGTCCTGTGTAAGCCAGTCAACTATGGCCTCAGAATTTTTTGAGTTCAGGGGCTGTGGTGGCCTCTGAACACTGGGCATTATTCTAGAGCCTAAGGAAATCACAGCACCACGACCACGACGGCCCTTGCGGGGTGGCCTGCCTCTGCCTGTCATTTTTTTTTTAATGTGTTGTTACTGTTGTACTATGAGTGCAAGCTGCTGTGCCACCTTATATATCAGTGGTGGGTGGGCAGTGGCACAGTACACTCTCTGTGGACCTGACAGCAGTCACTGGCACCCAGGCAACTGCAATTTAAAAAATATATATATTTTTTTTTACTTTGCAAGCTGCTGTGCCACCTTATATATCAGTGGTGGGTGGGCAGTGGCACAGTACACTCTCTGTGGACCTGACAGCAGTCACTGGCACCCAGACAACTGCAATTTAAAAAATATATATATATTTTTTTACTTTGCAAGCTGCTGTGCCACCTTATATATCAGTGGTGGGTGGGCAGTGGCACAGTACACTCTCTGTGGACCTGACAGCAGTCACTGGCACCCAGGCAACTGCAATTTAAAAAAATATATATATATTTTTTACTTTGCAAGCTGCTGTGCCACCTTATATATCAGTGGTGGGTGGGTGGGCAGTGGCACAGTACACTCTCTGTGGACCTGACAGCAGTCACTGGCACCCAGGCAACTGCAATTTAAAAAAATATATATATTTTTTTTACTTTGCAAGCTGCTGTGCCACCTTATATATCAGTGGTGGGTGGGCAGTGGCACAGTACACTCTCTGTGGACCTGACAGCAGTCACTGGCACCCAGGCAACTGCAATTTAAAAAAATATATATTTTTTTTTTACTTTGCAAGCTGCTGTGCCACCTTATATATCAGTGGTGGGTGGGCACACAGTGGCACTGCAGTGGGCACAGTACACTCTGTGGACCTGACAGTCACTGGCAGCCCAGGCAACTGCAATAATAAAAAATATTTTTTTTTTCAATTTATTGCAACAAGATGCTGTGCCAACGTATATATATCAGTGGTGGGCAGTGCACTGCAGTGGGTACAGTGCACTCTGTGGACCTGACACAGCACTCACTGCAATTATGACAGAGAAAAAAAAAATATTTTTTAAAATGCCAGGTACTGTGCCTGTGCCACCCGAAATGAGTGTGGTGTGCACACAGTACAGTCTGTGGTAGGTCTGTGGCCTCTCACACACAGCGGGCAGGCAACTGCAGTGTACAATAGATATATATATATATATATATATAAAGAAAAAAATCTATTACCTTACCAGCCCTTGAAAGGGCTTTTGGGGACACTATATATATATATATATGTATATATATAAAAATAAAAAAATCCTCAATTACCAGCCCTTAAAAGGGCTTTTGGGGACACTAGATAGATATAGATATATAGTGTTGAGCGAACACGGACTGTATTATTCGTGTTCGTACCGAATAATTGGATTTTTTTTACCCGAACACGGACACGGACACTTTACTGTATGTTCGGGTAAAAATCCGTGTTCGGTCGTTTTATTTCCGGGTTTTGCATGCTTTGGCGCTCTTTTCATGGCGGGCTTTCAACAGCCAATCAACAATCGTTTAACTGGTGTGCCTTAAGCCATCCCAGCCATGCCTGCAAATGTCTTAGTAGCTGTGATTGGCCGTCTGAAGCATGTGACCAAGTCTTTATAAGTTCGAGGCAGCCGCCGCAGCAGCGTCATTCTGCTGCTTAGCTAAGGGACAGAGCACACATCAATGTGCTGGCTGCTGATTAGGGAAAGATAGGCAGGAAAAAACCATTTGTGTCCGGATAGAATTGAGGGACAGGTCGGAGTGTTTAGGCAGGGCGAGTTGTAGGCATTTTAGGGATAGAGTCTGCTGAATTATAGGGTCAGTGTCTTCTACAAACTACAATCGATATTGCTGTGTGGGGGGTGGGGTGAATCTGCACTCAATCCTGATCTACGATCTCTTCTCAATCCTGTTAGGGACAGAGTCTGCTGAATTTTAGGGAAACTGTGTTCTACAAACTACAATCGATATTGCTGTGTGGTGTGGGATTGGAGATAGGCAGGTGTCAGTGATCCACATCCATTTTTCTGTGTGTGAGCTGCAGTGAACACAATCTTTTTGGGCTGCAGTGAACACAATCTTTTTGGGCTGCAGTGAACACAATCTTTTTGGGCTGCAGTGAACACAATCTTTTTGGGGTGCAGTGAACACAATCCTTTTTGGTGTGCAGTGAACACAATCTTTGTGGGGTGCAGTGAACAAAATCCTTTGTGGGGTGCAGTGAACACAATCTTTTTGGGGTGCAGTGAACAAAATCCTTTTTGGGGTGCAGTGAACAACATCCTTTTTGGGGTGCAGTGAACACAATCTTTTTGGGGTGCAGTGAACAAAATCCTTTGTGGGGTGCAGTGAACACAATCTTTTTGGGGTGCAGTGAACACAATCTTTTTGGGGTGGAGTGAACAACATCCTTTTTGGGGTGCAGTGAACAAAATCCTTTTTGGGGTGCAGTGAACAAAATCATTTTTGGGGTGCAGTGAACACAATCTTTTTGGGGTGCAGTGAACACAATCTTTGTGGGGTGCAGTGAACACAATCTTTTTGGGGTGGAGTGAACAACATCCTTTTTGGGGTGCAGTGAACAACATCCTTTTTGGGGTGCAGTGAACACAATCTTTTTGGTGTGCAGTGAACACAATCTTTGTGGGGTACAGTGAACAGAATCTTTGTGGGGTGCAGTGAACACAATCTTTGGGGGGTACAGTGAACACAATCTTTTTGGGGTGCAGTGAACACAATCTTTGTGGGGTGCAGTGAACACAATCTTTTTGGGGTGGAGTGAACAAAATCATTTTTGGGGTGCAGTGAACAACATCCTTTTTGGGGTGCAGTGATCAAAATCCTTTTTGGGGTGCAGTGAACACAATCTTTTTGGGGTGCAGTGAACAAAATCCTTTGTGGGGTGCAGTGAACAGAATCTTTGTGGGGTGCAGTGAACACAATCTTTGGGGGGGTACAGTGAACACAATCTTTTTGGGGTGCAGTGAACACAATCTTTGTGGGGTACAGTGAACAGAATCTTTGTGGGGTGCAGTGAACACAATCTTTGGGGGGTACAGTGAAAACAATCTTTTTGGGGTGCAGTGAACACAATCTTTGGGGGGTACAGTGAACACAATCTTTTTGGGGTGCAGTGAACACAATCTTTGTGGGGTGCAGTGAACACAATCTTTGGGGGGGTACAGTGAACACAATCTTTTTGGGGTGCAGTGAACAACATCCTTTTAGGGTGCAGTGAACACAATCTTTGTGGGGTGCAGTGAACAACATCCTTTTAGGGTGCAGTGAACACAATCTTTGTGGGGTACAGTGAACAGAATCTTTGTGGGGTGCAGTGAACACAATCTTTGGGGGGTACAGTGAACACAATCTTTGTGAGGTGCAGTGAACACAATCTTTGTGGGGTGCAGTGAACACAATCATTGTGGGGTGCAGTGAACTCAATCTTTGTGGGGTACAGTGAACACAATCTCATACTTCTGAAGATTTGAGGGTGCTGCCTGTTCCATACTCCCCCTACTCCTCATCTAGCCTTTTAGGGGTACAAACAATAGTAATTGGGGCCTAGTGTGGTTGTGTACGTGTGATATACATACACTTTTTTTGGATCATATTTTCTATTCCGCTATTTAATCAAAAACCTTTGGGGATCAGTTAAATTGGGGGATAGTCTGTGTTGGTACGTGTGAGAGAGATCCACCTTTCCAAGTTGTTGGGGTTCATCTCATACTTCTGAAGGTTTGAGGGTGCTGCCTGTTCCATACTCCCCCTACTCCTAGCCTTTTAGGGGTACAAACAATAGTAATTGGGGCCTAGTGTGGTTGTGTACGTGTGATATACATACACTTTTTTTGGATCATATTTTCTATTCCGCTATTTAATCAAAAACCTTTGGGGATCAGTTAAATTGGGGGATAGTCTGTGTTGGTACGTGTGAGAGAGATCCACCTTTCCAAGTTGTTGGGGTTCATCTCATACTTCTGAAGGTTTGAGGGTGCTGCCTGTTCCATACCCCCCCTACTCCTCATCTAGCCTTTTAGGGGTACAAACAATAGTAATTGGGGCCTAGTGTGGTTGTGTACGTGTGATATACATACACTTTTTTTGGATCATATTTTCTATTCCGCTATTTAATCAAAAACCTTTGGGGATCAGTTAAATTGGGGGATAGTCTGTGTTGGTACGTGTGAGAGAGATCCACCTTTCCAAGTTGTTGGGGTTCATCTCATACTTCTGAAGGTTTGAGGGTGCTGCCTGTTCCATACCCCCCCTACTCCTCATCTAGCCTTTTAGGGGTACAAACAATAGTAATTGGGGCCTAGTGTGGTTGTGTACGTGTGATATACATACACTTTTTTTGGATCATATTTTCTATTCCGCTATTTAATCAAAAACCTTTGGGGATCAGTTAAATTGGGGGATAGTCTGTGTTGGTACGTGTGAGAGAGATCCACCTTTCCAAGTTTTTGGGGTTCATCTCATACTTCTGAAGATTTGAGGGTGCTGCCTGTTCCATACCCCCCCTACTCCTCATCTAGCCTTTTAGGGGTACAAACAATAGTAATTGGGGCCTAGTGTGGTTGTGTACGTGTGATATACATACACTTTTTTTGGATCATATTTTCTATTCCGCTATTTAATCAAAAACCTTTGGGGATCAGTTAAATTGGGGGATAGTCTGTGTTGGTACGTGTGAGAGAGATCCACCTTTCCAAGTTGTTGGGGTTCATCTCATACTTCTGAAGGTTTGAGGGTGCTGCCTGTTCCATACTCCCCCTACTCCTAGCCTTTTAGGGGTACAAACAATAGTAATTGGGGCCTAGTGTGGTTGTGTACGTGTGATATACATACACTTTTTTTGGATCATATTTTCTATTCCGCTATTTAATCAAAAACCTTTGGGGATCAGTTAAATTGGGGGATAGTCTGTGTTGGTACGTGTGAGAGAGATCCACCTTTCCAAGTTGTTGGGGTTCATCTCATACTTCTGAAGGTTTGAGGGTGCTGCCTGTTCCATACCCCCCCCTACTCCTCATCTAGCCTTTTAGGGGTACAAACAATAGTAATTGGGGCCTAGTGTGGTTGTGTACGTGTGATATACATACACTTTTTTTGGATCATATTTTCTATTCCGCTATTTAATCAAAAACCTTTGGGGATCAGTTAAATTGGGGGATAGTCTGTGTTGGTACGTGTGAGAGAGATCCACCTTTCCAAGTTGTTGGGGTTCATCTCATACTTCTGAAGGTTTGAGGGTGCTGCCTGTTCCATACCCCCCCTACTCCTCATCTAGCCTTTTAGGGGTACAAACAATAGTAATTGGGGCCTAGTGTGGTTGTGTACGTGTGATATACATACACTTTTTTTGGATCATATTTTCTATTCCGCTATTTAATCAAAAACCTTTGGGGATCAGTTAAATTGGGGGATAGTCTGTGTTGGTACGTGTGAGAGAGATCCACCTTTCCAAGTTTTTGGGGTTCATCTCATACTTCTGAAGATTTGAGGGTGCTGCCTGTTCCATACCCCCCCCTACTCCTCATCTAGCCTTTTAGGGGTACAAACAATAGTAATTGGGGCCTAGTGTGGTTGTGTACGTGTGATATACATACACTTTTTTTGGATCATATTTTCTATTCCGCTATTTAATCAAAAACCTTTGGGGATCAGTTAAATTGGGGGATAGTCTGTGTTGGTACGTGTGAGAGAGATCCACCTTTCCAAGTTGTTGGGGTTCATCTCATACTTCTGAAGGTTTGAGGGTGCTGCCTGTTCCATACTCCCCCTACTCCTAGCCTTTTAGGGGTACAAACAATAGTAATTGGGGCCTAGTGTGGTTGTGTACGTGTGATATACATACATTTTTTTTGGATCATATTTTCTATTCCGCTATTTAATCAAAAACCTTTGGGGATCAGTTAAATTGGGGGATAGTCTGTGTTGGTACGTGTGAGAGAGATCCACCTTTCCAAGTTGTTGGGGTTCATCTCATACTTCTTAAGGTTTGAGGGTGCTGCCTGTTCCATACCCCCCCTACTCCTCATCTAGCCTTTTAGGGGTACAAACAATAGTAATTGGGGCCTAGTGTGGTTGTGTACGTGTGATATACATACACTTTTTTTGGATCATATTTTCTATTCCGCTATTTAATCAAAAACCTTTGGGGATCAGTTAAATTGGGGGATAGTCTGTGTTGGTACGTGTGAGAGAGATCCACCTTTCCAAGTTGTTGGGGTTCATCTCATACTTCTGAAGGTTTGAGGGTGCTGCCTGTTCCATACCCCCCCTACTCCTCATCTAGCCTTTTAGGGGTACAAACAATAGTAATTGGGGCCTAGTGTGGTTGTGTACGTGTGATATACATACACTTTTTTTGGATCATATTTTCTATTCCGCTATTTAATCAAAAACCTTTGGGGATCAGTTAAATTGGGGGATAGTCTGTGTTGGTACGTGTGAGAGAGATCCACCTTTCCAAGTTTTTGGGGTTCATCTCATACTTCTGAAGATTTGAGGGTGCTGCCTGTTCCATACCCCCCCTACTCCTCATCTAGCCTTTTAGGGGTACAAACAATAGTAATTGGGGCCTAGTGTGGTTGTGTACGTGTGATATACATACACTTTTTTTGGATCATATTTTCTATTCCGCTATTTAATCAAAAACCTTTGGGGATCAGTTAAATTGGGGGATAGTCTGTGTTGGTACGTGTGAGAGAGATCCACCTTTCCAAGTTGTTGGGGTTCATCTCATACTTCTGAAGGTTTGAGGGTGCTGCCTGTTCCATACTCCCCCTACTCCTAGCCTTTTAGGGGTACAAACAATAGTAATTGGGGCCTAGTGTGGTTGTGTACGTGTGATATACATACACTTTTTTTGGATCATATTTTCTATTCCGCTATTTAATCAAAAACCTTTGGGGATCAGTTAAATTGGGGGATAGTCTGTGTTGGTACGTGTGAGAGAGATCCACCTTTCCAAGTTTTTGGGGTTCATCTCATACTTCTGAAGATTTGAGGGTGCTGCCTGTTCCATACCCCCCCTACTCCTCATCTAGCCTTTTAGGGGTACAAACAATAGTAATTGGGGCCTAGTGTGGTTGTGTACGTGTGATATACATACACTTTTTTTGGATCATATTTTCTATTCCGCTATTTAATCAAAAACCTTTGGGGATCAGTTAAATTGGGGGATAGTCTGTGTTGGTACGTGTGAGAGAGATCCACCTTTCCAAGTTGTTGGGGTTCATCTCATACTTCTGAAGGTTTGAGGGTGCTGCCTGTTCCATACTCCCCCTACTCCTAGCCTTTTAGGGGTACAAACAATAGTAATTGGGGCCTAGTGTGGTTGTGTACGTGTGATATACATACACTTTTTTTGGATCATATTTTCTATTCCGCTATTTAATCAAAAACCTTTGGGGATCAGTTAAATTGGGGGATAGTCTGTGTTGGTACGTGTGAGAGAGATCCACCTTTCCAAGTTGTTGGGGTTCATCTCATACTTCTGAAGGTTTGAGGGTGCTGCCTGTTCCATACTCCCCCTACTCCTCATCTAGCCTTTTAGGGGTACAAACAATAGTAATTGGGGCCCAGTGTGGTTGTGTACGTGTGATATACATACACTTTTTTTGGATCATATTTTCTATTCCGCTATTTAATTTAACTGGGCCTCCATGCGAGACCTGTGTGCCTTGTTGCGCTGTTTTGAGTACTCCACCAACATGGCCAGTGGCAATGACGCCGTTCTCAGCTTAACTATCCCACTTCTATGCCTCCTTGAAAAAACAATTCGGGCGATGATGGAAGAGGATGTGGCACAGGATGAGGAGGAGGAGGAGGATGAAGAGGTAACATTTCCAAGGCTTTCAGGGCAGTCATTCGCAAGGGGCTCCGAGGGTGGGTTCCTGCACACGCAAACGCCAGGGACGCAATTGTCCAGCAGGGGCACAGTTCTGGAGGATGAGGAGGATGAGGAGGAGGAGGAGCTGGAGGAGGAGATGGAACCATGTTCACAGCAGGGTGGCACCCAGGCCAGCTCATGGCCATCACTGGTGCGTGGCTGGGGGGATACAGAGGACACGGACGATACACCTCCCACAGAGGACAGCCTTTCGTTGCCTCTGGGCAGCCTGGCACACATGAGCGATTACATGCTGCAGTGTCTCCACAACGACCGCCGAGTTGCCCACATTCTAACTTGTGCTGATTACTGGGTGGCCAGGCTGCTGGATCCCCGTTACAAGGACAACGTACCGTCCTTAATTCACTCACTGGAGCGCGATCGCAAGATGCGCGAGTACAAGCGCACGCTGGTAGACGCCATGCTGCTGGCATTCCCATCTGACAGCGGGGCCACAGTGGAAGCACAAGGCAGAGGAGGAGGAGGAGGAGGTCGCCAACGCAACCAGGGCACCGCCAGCACCTCAGAAGGCAGGGTTAGCATGGCCGAAATGTGGAAAAGCTTTGTCAGCACGCCACAACAAACAGCAGCACCAGCAGCTCAGATGGAACGTCTTAGCAGGAGGCAGCATTTTACCAACATGGTGGAGCAGTATGTGTGCACACGCCTACATGTAGTGAATGACGGGTCTGCCCCCTTCAACTTCTGGGTCTCCAAATTGGGCACATGGCCTGAGCTTGCCCTTTACGCCTTGGAGGTGCTGGCGTGCCCTGCAGCCAGTGTATTATCTGAACGGGTATTTAGCACGGCTGGGGGCGTTATAACAGACAAGCGCAGCCGCCTGTCCAGAGACAATGTGGACAAGCTCACGTTCATTAAAATGAACCAGGCATGGATCCCACGGGACTTTTCCGTACCTTATGCAGAATAGCAATGGATACCGACCTTACCCACCCATTGTTCCATTTTTGCTCTTTCTCACTCTTTTGGGGTGTACCCTCATTTAAAATTTTTGAAAAGAAGCAGTGTTGGCTACCTCGTCCTCCTCCTCAGGGCCAGATTAATGTAGGGGCTATTGGAGCTGCAGCTCCAGGCCCCTACCTTTTATATAGGCCCCGGGTTGGCCATATTCACTGTTACCGCTCTTCTGTCACTTGTAAACACAGAAGTCTGGCTTCTATGCTCGCTTCCCCAGGCAGCACCCTCAGAACCTCCCCACACAGCGTGAAGGCCGGACAAGGAGGGACAGTTGGCGATGCATGGATGTGTTTATGGGCTTCAGAGACAGCATCCCATGTTGAATTAGGCATGCATGGCTGCACCCTTCCTCCTCTGGGTGCATGGCAAGGCACGGCCCTTAAGGCCCTTCAAAATCCTCAGCACCAAGCCCATGATGCTGTTAATCCGGCCCTGGTCCTCCTCCACCGCCGCTTCCACCTACACCGCCCATAGGTGTGCGCAGCCTATTGCATTAAGGTGTGCACCCCAAAGTTGAAATACACATGCATGTGTTTGCCAGCAGGGAGAGTAATGTATCGGGGCCATGTACCTGTAGGCAAGGAGAAATAGAGCAGAGCGGGTCCCAGGGAGATCTTTCCCATCTCCTCACTGGCAATGCTATGTGCCCTAGGTGATTAGGGTGTGCCCAGGCACACCCAGCACACCCTGTGCGCACGCCTATGTCACCGCCACATCCACCACCACCTCAACCTCCCTCCTACTCCATATGGGCCTCGTCCTTCAGAGATGAAGAAGAACATTGTTTTATTTTTCTGTTTTTTTTTGTTGTTTTAAGTTATTTCCCTATCCACATTTGTTTGCAGAGCACTTGCCATGCTCTTAATTACGTTTTGCTGCCATTTGCAGCACTCTAGCCCTTTCCTTTGGTGTTTTAGAGCCATTTTAGTGCCTTAAAGTTCGGGTCCCCATTGACTTCAATGGGGTTCGGTGTCCGGGAAAAGTTCGGTAAAAGTCCGGGACACGGACCCGGACTTTTTTTTAAAGTTCGGCCGAACCCGTCGAACACGGACATCTAGGTGTCCGCTCAACCCTATAGATATATATATATATGAAGAAACAACTCAATTACCAGCCCTTAAAAGGGCTTTTGGGGACGCTAGGTATATATATATATATATATATATATAAAAAAAAAAAAACCACAAATACCAGCCCTTAGAAGGGCTTTTTGGGGTGCTGATATTACAGCAGTAGTGGACCAAGAACACTGCAAGACCAGGAACACTGACTAACTGTCCCTAGCTTAACAGCAGCAGCAGCAGCAGCAGCAGCAGCTCTCTCCCTATTCTCACTACACACACTGCTTCAGAATGATCTAAGATGGATGCTGCCCTTGCTTATTTATAGGAGGTGGGAGGGTGTGGGAGGGAGGTACGCTGATTGGCTGGAAATGTGTCTGCTGACTGTAAAGTTCAGGGTCAAAGTTTGCCTCAATGATGTCTTATGGGGGGCGGACCGAACATCGCATATGTTCGCCGGCAGCGGCGAACATGCTAAGTTCGCCGGGAACTGTTCGCCGGCGAACAGTTCTATACATTTCTAGTACAGCGTTGCACGACCGCGCAATTGTCAGTTAAATTAACGCAGTGCCGAATCGCAAAAAATGGCCTGATCATTAAGGGGGCAAATCCTGGTCCAGAAGTGGTTACAATTGGTGAGGCTTTTCCCACACACATCCCTAGTTCATTCACAGGGATCTGTGAATGAATAAACTACAAGACTTGTAATGTAATCAATCAATGTAATCAATCAATGTAACAGAAATGCAGAAATCAGCGCTCTTCTTGTCCATTGACACTTCCTCCAGCTCTCAAACTGAAAGCCCGCAGGGAGGTAGGGGCAGGGAGCTGGAGGAAGAGTGTGAAGGAGCCTGACATTGCATCCCACAATGCTTTGCAAATAATAAGTGCTAACTTTTTTTATTCCTGCAAAAATGTATGCATTTATTATTTATTATTTTTTTATTAAAAGTGAACTTTACCTTTAAAGGTACTTACTCTGCCTAATATTACAGTGGTATTAAACCAAAGAGCAAACATTTATTATTTACAGCTCATTAATTCTTTGATGTGATGGCTGTATTTGTTTACTTTTTTAAGGCTTTCTTTCTTTTTTTTTTTTCGCCTGGTGATCTGCCAGTAAAAGACCAAAACAAAGAGAAAAAGAACAAGCTGTCCTGTCCACCTCCACTGTCAGAATACAATAGCGCAGCGACAAGGATTTCTCCATCCACATTGAAAGTGTGGATGGGGGAATAGGTTCAGTGTTTTTCCCTTCAGCTTGCCGGCTTAACGAAAAGAAAACTGAATCATGTATGGCCAGCTTAGGCTGCATTCACACTTGAGCGTAGCGTTTTACCGCGTTTTTTTTACCGCAATTTTTACCACGATTTTCAGGCGTTTTTTTTCAGGCGTTTTTGGAGGCAGGCATTGACATCTATCAAAAACGCTGGTAATCAGCCCAAAAAGAAGCTCATGTACTTTTTTCAGCTACAGGAGTTTTGCAAAACGCTCAGATGTGAACAGGGGCCATTTAAATGAATGGGGTTTTACTTGTTGGGCGTTTTGGAACGCTTTTTTTTTGCGTTTTTGGAGCTGAAAAACACTCAAAAACGCCCAGGTTTTAATGGAGCCTAAAAGTGTCACTAAACCCGAAACATAGAAAACTATCAAAAAGGACACATTAACATTGGTCCGATTTGACATGCGATTTGAAATGTCAAATTGCATGTCCAATCGGAGCCAATTGCAGAGTCCAAATCGGTGCGACGCCGACTTTGCGGCACCTAATTTTTTCCCAAAAGTTTCTGTACTGCTTTTGGCAACTTCAAGGGGCAATTTCCATAGACCTCTGTGCAGGAACCCACACAGATGTCTGTGAAATCGCCCCTGAAGTTGGACTGAAATGGCGGCTTGAACTCGCATGATTTCAAAACGGCCTCTGTGTGAACCTAGGCTAAATGCTGTATAACCTGCTGTTCATACTCACTCAATCACTATGGGGATGATTTACTAAAACTGGAGAGTGCAAAATCGGGTGCAGCTGTGCATGGTAGCCAATCAGCTTCTAACTTCAGCTTGTTCAATTAAGCTTTGACAAAAAAAAACCTGAAAGCCGATTGGTTTCAGTGCACAGCTGCACCAGATTTTGCACTCTCCAGTTTTAGTAAATCAGCCGCTATGGGATTTGTTTTCTGTATTATGCAAAAAAACTAGTTGATCCTGCTGTTCTCTACCTCCCCCTTCTGTCCAAGTCCCCAATTCATTTAGGGATTTTGCAGAGAAGTGTTGGCATTTTTGCATTTGCTCATTTTTTTAGGGAGTTTCTAGGCTATACATTTACTCCCTATCACATCTGAGCAGCCCATGTGACTACAGAGTTACACAAGTGGGTGTATACACATTGGTAAATGACAGCCCACTCCCTCCCTCCTCTTACATGCCCACAAACCAGCTAAACACAATTAACCGGTTGCCGACCACTTACCACATATTTACTGAGGCAGTACGGCTCTCCCAGGCAAACCGACGTAGGGCTACGTTGGTCGCTTGGAGGCAGCTAGGGGGCAAGTGTGCACCACCAGCGGCGCTCCAGCTCATCAATAGGGAAGCCGATGCAGCAGGCAGACGGCTCCGATTGCCGCCTGACACCCGCGATCACTCGCGGCTGAGAGAGAAGAACACAGCTGACCGTTCTTCTCCCTGGAATGATCATAGAGCCCCTGTCATCCTTCTATATAGGATCACATGTCTCTATGGTCATTTCACAACCCAAGCCCCCCCCCCCCCACAGTTAGAAAAACGCCCCTAGGTACACATTTAACCCCTTGATCACCCACACTGTTAACCCCTTCCCTGCCAGTGTCATTATTACAGTAACAGTGCATATTTTCAGCACTGATTACTGTAGTAATGTCACTGGTCCCCCCAAAAGTGTCAAAAATGTCATTCAGGTGTCTGATCTGTCCGCCGCAATGTCGCTGTCCCGTAAAAAAAAGCAGATTGCCGCCATTACTAGTAAAAAAAAAAAAAAACAATAAAAATTACATAAATCTTTCCCGTAGTTAGTAGACGCAATAACTTTTGCCCAAACCAATCAAAATACGCTTATTGAGATTTTTCTTACCAAAAATATGTAGCATAAAACAAATTGGCCTAATATGTTAAAAAATTTTGATTTTTAAATTTTTTTTTTGGGAATGTCATATAGCAGAATGTGAAAAATATTGACGCTCTTTTCTCATTTATAGTGCAAAAAATAAAAATCTCACAGGTGATCAAATACCACCAAAAGAAAGCTCTATTTGTGGGAAAAAAAGGACATCGATTTATTCAGGTACAGCGTCGCACGACCGTGCAATTGTCTGTTAAAGTAACGCAGTGCCGAATCGCAAAATATGGCCTGGTCATTAAGGCGGAAAATCTTCCGGTCCCAAAGTGGTTAAGAATTTTTATTCAAATTTAGCACCATTAGTGGACCGCAGCAAAGGCCGATTTTTGTGCAGCCATCGAATTTGAGTGATCGGCATGTTGGAAGTGTTTTAAAAACAAACTACTTTCTCATCAATAATGGGAGAATCATTCGAGAAATATAATCGAAAAAGAAATGACCGTGAGCTGTGACCTGGAAAATAAAAGGAGATTCCCTGCCATGAAATGTATTTTCTGTAGCAAAATGAGGCGAAAATGAAGGCTTGGTTGGTCAAATTTTTAAATCAATGGTGGTATCGGATTACAAAATGCACTGAGTTTCTCATTTTCAAAAGTAAATTAGTTCATAATTTGACTCATGTATGGCCTGCATTATTCTAAGGCCCCTATTACACTGTCCGTCCGTCGGACGGACTCCGTTTATCTCAGCGGGGGATCGATCCGCCGATCCCCCGCTGAGCAGGAGGATGACAGCTGTTCTCTGCACTGTGTGCGGAGACACAGCTGTCAGTTTCCCATACATCTCTATGGGGGAATCGTATGGGAACGGACCGTCGGTCCGTTCTCATCCGATCCGATGGAAAATAGGGTTTCCATCCGTCCAGGTTTGACGGATCGGATGTCAGTGGACATGTCTCCGCTGACATCCGATGCCCAAAAGGGATGTATAGGGGGACCGTTCAGATCCGCCAAAAAAACGGACAGGAGGATCTGAACGGTCCGCCTGTGTGAAAGGGGCCTAAGACACAGGCTGGAGGGGGGTGACACAGCCTGTGACTGGCAGAAATCCACCCACACCATGTTGTTGCCAAAAAATAATAAAGATTTGATTTCCAATATTCATATGATAATTTAAGACAGATTATTGATATTTATTTATTTTTACTCTGTATTATAAAGGCTAATTTTTTTTTTTTTTTTTTTGGAACATGTCATCAGCAGCAGAGGATTAAAAGCTCCTCCTGCCTATGTTTCCCTGCAGACAGGCTGGGAGAGAGCTGGGTCATGTGACAGCTGTATGTTTTTTAATAAAATAATTACAGTTCCATCATCCACATACAGAAATAGAAGGACAATGTAAATTAAAGTGTTTCTTTAGTATCACTTTAAAACGGAGTTCCACCCAAACGAAGAAGCTCCACTTATTTGCCTCCTCCCCCCCCCCCCCCCTGCTGCCACATTTGGCACCTTTTGAGTACCTGGTTTTGAGTTCGCCCCCCCCCCTCCTTCCCCCACCGCTGGGCCATTCACAAAGCGCTGCGCGCTTCACGCATGCGCAATAACGCTTCCCTTACCCGAGATGACGACGGCAGAACCCGAGAGCTGATTAAAAAATCGACTGTGGAAACACTGCTGGATTCATGGACAGGTAAGTATTTGTAGCTGCTGACTCTTAATTTTTTTCTGATTGAGCCTGGAGCTCCGCTTTAAAGCCTTTGTTACCCTAAGAAAAAAAAATCGATCCTGTTCCTTTAAAGCATGCTTTGCCGCACATTACTTGTACTGTGTAATTTGGCCCCCTGTATCACCTGAAATACCTGGCTGATCCTGCCTGGTGCCGCCCCCTCCTTTGTAAACTGACCACGGTTTATTATGACTGCTGAGCCCTGCCACTGTGGTCAGTTTACATGCCTCCATCATCTGCAGTCCTCCTCCCCCCCCCCTCCTTGCCTGTCATCTAGTGACAGTGGCCACCCGCCCCTCCTGCTGCTGAAATTACATTTAAATTTTGATAAAAACCTCTGTGTTTAATAATTTTAGGTGCCCCAGTGTCCGGGGTTTTTAAAAAAAAATTCCATTCTATATCTTATTTCAAAGCGCCGCACGGCGCTCACATGACCGGCCACCTCTCTCCTCCTCTCCTTCCAACTAATGTCAGCGGGGGATTCTAGGCCCCTCCCGCTGTACCTGTCAGATCAAGAGAGGGGAGAGGCGGCCGGTCACGTGAGCGCCAAGCAGCGCTCTAAAAATAAGGTATAGAACAGCATTTTATTTATAAAGCACAGACGCTGGGGCACCTAACATAATCACACACAGAGAATGGAAGGAGGCAACAAAGTGGCTTAACAACCACTTTAACGGCTTGCCGATTGCCCGCCCCAAATATACTGCGGCAGGCTGGCTAAGCTGCGCGAATCGCTGTACTGCGCCCGCCCCCACTAGGCAGCGGGGATGCTGATCCCTGGGACCGGTGGCACCTATTGCGGCACCTGCAATCGCTCTCCGCTGAGAGAGAAGAACGGTCTGCTATTGTAAACACAGCAGACCGTTCATCTCTCTGAAATGATCACAGAGCACCTTCAATATAGGATCCTTCAATATAGGATCAAAAGTCTCGGTGTACATTTTACAAGTCCCTCCCCCATACAGTTAGAAAACACCTCCCTAGGCTCACACTTAACCCTTTGATCACCCCTAGGTTAACCCCTCCCCTGCCAGTGTCTTTATTACAGTAACAATGCATATATTTAGCACTGATTACTGTAGTAATGTCACTGGTCCCCCCCCCCCCCAAAGTGTCAAAAATGTCAGTTAGGTGTCCGATCTGACTGCCGCAATGTTGCAGTCCCACTAAAAAAATTGCATATCGCCGCCATTACTAGTAAAAAATAAATAAAAAATGACATAAATCTTTCCCCTAGTTTGTAGACGTGATAACTTTTGCGCAAACCAATAAAAATACGCTTATTGGGATTTTTTAACCAAAAATATGTAGTAGAATACAAATTGGCCTAAAAGAATAAAAAATATTGATTTTTTTTTTTCAAATTTTTTTTTGGGAATGTTATATAGCAGAATGTGAAAAATATATACATTTTTTTCAGAATTGTCGCTCTTTTTTTGTTTATAGCGCAAAAAATAAAAATTGCACAGGTGATCAAATACCACCAAAAGAAAGCTCTATTTGTGGGGGGGGGGGGAAAGGACATCAATTTTATTTAGGTACATCATCGCATGACCGCACAATTGTCCGGAGTGCCGAATCGCAAAAAATGGCCTGGTCATTTAGGCTCCATTCACACCTGGGCGTTTTCAGCTCCAAAAACGCTCAAAAAAAAAATTTCCAAAACGCCCAACAAGTAAAACCCCATTCATTTAAATGGCCCCTGTTCACATCTGAGCGTTTTAACGCCTGAAGCAAAACGCCCAACGCTCAAAAAAGTACATGAGCTTCTTTTTGGGCAGATTACAGGCGTTTTCCATTGGTTTCTAGTCAATCTAAAGACGCCTGCACAAAAAACGCCTGTAAAACGCCCGAAAAAACGCCTGAAACAAAAACGCCAGGTGTGAATGGAGCCTAAGGCTCCGTTCACATGTTAGCGTATGGATTGCGGGCAGAACCGCCGCGATTCCGCCCGCGATCCGGAGATTATTGCAAATCGCGGGACGCCTGTGCGTTGCCCGTTGATTTGCAATAGCCCCCCAAGCGCTGAGCGATGTTGCCGCGATTTCCGCCTGCCGAATCGCAGTAACATCGCGCAAAAAAAAATTGCGGGACGCATTACGCCCAAAAAAGTACAAGAGCTTCTTTGGAGCGTATTGCGTCCCCCGATTTTTTTTGCGCGATGTTACCGCGATTCGGCAGGCGGAAATCGCGGCAACATCGCTCAGCGTTTGGGGGGCTATTGCAAATCAACGGGCAACGCACAGGCGTCCCGCGATTTGCAATAATCTCCGGATCGCGGGCGGAATCGCGGCGGTTCTGCCCGCGATCCATACGCTAACATGTGAACGGAGCCTTAGGGAGCAAATCCTTCCAGTCCAGGAGTGGTTAAGTGTGTTATTGGCCAGAGAACCAGGTGAAAACAGCCCCCCCCCCCCCCCCAAAAAAAAAAAAACGATTGCAGCCATAATGACTGGCAAGCTGAACTATATTCTATTTTTGGTTTTAAATTTACTACCGCTGTAAAGAACTATCTGCAATTGTGTGTGTGGGGGGGGGGGGGGAGGGGGGGTGCAGATGAAAGGAAATGCACTCGGCCACCGTGCTTTTACTTTTCATTAGCTGTCATGTCACTTCCAGGGTTGTTGGATTATTCTGGCTCCCCTTGTCTTGTGCCCCCCAGTCAGTGTCATTGCTCTGTCTCCCTGCTTCCTGCACCTCACTGTGTTACAAGCACAAAGGCTGTGTCCCGGATCGCCCCCGGGATCAGCATCCAGATTTCTGTGCAGGACACAGATTGGCCCATATAAATAGAAGGTGCACTGAGCGGCAGAAGTCTTTTTTTCACGTTTTTCATCTTTCCTTTTCATGTTTTTTTTTTTTTTACACTCACTCTGCCCTTTTTTTTCTGGTGTTCACATCATTCCTGTTCTCATCCATTCTTCAAAATCTTTTTAATCCCTTTTCTGCCTGTTTGCTAACACGATGAGATGTCAATAGAGGACAACAAGGTCTAGATGTATGTGCATTCGGCCATGCGTGAGATCCTGCTACAGATTCTCATAAGAGTCAAATCAGGGTCAGCTGGGGCCAGTGATGTCGGCTACAAGATGGTGCCCAGCAGCAATCGGTGTTCTTTTTATGAAAGAGGAAAAGAGGCACTTTGCAGGCCAAAATCCAGGCAGGAGGCACTGGCACTGCTATGCCTCTGACCTACATTAAAAATGAGGGAAACCAAGAAGACAGGATCTCTTTAACCGCTTTAACCACTTGCCGACTGCCTAACGACGATTTACGTCGGCAGTCAGCCCCTCACAGGCAAAGTGACGTAGGGCTACGTCTCCAGCCTTTGAGGCTCTAGGGAGCAAGCGCGCGCCGCTGGCGGCGTGCTCCCGCTCGCTCACGGACCCCTCCGCGCATGTGAGCAGCGGACCCGATGTCCGCCGGTCACTCGCGATCGTCGGTTACACCGGGATAAAGGCAGGCGGCTAATGTAAACAAAGCCGCATGTCTTTCTCCCCTGTGTAACAGCAGAGATCATATGGTCCTGCTATGTAGGACCGTAGATCTGTGCTGTTACACACACAGCCACATCCAATCACAGTTAGGAGCATGCCCCTAGGGACACACTTAACCCCTCCTTCTCCAATAAAGTTAACCCCTTCCCTGCCAGTGTCATTTTTACAGTAACAGTGCATATGTATAGCACTGATTACTGTAGTAATGTCACTGGTACCCCCAAAAGTATCAAAAATGTCAGTTAAGGGTCCAATCTGTCCGCCGCAATGTCGCAGTCCCGCAAAAAAAATTGCAGATCGCCGCCATTACTCGTTAAAAAAAAAAAACAATAAAAATGACAAAAATCTTTCCCTTAGTTAGTAAACGCAATAACCTTTGCGCAAACCAATCAAAATACGCTTTTTGCAATTTTTTTTACCAAACATATGTAGCAGAAAATGAATTGGCCTAAAATGTTAAAAAAATTTTGATTTTTACATTTTTTTGGGGGGAATTTCATATAAAAAAAATGTGAAAAATATTGTTATTTTTGCAAAATTGTCGCTCTTTTTTTGTTTATAGCACATGATCAAAAAATCGCACAGGTGATCAAATACCACCAAAAGAAAGCTCTGTTTGTGGGAAAAAAAGGACGTCAATTTAATTTGGGTACAGCGTCGCATGACCGCGCAATTGTCCATTAAAATCACGCAGTGCCGAATCGCAAAATAGGCCCTGGTCAGGAAGTGGGTGAAACTTCCGGGGCTTAAGTGGTTAAGTCCACCCTATAGCACAGGGGTCTTCAAACTATGGCCCTCCAGTTGTTCATAACTACAATTCCCATCATGCCTTGTCATGTCTGCGAATGTCAGAGTTATACAAAGCCTCATGAGACATGTAGTTCTGCAACAGCTGGAGGGCCATAGTTTGAAGATCCCTGCTATAGCAGTTTTACTGCTACAGGGCAGCAGCTGTGTGCCGGATCAGGTATATACACAGATGAGCCATAACATTATGACCACCCACCCAATATTGAGTATGGCCCCTTTTGCTGAAACAGCCCTGACCCATTGAGGCATGGACACCAAAGTAACATCCACATAAATGCTTAGCTCCCAGCTGTCCCTGATTTCAAAGGACTGTCCCTGTTTTGGAACAAAGTCCCTCTGTCCCTCTTTCCTCCTCATTTGTCCCTCATTTTGGTCTGATCTATGTAGTTGTATATAAAATGCACTTTTTATCTTTCAAAATGTGTTTCCCAGAGCTAAACCTTTCATCCAACTTCTAAACTGCTGCGTTCGTAAATTTCAGAAGTGAGTATAAAGGAATAGTAATGGTAAAAAAAAAGCACCTGTGGGTTTAACTAATCATTTTTTTTTGTATAATTCTTCTTTAAGGGGGCGTGGTAGGGGGGGGGGGTGTCCTACACATTTATACTTTTGCCAATAGGTGTCCCTCGTTCCCATCTCAATAAGTTGGAGAGGTATGTGAATGGCAGGACCCAAGGTTTCCCAGCAGAACATTGCCCCAAGCATCACACTGCCTCTGCCGACTTGCCTTCCCTTACTGCATCCTGGTGCCATCTCTTCCCCAAGTAAGTGTCACACACCCACCCGGCCATCCACATGACGTGATTCATCAGACCAGGCCACCTTCTTCCATTACTCCATAGTCCTGTTCTGATGTTTATGTAACCAGAAGTTGTAGAAGCTTTTGGCTTTTGACACAAGTCACCATGGGCTTCACAGCCTCATACACAACAAACTGCGATGCCCATTTTTTTCTGCTTTCACCACATCAACTTCATGGACAACATGTTCACTTGCTGCCTAATATATCCCACCAATTTTCAGATGCCATGGTAACGAGATATTCCCTTTACCTGTCCATGGTCATAATGTTATGGCTGATCAGCATATACATGATCAGACACTTACGGGAAGAATGCGCACCACCAGCTTCTCGCTTTCACTGTGATTACACACAGCAGAATCCAATCAGCAGGGGCCAGGTAATCCATGTCCTCCGGCACCTGTCCATCATCAGGCAGAATGGCGACCTGCCTATGTAAACAAGGCAAATCACCGTTCTGACAGGAGGGAAGGAATAGAGTTTGTGTCCCTGCAAAGTAAATAAATCCTATCTCCTCCCCTCCACCTCCCACAGTATAGTAAAACACAGGTTAGGCAAACAGCTACCCATTTGATTGTCCCTGATGTTAACCCCTTCCCACCCAGTGTCATTAATATAGTGACAGTGCATATTTTTAGCACTGATCACTGTATTTGTGTCACTGGACCCCAAAAAGTGTCAGCTAGTGTCAGAATGTCCGCCGCAATATGGCAGTCCCACTGCAAGTGGCTGATTGATGCCATTACTAGTATAATATAAAAATAAATAAAAATATCTCATAGTTTGTAGAAGCTATAACTTTTACGCAAACCAATCAATATACCCTTATTGGGATTTGTTTTACCAAAAATATGTAGCAGAATTCATATTGGCCTAAACTGATGAAGACATTTTATTTTTTTAATTTCTTTATCGGATGAGTTTTATTGCAGAATATAAAAAATATTGTTGTTTTTTTTTTTCAAAATTGTCAGTATTTTTTTATTTATAGCGCAAAAAATAAAAAGTGCAGTGGTGATCAAATACCACCAAAATAAAGCTCTATTTGTGGGAGAAAAAAGGACACAAATGTAATCTATGTACAGTGTTGCATGACCGCACAATTGTCAGTTAAAATAACGCAGTGCCGTATCGCAAATAAACTGGCCTGGTTATGAAGGGGGGTAAACCTTACAGAGGTGAAGTGATTAACCACTTGCCGAACGCTGAAAGTACATATACTGTGGCGGTCAGCCCCCCCTGGGCAAAGTGACGTATCGGTACGTCACTCGCCTGCGAGCCAATAGACGGCGAGGTTCCTCGTGGTGTCGGGCGGCAGCGTTTGTTACAACGATCCGTGTTTAAGCGCTTTGATTCTACTTACATGTGAGTGTTTTTAACCTCTTTTGGGAATAAACTGTCTATGCATACTACAACATTGTTGCTCCCCTTTCTTGCATATCTGCTGGAGGAGTGGTGCGAGGACGAATTGATGGTTTACGGTGTTGGTGCATATAACCCCCTTTGGTGTTGGCATACAGTGTAGCTCCCTGCCACGCTCTAGAGATCTCGGGATCAGCTGAGATGAGGTGTCGGTCTCCCGGTTAGATCTACTGTTAAACATCCGTGGTATATGCCCATACTCAATTGAGTTCTGGTAAGCATGGTGTGAGCCTCTTGCATGCAGCAATGGATGTGGATGAAGGCACATTGATTTGGTGGAGGATCGTTTTCTACACCGGACACTCTTTCCTTGCTTACTCTTGCTCTATTGGGACAATATTACCATACATGGACTTGTTCTGTGTGATATCATCATTTTCTCTATAGCTTATTGTCTGGTTTACCCCATTGCTTGACTCATTATCAGCAATTTCAATTTAGCGCAGCTCTTTTTATATCTTTGTACCATTTTAGTGATTCCCACTACAGCTGCAGCTTTATTTTGGGCTTAGCGCAGTTATTTTTTATATATTAAAGTCACGAAGTGCCGAATCGCAAAATAGGCCCTGGTCTTTGAGCAGCGAAATCCTCCGGGGCTTAAGTGGTTAATGCTTCCCAGCCCCATCCCCAGCTTCTTCCGAGAAACAGCACAAGGTTAGGGGGTGCACTTTGATATAAGGGAGGGTGGGGGGCTTGACCTCTAATCAGTGCTGTATTTTTGCCTAGGCCAACAAGGCCTAGGGCGGCACTTTGTAGGGGGCAGCAAAAAAGCCAAACACCCCCCCCCCCCGCCACCTGAGATTCTATTGGCCACTGGTTGCTAGAGCCGCCTCTCTCACCCCCTCTCTCTCTCTCACACTCACCCCCTCTCTCTATCTCTCACCCCTCCTCTCTCTCTCTCTCTCCCTCCCTCTCTCACCCTCTCTCTCTTTCTCTCTCATCCCCCTCTCTCTCTCTCTCATTCCCCTCTCTCTCTCTCTCTCTCTCTCTCTCTCTCATCCCCCCTCTTTCTCTCACACCCTCTCATCCCCCTCTCTCTCTCTCTCTCTCTCTCATCTCCCGCTCTCCACCCCCTCTCTCTCATACCCCCTCTCTCTCTCATCCCCTCTCTCACTCTTTGATTTCCCCCTCTCTCTCTCTCTCACCCCCCCATTTCTCTCACCCCCCTTTATTTCATCCCCCCCTCTCTCTCTCATCCCCCCTCTCTCTCCCCAAGACTTTCAATTTTGGAGGAAGTCACATCCGTTAAAAAAGGAGTGGGGCGGTCCTTCCTCGCCTCTTTTTCTGCTTCTGATGCCCCTTGCTCTCGTTTTTCTCTGTTCTTACAGATGTGTCATTGACCACGATTGTGGTCTCTCCTCTGTTCTCGTCTATTACTCTTCCACATTACCCGACAAGGAGCCTTGTCGTGGCTCTCTGACCTCAACACTTGATGGCCTCTCTGGTTTACATACCTACTGCACTGAGTTGTACCACTGTTTTTTCTTATATTACTTGTCTGCTATAGCCGCCAAGTGACCTCCTGGGATATGACCGGTCTTTTCATGTATCGCCTCGCTTCGCTTGGGCCCCTATGGGCCTGGAGGTTTTCTCAGAAGACACGCTATTGTAGATGACTACTGATTTGTGCTGTAATTGCCATGTCTGCCTGTATTCTTTATTCTTGACTTCTGCCCTGTATTATAACCTGTACACCCCCCTTTTTTTTTTTTTCTCTTTTCTTTTCTAATAAACAAAGATTGAACTAAAAAAGGAGTGGGCCAAATTTACATAGGAGGGGGGGCGCCCAATTTTAGTCTTGCCTAGGGCAGCACAAAACCAAAATTCACCGCTGCCTCTAATAGTGGGGGGCTCCTGGCATCTGATGTAAGGAGGGAGGATGGTCTGGACATCTAGTCTTACAGATACAACTGGCCCTTTAAAGCAACCCTAATGCTGATGTGGCCCATTAAAAAATTGAGTTTGACACCCCTGCTCTAGGGTGGCTGATTTCAGACAATATATAATGTTTTGGGGGTTTTATGCAATCTTCATACATAAAATTATTTTTTAAACATATGTGCAAAAAAAACAAAAACAAAAAAAACGCATTAACGGCTCTGGCAGCGAAGGGGTTAAAGGGTTCACCTCCCTGGAGTGTGGCTCGGAGTTAATTTTCAGTACCAAAAGCGGCAACCCCCGAGCCACACTCAGGGTTACCCTGTAGGTAAATTTACCTTGTCCCTACGATCCCCTGATGATCTCCCACTTCCATCTTCCAGGTTCCCTTCCCAGCGGGCGCAGAGAGGCAGAACCGGGTGGGAAATTTAAAAAAAAGTACACAATACATGACATGATACATTGTAACCTGTTAGGATTACATTACTGTATGAAATCATTTCACCTCAGTTTTGTCCCTTGTGCTTTGTCCATTGCCTGCACGGTTTTATTCCTTTTATTTTTATTAATACTTTTTTATTAATGATTTATTAATTTAATAATTATTTAAGTTATTAATTCATTAATTTATTAATAATTTGTTAAAAAAAATCACTTTTACTGTTTTTTTTTCCCCCAGGAATTACAGGCCTACAGTATAAAATAACAGATTTCCATGCAAAACAATGTACCGCTTTGACATTCAAAAATACCGACATAATCAGACCGCCAGGGAGGTTAAAGAAAGTTCACCTTCGGGAATATGTTACATATTCTACCTGTAAGCTTTGTTAGTTAAAAAAAAAAAAAAAACTTTCTCCTAACTTTTTTGCTCGCTTCTAGATTTAACCACTTAAGCCCCAAGCCTATTTTTGACACTTTTTGTTTACAAGTTAAAATCAGAAATTTTTGCTAGAAAACTACTTAGAACCGCCAAACATTATATATATATATATATTTTTTTTAGCAAAGACACTGGAGAATAAAATGGCGGTCATTGCAATATTTTTTGTCACGCGGTATTTGCGCAGCGGTCTTTCAAACGCCATTTTTTTGGAAAAATTACGAAAAATCACATTTCACTGCATTTAAAATAAACTAAGCAGTAAAGTTGGCAAATTTTTTTTTGTATATTGTGAAAGATGATGTAACGCCAAGTAAAAAGATACCCAACATGTTACGGTTTAACCACTTTACCACCGGAGGATTTTGCTGTCTTCCGTCCAGGCCACTTTTTGCGATTCAGCGCTGTGCGACTTTAACTGACAATTGCGCGGTCGTGCGACGCCGTACCCAAACGAAATTTACGTCTTTTTTTCCCACAAACAGAGCTTTCTTTTGGTGGTATTTGATCACCTGTGCGATTTTTACTTTTTGCGCTATAAACAAAAAGAGAGCGTTTATTTTGAAAAAATAACAATATTTTTAACATTTTTCTATATGAAATTCCCCCCAAAAAATGTAAAAATCAATTTTTTTTTACATTTTTGGCCAATTTGTTTTCTGCTACCTATGTTTGGTAAAAAAAATCGCAATAAGCGTATTTTGATTGGTTTGCGCAAAAGTTATTGCGTTTACTAACTAAGGGAAAGATTTCTGTCATTTTTGGTGTTTTTTTTTTAACGCGTAATGGCGGTGATCTGCGATTTTTTTTGCGGGACTGCGACATTGCGGCGGACAGATCGGACCCTTGACTGACATTTTTGACACTTTTGGGGGTACCAGTGACATTACTACAGTAATCAGTGCTATACATATGCACTGTTACTGTAAAAATGACACTGGCAGTGAAGGGGTTAATTTTATTGGAGAGGGAGGGGTTAATGTATGCCTGGTGCTTACTGACGTGTGTGGGGGGGGGGGGTGACTTTGTGAGACAGGGACAGATCGGATGTCCAGCTATGCTGAACAGTCCGATCTGTCACTCCCTGTCACTATGGAGATCCGCCCGCTCTGTTTACACAGGCGGGCGGATCTCCTCACTCGATTCCCCGACGATCGGGGCAGAGCAGCGGCGATCGCCGCTGCTCCTCCCCTGGCCCGACTCCCGCTGTGAATGAAAACAGCGGGAGTAGGTCTACGTCGCTGGACGGGATCGTGCCACTTTGCCGCAGTACGCTCCATGTGAGGCGGTGGGCAAGTGGTTTTATCGGTTACCAGTTTGAAGTTAGGGTGTAGCTCTTTTCCTTAAATTATTACTCACGCTCTGGCGATCGCGGCGATACCTCACATGTGTGGTTTGAACAGCGAATTAATTTGCGGAGCGACTTCCATATATACATTTTCTTTAATGAGCAAGCTCACGGCGACGGGAGGGCGGCTAACATTTTTTTTTTTCCTATTTATTTTATTTTTTTTATTAATTTTAACACAGGTTTTTAAAAAAAAAAAAAAAATCTGATCACTTTTATTGCTGTCACAAGCAATGTAAACATCCCTTGTGACAGCAATATGCAGTGACAGGTACTCGTTATGGAGGGATCGAGGGTTTAAAAAACCCTAGACCTCTCCACTACACTTCCATGTATTCAAAACGCCGAAAATGGCATTTTTGAATACATTCACTTTTTGAAACTGCCGCCTTTAGCAGCCGAGTAACCTGGATGTGACGTCATGGACGCCGCCTCCGTGTTACGTCATCGGAGACCCGATCAAAGCCGCATCCGGCTTAGATCGGGACTCCATCCAGCCGGCGGTTGTGCCGGCTGGTTGCTCGGGTCTCCCGGTGTGGCAGTAGACCCTGGCAGAGCCGCGGGAGGGGGGGGGGGAAGTCCCCTCCCGCTCGCCGGGGTAACGATCGAGCGCATCGGTTGATGCCGCTGGAAAGCCGACCACCGGCTCTAAACAACGTACCGGGATGGTGCCTCTAGCTAGAGGCATCATCCCAGTACAACCTCTTAAAGTCAGCCGATGTATTTCTACGTCAGTTTGCGTTAAGTGTTAAAGCAAATTTGTTAAGCGCTGCTTTACAACATTATGCAGCAATGCATGAAAGTGCACTCTTCGATGTGAATGAGCCCTTGCAAGGCAAAGCATCAAATCTCATTATTTAGGATTTTTCTTAACATGCTGCAACAGGAATGAGTCTTTAGGCCTGGATTTGGTGCGAATCACATGCGATGTCTGGCATTGTACTAGTGTGAACTGGCACTGAAGCGATCTCTTCTAAGTGTTTTAGTGTGGTGCATTTTAACCACTTCTGGACCGAGCCCATTTCTGACACATGTTGTTTACAAGTTAAAATCTGTATTTTTTTTTATCTAGAAAATTACTTAGAGCCCCCAGAGACCCAGGCAGAGCTGCGTAAGGCCCGGTGGGACGGGAGACACAGGCAGAGCTGCGGAAGGCGGCGGGAGGGGGGGGGGGGGTTGTCCCCTCCCGCTTGCTGGGATAACGGTCGAGCGGCTCCCGAGCCGCATTGGCTGTTATCGCCTGAAAGCCGACCGCCAGCTCTAAAAAATGGTACCGGGATAATGCCTCTAGTTGCAAGAAGTGGTTAAACATTCCACTTGATGCATTTTTTCCTGGCAAGTGCACCTTCCATATTACTGTATGTAAAACACACTTTACGTGTATTTTAGTGCATGAAGCTGCATAATATTATGCTTCCTCTCTGAAAACACAGAGATTGCATGAGATAACCAGAATACATAAATGCAAAGCACATACTGTAGGTAGGAATTCTCCCAAACCCTCAGTGCATGACACTTGACATGTTTGCTGCCACTATGATTGTGCCTTTATCACTTTCATTTCTGAAACCAGTTCAGCTGAGAAGTAACCTGTATTAACCACTTCCCACCCAAGGACGTTGGGTTTCAGTGGTTATACCGGGATGATGCTTGCACCTACAGGCATCATCCCGGTACCAATGTTTGCAGCCAGCAATTCTCTACAATGCAGAAGTGATCCAAGTGGCTAATTAACCACTCAATCACTTCTGCAGGCGGCACGGAGGCCAGGAGCGATGCAGCTGGCGGTGATGGCTGCCTGGTATAGAAAGAGAGAAACTGACACCATTCCCCTCTCCCTGTAACCCTGGAAACCGGGAGCGACGCGTATTCGTCACTTCCGGTTCTGCCCCTTTGTTTACCTGGTCACCAGCGGCCAGAGAAGCAGCAGATCGGACCGATCTCGGTCTGATTAGCTGCATGGTGGGCCAGAGGAGAGATTTTGGGTCTGATAGAGCCCAAATCTCGACATAAAAAGAACCTATCACAGCCCATGCTGTCACAAGGGATGTTGTTCATACAAAAAACAATGTAAAAAAAAAGTGTAAAAAAATGTATTTATTTTTTTATAAAATAAATAAATAAATAATAATAAAAAATTTTCAGGTGCCCCTGTCCTCCCATGCTTACATACAAATGCGATCACATCCGTTACTCCTACACGCAGACTTGTATAAAGTACTCGAAATTTCTACTTGAGTAAAAGTACAAGTGCTCGATCAAAAAGTGACTTGAGTAGAAGTGGAAGTGCTCACAGAAAAAGTTACTTAAGTAGAAGTACTAAAGTATTCAACATTTTTTTTACTTAAGTATTGCAAGTAGTTTTTTCAAAAAATGTTCTACTTAAGTACTAAAAGTAAAAAGTACCAGTAGTTTTGAAAAAAAATTTCTACTCAAGTACTGAAAGTAGAAGTACAAGTACTGTGTTATGTAGTTATTAAAGAAAGAAGTCAAAAGTTTGAACATCATATTGTTTTTTATTATTTCAAATGATTTATTCAAATGATTAACCTGTGTTTGTTAGTAGTTTCTTGATGCACTTTAAGCGCTGTAGCACCATTTATTTGTTTGTTTCATATTTTCTTTTTATTGGAAAGATTTGGTATAGCAGCTTTTATTATACACAGCCTTTATTTTCGTATGCGCTGATTTACAAATGACATTATACACATTTTTTTGAGCTTTATGCAACCTGCCATCTACTGTTCTGGCAGTGGTAATTTTTTTTAAAAGTAACGAGTAACTATGCAGCACGAAAAAAAAATACTTGAGTAGAAGTATCGAAATCATCGAAAAAATGTAGTGAAGTAAAAGTAGAAGTAGGAGAAAAAAATTCTACTCTAGGAAAGTACAGATACCGCATTTCAGTACTTAAGTACAGTACTTAAGTAGTTCTACTTCGTTACTATACATCTCTGCCTACACGCATATGTAAACGGTGATCACACCACACATGTGAGGTATCTCGAACATCAGAGCGAGAGCAATAATACAAGCACCAGACCTCCTGTGCCACTCTAAACTGGTAACCTGTAAAGAAGTGTAAAGGGTCGCCTATGGAGAATTTTAAGCACCGTAGTTTGCCGCCATTCCACGGCCAGGCTCAATTTTAAAGTGTGACATGTTAGGTATCTATTTACTCAGAGTAACATCATCTTTCACATTATGCAACAAAAATTCGGCTAACGTTACTGTTTTGTTTAGTTTTTTTTTTAATTCACGTATGTGTTTTTTTTTCAAAGAAAATTGCATTTGAAAAACCGCTGCATAAATACAATGTGACATAAAAAATTGCAACACACACCATATTATTCTATAGGGTCTCTGCTAAAATGTTATATATATATATATATATATATATATATATATACATACACACACACACAATGTTTGGGGGTTCCAATTAATTTTCTAGGAAAAAAAAGCTGATTTTTACATGTAGTCAGAAGTGTCAGAATAGGCTTGGGAAGGAGGTGTATAGGCTGCTTTGCTAATGTCCTGACAAATTCTAGTTCACCGTCTCTGATACTGATATAGAGGCTTTAATGCTATAAGTTGGTGAACCTCTGAATTCACTTACTGCATGTTTGTTTCGGGTTAGTGTATTAAACAAGAGACAGCCAGACAGCTAGCATTTTTAGGAGGTAAGCAATCACATTCTACATAACTCTCAGTACAGATTTCCTTAAAGGGACTTCAAGAGTGATGGATTCTGGGTTCTCCACAATGAGCTGTCTTTGTACAGTATAAGGATTTTAACATGGTGTCTTAACATCTGATGGTGTCATAGATACTTTTGCTGTGTAGAAAAATTATATTTATTGTCAAAAACAAGAAAAAAAAAAAAAAACGTGTATCTGTGCGAACATTAAAAAAATGACAAAAATATATACAGGTGCATCTCATAAAATTAGAATATCATCAAAAAGCTAATTTATTTCAGTAATTCAATTCAAAAAGTTAAACTCATATATTTTATATAGATGCATTACACACAGAGTGATATATTTCAATAATTTCTTACTTTTAATTTTGATGATTATGGCTTATAGCTAGTGAAAACCCAGAATTCTGTATCTCAGAAAATTAGGATATTGCATAAGATCAATAAAAAAATGGATTTTAAATACAGAAATGTTGGCTTACTGAAAAGTATATCCATGTCCAGTATAGTATGCACTCAATACTTGGACGGGGCCTTTCTTTGCATAATTTTCTGGATCAATGAGGTGTGGCATGGAGCCAATCAGCCTGTGGCACTGCTGAGGTGTTATGAAAGCCCAGGTTTCTTTGATAGTGGCTTTCAGCATTGTTGGGTCTGGTGTCTCTCATCTTCCTCTTGACATTACCTTACAGGTTCCCTAGGGGGTTTAGGTCAGGTGAGTTTGCTGGCCAATCAAGCACAGTGATACCATAATCATAAGACCAGGTATTGGTACTTTTGGCAGTGTGAGCAGGTGCCAAGTCCTGCTTGAAAATGAAATCAGCAACTCCATAAAGCTGGTCAGCAGAGGGAAGCATGAAGTGCTCTAGAATTTCCTGGTAGAGGGCAGTGCTGACTTTGGACTTGATAAAACACAGTGGGCCAACACCAGCAGATGACATGATTCCCCAAATCATCACTGACTGTGGAAACTTCACACCGGAACTCATGCCACTTGAATTCTGTGCCTCTCCACTCTTCCTCCAGACTCTGGGACCTTGATTTACAAATGAAATGCTAAATTGTCCACAGTCAGTGATGATTTGGGGAGCCATGTCATCTGCTGGTGTTGGTCCACTGTGTTTTATCAAGTTCAAAGTCAGCGCAGCCCACTACCAGGAAATTCTAGAGCACTTCATGCTTCCCTCTGATGACCAGCTTTACGGAGGTGCTAATTTCATTTTTCTGCAGGGCTTGGCACCTGCCCATGCTACCAAATGTACCAATACCTGGTTTAATGATCATGGTATCACTGTGCTTGATTGGCTAGGAAACTCGCTTGACCCAAATCTCATAGAGAATATGTGGGGTATTGTCAAGAGGAACAAAGAAATGGCCCCTGCCCCCATCTATAACTGGCCTTCACAGCAAGGAGCACATGGAAGGGCAAACGCACGAAAGACAAAACCAGAGAAAATTCCCAGCTCAACCCACCAACCAGTCTGCTTACCAACAAAATTAACCTGTCCAACAGTATGCATTAAAAACAGGGGTTTAGTTAGCACACATATGGAAACGCATGCGTAAGCTGCAAGGCCCCTTCAAGGCAGTTGAGCTGGGAATTTTCTTTGGTTTTGTCTTTCATGCGTTTGCCCTTCCATGTTCTCCTTGCTGTGAAGGCCAGTTATAGATGAGGGCAGGGACAGTTACTTTGTTACCTGCCCCTTATCTATCCATTAGAATGCATGTGCTCCCACTGTGGAGACTCTTATAAGTTTAGAAGGGTTAGGACTGCAAGTAATACAGGGTGCCTTAAGGGGGCCTTGCAGCTTATGCATGCAATTGCAAATGTGTGCTAATTAAACCCCTGTTTTTACCGCATACTGTTGGACAGGTTCATTTGGTTGGTAAGCAGACTGGTTGGTGAGTTGAGCTGAGAATTTTCTCTGATTTTGTCTTTTATTGTCAAGAGGAAAATGAGAGACACCGGACCCAAAAATGCAGATGAGCTGAAAGGCACTATTGACGAAACCCGCCTCCATGCCACGCCACATTGATGCAGTAATTCATGCAAAAGGAGCCCCGACCAAGTATTGAATGTATACTAAACGAGTATATACTATACTGTACATGGACATACTTTTCAGTAAGCCAACATTTCTGTTTTAAAAATCCTTTTTTTTATTGTTCTTATGTAATATTCTAATTTTGCGAGATACTGAATTTGGGGTTTTCACTAGCTGTAAGCAATAAGTGGCTTAACTATAATTTGGGATACCAACATACAGTATATACTGACTGTATATAAAAAGCAATGAATTCAAGAATAAACAAAACAAGAAGATGTGAAGTCCACAAAGAATATAGTCTACGTGTTAAATTTCTTCTAAGATCCCAAAGGCTTTGTGATAGCATCAGCACACACCTTTACCAAGAGGGAATTCTCACTTACCAAATGTCTATGACCCCCTATTACAGGTGGTCATGCAGTGCTTTCTTGTGCGTTATTGCTGGACTCAAAGTCTCCAATATGGCCACTCCTCAATAAATCTGGGACATCATCATTAAAGCAGGTTGGGTGCGATGTTGTACCAAATAGTTCATGTAAGGCAAAAAAAGAAACCTCCACATGGTGTAAAACAGCTTTAAAAAACATTTATTATGTATTAAAAGTGCACTCACATAGATAAAAACCAATGCGCATGAAGAGAAAACACTTGGCCAGCTTATAACTTCCTCTTCCTGTAACATGAGGACATCAGCAAGAGGCTTCGTCCGGCGTGTTTCATCCTCAAAAGAGGTCTTTCGGGGCTTTGGGCACCATGCTGAATCCTATTTTGGTGGCACATATTTGGTGGTGGAATCTTTTTTTTTTTTTAATATTCATAGTTAGTGTAACGAAACCTCAACCCACACTGTACTTGTGGACTTCCGTCAGTATACGACTTCCTCCCAGTCGTGAACATAGATATCAATTCCTAGCCACCATACAAAGCTAGCCGACAACTTAGCTTGTACAGGTTAATGAACCTTCCAGAATGAGAACTGTTTATAACAAACCCCACCCCACCTCACTATCTACCAAGGGTCAATGAGAGACTCCAGCAATATTCAAGCAATCTGAAAAGTCAAATTGTTTATCCTGATATATTTCTTGAGGGATATTGTTCAGCAATATTATTGTGCCAAGTGAAAGAGGCCCTTCTTTCTTTCAACACAAACCACACATATAGAACCCAGGATAACCGGGGTAACACGAAATGCGGTGTGGTTGTACATCGAGACTGATTAGTGCTGACCCGACTGGGGTTCTTGGTCACCCTGTGCCCCTAATAGACACAGGGTGACTTACACATAAAAGGGGTCGGGGAAGCTGGACAAGGAGTTTCCTGACCTCTCTAAAGTAATCTGGGTTCCACGAGCCCCCCCCCCCCCACAAAGTGACTCCTGTCACAGTTAGCATGGCCTAAATACAGAAGCACTATCCTAATCCACTCTTATTTGAATCATACCAGTTAAAGCTCATTAGGCACAACTGTAATGGCTGAACTTCCGACACAGAATTTTACAGTCCCATCTCTAGTACTCTGATCATAGTGGGTGACTTGTTGTACACCTCCTCCATTCACAAAACATTCCACATTCTATTCACAGGATTAAAGGCATTCTGTGATAGACATGTGTGGTTTGTTTCGTTCTGAATTGGAATTTGGACACCTTTTCGTTATTTGGAGATTCAGATGTATCCGAATTTCCGAATTACAATATTAACGAATCCAAAATAACAGAACAAAATTCAACCAAAATGGTAATTGAGTTCTAAAACAAATTTGAATTCAAAATCAAATTCAAAAACCAAAATAGAATAAAATAGAATAGAAAATAAAGGAATAGAAAGGAACACAATAGAGTAAAACAGAACAGAAAATAAAATAAAATAAAAGAATTGAATAAAATATAATAGAAAATAAAGGAAAAGAATATAAAGGAAAAAATAAGAAAAGAAAATAATAGAATAGAACAGGGGTCCTCAAAACAAGGCCCGCGGGCCGGAAATGGCCCGCAAAGGTGATTTACCCAGCCCGCCCATTAGGACCGGCCCTACCATGGGCCCCGCAAGCCTCCTCCACTGCTGTCAACAGTGAACAGCGGAGAGCAGGAGGCAGCTTAGCTCAGGACGGAGGGCAGGATGAGTAGGTTGCCCAAAATACTTTTGAAGTTAAACCACAGGTGATTGCTTGCTAGGACATAGCAGTCCAAAGCAACTAATCACTCTACTGGCTCCAGCTCTCTGTCCACAACTGTGCTGCCTTCTGCTCTCGGCTGTGAGGTAGGGCACTGCTATGGAGGGGGGGGGGGCACAGAGGTCACAGCTATAGGGGAAAGGGGGGCAGAGGACACTGTTATGGGCAGGGCCACCCCAGAGCATCTACCACCCTTCACATAACCCCCCCCCCCCATCCCTGCATTCTGACCCTAACACACTCCTGATCCCTGCATTTTGAGCCTATCGCACTCCTGATCTCTGCATTTTGAGAATAACACACTCCTGATCCTTGCATTCTGAGCCTAACGCACTCCTGATCCCTGCATTTTGAGCCTAATGCACTCCCGACCCTGCATTTTGAGCCTAACGCACTCCTGATTCCTGCATTTTGAGGCTAGCGCACTCCTGATCCCTGCATTTTGAGGCTAGCGTACTCCTGATCTCTACATTCTGAGCCTAAAACATTGCTGATCCCTGCATTCTAAACCTAACACACTCCTGATCCCTGCATTCTGAGGGAGGGGACAGAGGCCACTGCTATAGGGGAAAGGGGGGCAGAGAACACCATTGTGTGTGTGCAAGAGAGTGATGTGAAGGGGGCATAGGACAATGTTATGGGCAGGGCCACCCCCAGAGCAGTGGCATCTACCACCCTGCACAAACCCCCCCCCCTGATCCCTGCATTCTGACCCAAACACACTCCTGATCCCTGTATTTTGAGAATAACGCACTCGGCACTCCTGATCCTTGCATTTTGAGGCTAGCGCACTCCTGATCCCTGCATTCTGAGCCTAACGCACTCCTGATCAGTGATGGAAGTAACTGCGTTTAAGTAAATGGCGTTACTTAACGCAGTTACTTTAGAGGGTAACAGGTAATCTAACTGAATACTCGTGCCCTCCCTGTAACGCCGTTGCAGCTGCGTTACCGCAATTACATCTACCGCCACTAGATGGCAGAAGTGTAATTGTAATTCCCCCTCTCCTCTATAACCGCGGCCGGCGCTGTCTGCGGTACTGGAGAGAGAGAGAGGAGGAGGAGACTGAGGACTCGGTGAGGTGAGCGGCAGAGCACAGCACGCCAGGCCCAGGAGGGCAGAGCATTGCCACTTTGCCAGCCAGTGGGTTGCCGGCGGCCATATAGATTTTATTATAAAAATATAGTCCAGAACCAGGAGTCTCCAGGGCAGCAGCAGGAAGTCCACCACCAGTCAGCCAGCCCAGATGAGAAGAGAGAAGCGCAGACAGACAGGCCTGGAGGAGGACGGAGCCAGGTGGACCCGGACCACAGTGTACCAGTGCCTGGGCAGGCCACACCCCCACCACCAGCCAGCACAGCAGGTACCAAAAAACTGAAACCTCACAGTCACAGACTCAGTCACAGTCAGGAGTCAGGACTCAGACCCCCACCACCACCACCTGTGTGCCTCACCGCCACCACCACCACCAGAGTGCCACACCGCCACCACCAATGTGCCACACTGCCACCACCAGTGTGCCACGCCCCCACCACCACCAGTGTGCTACACCACCACCACCACCAGTGTGCTACACCACCACCACCAGTGTGCCCCACCACCAGTGCGCCACACCGCCACCACCATCACCAGTGTGCCACACCGCCACCACCAGTGTGCCACACCGCCAACACCAGTGTGCCACACCGCCACCACCAGTGTGCCACACCGCCACCACCAGTGTGCCACACTGCCACCACCACCACCAGTGTGCCACACCGCCACCACCACCACCAGTGTGCCACACCCCCACCACCAGTGTGCCACACCCCCACCACCAGTGTGCTACACCGCCACCACCAGTGTGCCATACTGCCACCACCACCACCAGTGTGCCACACCGCCACCAGTGTGCCACACCGCCACCACTCATGTGCCACACCACCATCACCACCACCAGCAGCAAGCCACTCCAGGCAGCAGGTACCAAAAAAAACAAAAAACAAAACAAAATACAGTTACTCACACAGTCAGGAGGACTCAGGACTCAGACCCCCACAGTGTGCCACACCGCCACCACTATTAAAGATCTTATAGAACATAATTGAATTATAGAATAGTAAAAAAAAAAAAAAAAAAGTCACAGTTACTTTGCTGAGTAACTAATTACTTTTTCAATGTGGTAACTGAGTCACTAACTCAATTACTTTTTGGGAGACGTAATTTGTAACTGTAACTAATTACTTTTTTAAAGTAAGATGCTCCTGATCCCTGCATTTTGAGCCTAATGCACACCCGACCCTGCATTTTGAGCCTAACGCACTCCTGATCCCTGCATTTTGAGGCTAGCGCACTCCTGATCTCTACATTCTGAGCCTAACGCATTGCTGATCCCTGCATTCTAAACCTAACACACTCCTGATCCCTGCATTCTAAACCCAACATACTTCTGATCCCTGCATTCTGAGTCTAACATACTCCTGATCCCTGCATTCTTAGGTTAACGCACTCCTGATCTCCGCATTCTGAGTGCAATGCACCCCTGATCCCTGCATTCTGAGCGCAGTGCACTTCTGAACCCTGCATTCTGCACAATAAGATATGTGCAGTGTGCATAGGTATTTGTTCAAATTTTTTTAAAACTATAGTCTGGCCCCCCAAGCGCACACTCCTGATCCCTGCATTTTGAGCCTAACACATTCCTGATCCCTGCATTCTGAGCCTAACGCAGTCCTGATCTCTGTATTCCTAGCCTAATACACACTTGATCCCTGCATTCTGAGCCTAACGCACTCCTGATCCCTGCATTCTGAGCCTAGCGCACTCCTGATCCCTGAATTCTGAGCGTAATGCACTCCTGAACCCTGCATTCTGAGCATAACACACTCCAGAACCCTGCATTCTGAGTGCCACGCACTCCTGAACCCTGCATTCTGAGTGCAATGCACTACTGAACCCTACATTCTGCATATTAAGATATGTGCTGTGTGCATAGGTATCCCTTCATATTTTTTCAAACTATGGTCCGGCCCCCCAACAGTCTGAGGGACAGTGAACTGCCCCCCCCCCCCATTTAAAAAAGTTTGAGGACCCCTGATATAGAACATTAAAGAATAGAGTAAAACAGAATAGTATAGAAAATAAGGGAATAGAATAGAAAGAATAGAAAAGAATTGAACAGAAAAAAACAATAGAATAGAAAAAATGGAAAGAATTTAACCGTCTTTCGAATTTCAAATAGAATGAATTTGAATATAATAGATTCAAATAAAATAAAAAACATTAGAATAGAAAAGAATAGAATGGAAAAAAAAGAGAATAGAGTAGCAAAGAATAGAAAAAACAATAGAATCGAATAAATTAGAAACAATATAACCATGTTCTGAATTTCAAGTTTCAAATAGAATAAATTTAAATAGAATAGATAATAATAGAATAGGATAGAACAGAAAAAAACAATAGAATAGAACTCAGTAGAATAGAATAAAATAGAAAGGATATAACCGTCTTCTGAAATTCAATTCCTGTACTACTAGTGCCCCATCAACATTTGTCACAGTGTACCTGTGTCCAAAAACATCTGTAAAATTAGTAGTGTGTGCCCATTCAACATCTGTCAGAAGTTACCAATGCAGCTAAACAGTTGTCACAGGCCTGTACCAGTATACAAAAACATCTGTACGACTGGTGTCCCATCAACATCTGTCTCAGTGTACCAGTGCACACAAAAACATCTGTAATATTAGTGTTCCATCAACATCTGTCTCAGTGTACCAGTGCACACAAAATCATCTGTAATACTAGTGTCCCATCAACATCTGTCCCAGTGTACCAGTGCACGCAACAACATCTGTTATACTAGCGCCCCATCAACATCTCTCTCAGTGTACCAGTGCACACAACAACATCTGTAATTATAGTGTCCCATCAACATCTGTCCCAGTGTACCAGTGCACACAAAATCATCTGTAATACTAGTGTCCCATCAACATCTGTCCCAGTGTACCAGTGCACGCAACAACATCTGTTATACTAGCGCCCCATCAACATCTCTCTCAGTGTACCAGTGCACACAAAAACATCTGTAATTATAGTGTCCCATCAACATCTGTCCCAGTGTACCAATGCACACAAAACCATCTGTAATATTAGTGTCCCATCAACATCTGTCCCAGTGTACCAGTGCTCACAAAAACATCTGTAATACTAGTGTCCCATCAACATCTGTCTCAGTGTACCAGTGCACAAAAAAACATCTGTAATACAAGTGTCCCATCAACATCTGTCTCAGTGTACCAGTGCACACAAAAACATCTGTAATACTAGTGTCCCTTCAACATCTGTCTAAGGACACCAGTGCACACAAAAACATCTGTAATACTAGTGTCCCATCAACATCTGTCTCAGTGTACCAGTGCACAAAAAAACATCTGTAATATTAGTGTCCCATCAACATCTGTCTAAGGACACCAGTGCACACAAAAACATCTGTAATACAAGTGTCCCATCAACATCTGTCTCAGTGTACCAGTGCACACAAAAACATCTGTAATACTAGTGTCCCATCAACATCTGTCTCAGTGTACCAGTGCACAAAAAAACATCTGTAATACTAGTTTCCCATCAACATCTGTCTCAGTGTACCAGTGCACAAAAAAACATCTGTAATACAAGTGTCCCATCAACATCTGTCTCAGTGTACCAGTGCACACAAAAACATCTGTAATACTAGTGTCCCTTCAACATCTGTCTAAGGACACCAGTGCACACAAAAACATCTGTAATACTAGTTTCCCATCAACATCTGTCTCAGTGTACCAGTGCACAAAAAACATCTGTAATACTAGTTTCCCATCAACATCTGTCTCAGTGTACCAGTGCACAAAAAACATCTGTAATACAAGTGTCCCATCAACATCTGTCTCAGTGTACCAGTGCACAAAAAAACATCTGTAATACTAGTTTCCCATCAACATCTGTCTCAGTGTACCAGTGCACAAAAAACATCTGTAATACAAGTGTCCCATCAACATCTGTCTCAGTGTACCAGTGCACACAAAAACATCTGTAATACTAGTGTCCCTTCAACATCTGTCTAAGGACACCAGTGCACACAAAAACATCTGTAATACTAGTGTCCCATCAACATCTGTCTCAGTGTACCAGTGCACAAAAAAACATCTGTAATATTAGTGTCCCATCAACATCTGTCTAAGGACACCAGTGCACACAAAAACATCTGTAATACAAGTGTCCCATCAACATCTGTCTCAGTGTACCAGTGCACACAAAAACATCTGTAATACTAGTGTCCCATCAACATCTGTCTCAGTGTACCAGTGCACACAAAAACATCTGTAATACTAGTGTCCCATCAACATCTGTCTCAGTGTACCAGTGCACACAAAAACATCTGTAATACTAGTGTCCCTTCAACATCTGTCTAAGGACACCAGTGCACACAAAAACATCTGTAATACTAGTTTCCCATCAACATCTGTCTCAGTGAGTGTACCAGTGCACAAAAAACATCTGTAATACTAGTTTCCCATCAACATCTGTCTCAGTGTACCAGTGCACAAAAAACATCTGTAATACAAGTGTCCCATCAACATCTGTCTCAGTGTACCAGTGCACAAAAAACATCTGTAATACAAGTGTCCCATCAACATCTGTCTCAGTGTACCAGTGCACACAAAAACATCTGTAATACTAGTGTCCCTTCAACATCTGTCTAAGGACACCAGTGCACACAAAAACATCTGTAATACTAGTGTCCCATCAACATCTGTCTAAGGACACCAGTGCACACAAAAACATCTGTAATACTAGTGTCCCTTCAACATCTGTCTAAGGACACCAGTGCACACAAAAACATCTGTAATACTAGTGTCCCATCAACATCTGTCTCAGTGTACCAGTGCACACAAAAACATCTGTAATACTAGTGTCCCTTCAACATCTGTCTAAGGACACCAGTGCACACAAAAACATCTGTAATACTAGTGTCCCATCAACATCTGACTCAGTGTACCAGTGCACAAAAAAAATCTGTAATATTAGTGTCCCATCAACATCTGTCTAAGGACACCAGTGCACACCAAAACATCTGTAATTATAGTGTCCCATCAACATCTGTCCCAGTGTACCAGTGCTCACAAAATCATCTGTAATACTAGTGTCCCATCAACATCTGATGTAAAAGCTGAAAATTTTCTTAAATGTGAAAATCGAAAAAGATTAGAATTTGAATTCAAAACAAATTTGAACTTGAAAGAATTTTGAAAGTTTGAAATCAAATTCGGTTAAAAAAGTTGTTCGAATTCAGTCGAAATTTTTGAATTCGGTCGCCGTCAGAAAATTCTAAATTTAATTTGAATACGAATAAACAAAAATAATTCCGAAAACAAATTAAATGAATTTAATAAATCTAACGAAACAAAATGAAAAGGTTTTTTCTCCTTTTTTAAACCTCCAGCATTAGATGTTGGGCAGTCATTTTCAGGAAGAGATGTTTTATACAGTATGATTTCACTTCCAGGATGATCATAGAAATGTTCTAGAGATTAGGTGGCTTTTCTTGCTTTAAAGGTGCTTGTACATTATTAGAACTAAAATCAGTCCTGTGACAGCCAGACAGCAGCAATTTAAATATTCACTTACAGCGAGGGACACAAGGTCAGACCCTTCTTAGGAAAGGGCATCCCCTACGGATTACAGAGGAACCTTGAATACACCAAGTCCGTGTATATTCCAGTTCAGGAGAACATGATGTCATTCTGTTTTCCCAGTAATTTCCTCAACATCAATTTGTACTTTCCTTCTGGAAATATTCCTTCAGGTCTCTTGTTTACTTTTTTTTACCTCCAATCGCAATAACTTGCCAGGCTTTTTTTTCCCATTTCTATGCAGTGAGGCTGCAGAAACGGATACTTTGTGCCTTACGTGTCATTTTGGATTGTTTAGGCCTTTTCCATTCACCTACTCCTCTTCTCTCCACCTCATAACTAAATGTAACTTTTGGCCCAGGAGGCTTTGGAATTTTTCTTTAGTCCTAAGCTTTATTGCTAGGTCACCCTCTGGAATGCATGTTATTACGTTTATTTGTGATATACTGTTTGTCTCTGAAAACTGTCTTCCTGTCTTTTGGACACTACGTGAGATTTCCTCTGCAGTTAAAAGTGTTACTAAACCCACAATGGTAAAATCAGTCTGTATCTGCAGTAAAGCATGCTTGTTATACTCACTGTGGAACCTAAGGGGTTAAAGGAGTTGTAAAAGCAGAAGGTTTTCTTATCTTAATGCATTCTATGTGTGCAGCAGCCCCCCTCAGCCCCTCTAATACTTACCTGAGCCTCCTTTATCCAGCGATGTTGCAGGAGTGTCCAAGCTGCCTATGACTCCCCTTCTCATTGGCTGAGACAGCAGTGCGGTACGATTGGCTCCCACTGCTGTCAATCAAAATCATTTAGCCAATCGGGAGAGAGAGGAGGTGAGGACGGGTCGCGACTCTGTGTCTAAATGAACACAGGGAGCTGTGACTCAGCTCTAGTGCCCCCCCCCCCACCCCCCCCCCCCCCCCATAGCAAGCTGCACTCAACAGGAGGGAGGGGCCAGGAGCACAGAGCAGGGACCCGAGAAGTGGAGGATGCGGGCTGCTCTGTGCAAAATCAACTGCACAGAGCAGGTAAGTATAACGTGTTTTTTTTTGTTTTGTTTTTTTTTTTAAATAAAAAATAGGACTTTACAATCACTTAAATCCTGCACATTGTGTAAAAGGCTGTTTGATCCTCCCCTTCTTCCACTGTCCCCAATACATCTCATGATAGTACAGAGCTTTTGGAGTGTGTGTATTGCCAAGTTTTTTTTTTTTCTTGGGAGGATGCATGTGATCAGCACAGGGCCAATCAGCACTGTCCAGACAGAGGGTCAGGGGTCCTGCATCCTCACAGGATAGGCAGAGGGAAGGAAAACTCCTTTTAGAAGCTTTAAGCAGACATTGATTCATAAGGCCCCATGCACACGGGACGTTTTTAACGCCGCTGTAAGCAGCGTCAGGCGTTTTCTTTTTGCAGCCTAAAAACGCCCCTCCATGTTATTCTATGGCCTCATGCACACTCAGACGTTTTTGAGCTGTAAGTGGCTTAGACGTTTTTAGGCTGCAACAAGAACCCACCACCTGCGCGTTCTGAGGACCAGCGTTACAGCGTTAAAAACGCCTGACGCTGCTAAAAGCTGAATAACTTTGCTATAACGTTGCTTAACGTGCGTTAAGCCACGTTATACGTTTTTTTTTCTTCCATTCAAAATCAATGGTTCCCTATGGGATCCTATTGATTTGAATGGAGGTCGCACCGCAACACCGCAAGTCGGATCCGACTTGCGGGGTGACTTGCGCTGTGGGAATCTTGAGGGGGAACGCCACGCCAAAATGGGAAAAAAACGGCGTGGGGTCCCCCACAGGGTTCCAAACCAGGCCCTTCGGGTCCGTTATGGAATTTGAGGGTAGCCCCATGCCGAAAAAACGGCATGGGGTCCCCCCCAAAATCCATACCAGACCCTTATCCGAGCATGCAGCCCGGCAGGCCAGGAAAGGGGAGGGGACGAGCGAGCGGCCCCACCCCCCCTGGACCACACCAGGCCACATGCCCTCAACATGGGGGGGTGTTGGTGCTTTGGGGCAGGGGGAGCTCTGCACCCCCCACCTCAAAGCACCTTGCCCCCATGTTGATGAGGACAAGGGCCTCATCCCCACAACCCTGGCCGGTGGTTGTGGGGGTCTGCGGGCAGGGGGCTCATCGGAATCTGGAAGCCCCCTTTAACAAGGGGGCACCCCAGATCCCGGACCCCCTCCCTATGTGAATGGGTATGGGGTACACTGTACCCCTACCCATTCACCCCATAAAAGGCAGTGTATGGAAATAACGACAAGAGACGTTTTGGAAAGTTTATTAAAAATCTTCATCCGACTCTTCTTGTCTTCTCCTCTCCGGGGGTCTTCTCTGGGGTCTTCTGCTCTTTTGCTGTCCGCCCTTCTTGTCTTCTCCTCTCCGGGGTCTTCTCCGGGGTCTTCTGCTCTTTTGCTGTCCCCCTCTTCTTGTGTTCTTGTCTCCGGGGTCTTCTGCTGTCCCCTCTTCTGCTGTCCTCTCTTCTTTTCTTCTCCTCTCCGGTCTTCTGCTCTTTTGCTGTCGGCTGTCGGCTGTCGGCTGTCTTCTTCCTCCGGTCCTCCTCCGACGACGTCTCCGCTGATTATGCCTATCTCCGGTCTCTTCAGCTTATTATATAGCCATTAGGGGCGTGGCCCCGATGACGTCATCTGGAGACCCCGCCCCCTCATGTCACAGATGACGTCATATGTGACATGAGGGGGCGGGGCCTCCAGATGACGTCATCGGGGCCACGCCCCTAATGGCTATATAATAAGCTGAAGAGACCGGAGATAGGCATAATCAGCGGAGACGTCGTCGGAGGAGGACCGGAGGAAGAAGACAGCCGACAGCCGACAGCCGACAGCAAAAGAGCAGAAGACCGGAGAGGAGAAGAAAAGAAGAGAGGACAGCAGAAGAGGGGACAGCAGAAGACCCCGGAGACAAGAACACAAGAAGAGGGGGACAGCAAAAGAGCAGAAGACCCCGGAGAAGACCCCGGAGAGGAGAAGACAAGAAGGGCGGACAGCAAAAGAGCAGAAGACCCCGGAGAAGACCCCCGGAGAGGAGAAGACAAGAAGAGTCGGATGAAGATTTTTAATAAACTTTCCAAAACGTCTCTTGTCGTTATTTCCATACACTGCCTTTTATGGGGTGAATGGGTAGGGGTACAGTGTACCCCATACCCATTCACATAGGGAGGGGGTCCGGGATCTGGGGTGCCCCCCTTGTTAAAGGGGGCTTCCAGATTCCGATGAGCCCCCTGCCCGCAGACCCCCACAACCACCGGCCAGGGTTGTGGGGATGAGGCCCTTGTCCTCATCAACATGGGGGCAAGGTGCTTTGAGGTGGGGGGTGCAGAGCTCCCCCTGCCCCAAAGCACCAACACCCCCCCATGTTGAGGGCATGTGGCCTGGTGTGGTCCAGGGGGGGTGGGGCCGCTCGCTCGTCCCCTCCCCTTTCCTGGCCTGCCGGGCTGCATGCTCGGATAAGGGTTTGGTATGGATTTTGGGGGGGACCCCATGCCGTTTTTTCGGCATGGGGCTACCCTCAAATTCCATAACAGACCCGAAGGTTCCAAACCAGACTCCCCAGGTTCCAAACCAGGCCCTTCAGGTCTAGTATGGAATTTGAGGGTAGCCCCACGCCGAAAAAAACCGCGTGGGGTCCCCCCCAAAATCCATACCAGACCCTTATCCGAGCATGCAGCCCGGCAGGCCAGGAAAGGGGAGGGCATGAGCGAGCGGCCCCACCCCCCCTGGACCATACCAGGCCACACGCCCTCAACATGGGGGGGGGTGTGGGTGCTTTGGGGCAGGGGGGGCTCTGCACTCCCCCACCTCAAAGCACCTTGCCCCCATGTTGATGAGGACAAGGGCCTCATCCCCACAACCCTGGCCAGTGGTTGTGGGGGTCTGCGGGCAGGGGGTTCATCGGAATCTAGAAGCCCCCTTTAACAAGGGGGCCCCCCAGATCCCGGACCCCCTCCCTATGTGAATGGGTATGGGGTACACTGTACCCCTACCCATTCACCCCATAAAAGGCAGCGTGTGTGTAAATAACGACAGGAGACGTTTTGAAAAGTTTATTCAAAATCTTCATTCGGTCTTCTCCACTCCGGTCTTCTCCACTCCGGTCTTCTCCTCTCCACTCTTCTGGTCTTGTCCTCTCCGCTCTTCTGCCCTCCGCTCTTCTGCCCTCCGCTCTTCTGCTCTTCTGCTCATTTGCCTCCTCTGGTCTTCTTCTTCCTCCGGTCCTCCTCCGACGCTGTCACCGGTGATTATGCCGGTCTCCGGTCTCTGCAGCTTATTATAAAGTCATTAGGGGCAGGGCCTCCCGGTGACGTCACCGGGAGGCCCTGTCCCCTTATGTCACCGACATCGTCGGTGACATAAAGGAGCGGGGCCTCACCGAAAGGCAACGCCCCTAATGGCTATATAACAAGCTGCAGAGACCGGAGACCGGCATAATCACCGGTGACAGCGTGCATGACTAATAGTTGTCCTGTGGACAGATTCTCCCAACTGAGCTGTGGATCTCTGCAGCTCCTCCAGAATTACCATGGTCCTCTTGGCTGCTTCTCTGATTGACGATCTCCTTGCCCGGCCTGTCAGTTTAGGTGAACGACCATGTCTTGGTAGGTTTGCAGTTGCGCCATACTCATTTTACATTTTTGAATAATGGATTGAACAGTGCTCCATGAGATGTTCAAAGCTTTGGATATTTTTTTAGAACCTATCCCTGCTTTAAACTTCTCCACAACTTTATCCCTGACCTGTCTGGTGTGTTCCTTGGCCTTCATGAAGCTGTTTCTTCATTGAGGTTCTCTAACAAACCCCTGACGATAATCACATTATGATGATCACATGCTGAAAATCTGACATGCTGGTTGTACTCAAGTTGATCGATGGTACAATCAACCTGCCTTAAGATGGTTAGACTCTTGGCTAGTCTCTGCTGAACCAGCAAAACCATCTATTAACCATGGCCTTAGCTCCAGACAATGTCTCTCTTCTATTTACCTGTGCATGACCTCTGCTTGACTTTGACCTTGACACTGCTGTCTTCCAGACCTGCCTTATGGGTCTTGCCCTGCAAAATCATACCACAGATATACTGGTTGCCAGCTGCAGATGCTCCTTGGGGTCCCTCAGAGATTTACATTTGCTGCCTGGATACAGTCCCTACTGACCATCTCCAAAGGAAACTATGAACAGTCTGGATCCCTGGCACCCATGCTATTTTGTGTCTTGCCTGCTCTGTCACCATATCCTAGAGCGTTTGGACCACAGCCACAAGGGAAGCCCTTTTGCCACTTCAGCCTCCCACCATGAACCTGACAGCCTGTCAAGGCAGGGTCCTCTTTGCCTTCTTGTTGGACAGTGCTGCCTTGAACCAGTTTCTGGAAGTGGATTGTGGCTTATAAAAATGTCACTTGTTCTACTTGCATTCCTTTGTTTCTTGTATGGTAAACTCAATTTATAAGCATCTCATCTGCCATTGCCTATTTCTCTGGTATAGGCACACAGATTCCATTTTCTTTTATGCTAAACGTTTTGTTATTTTCTATAATTTCTCTACTTGATGTCTGACTGCTACTAACTTGCAAGTCACCGATAATATACTTCTATCTGTATATCTGATCTCAGTTACACACTGTATTCCTTAAAACTTTTCAATAAAAATGTATTGAAATAGAAAAAAATGTCACAAGTATTTCAGATCTTTTGATCATCCAGGCAAAATGGGGGGAAATTCCTCAACTCACAGTTTTGTGGATCCTCAAGACCAATGGCCTCCAAACTTTCTAAACAAAGGGCCAGCTTATTGTACTTTAGACTTTAGGGGGATCGGATTGTGGCCAGCTGGAGTGAAAATGTTCCAGTCGTCAGTGGGAGTACATATTGTCATGCTTTGGCAGACATGGGAGTAAGTCACACATGTGCAAGTCACAAGCAAGTCTCAAATCTTAACCTTCAAGTCTCAAGCAAGTCCCAAGTTACTGTGGCGAAAAGCAAGCAAGTCAAGTCGAGTCCCTGCTAGAAGTCTAGCAAGTCAAGTCAAGTCATTTATTTTGGTCAAGTCACAAATCAAGTCAAACTACTGATCTACCCCAATTTTCACCTTTAAATCCATTAAAAGTCAGTGGTTTTGTTTTATTTTCAATATTAACAAAACTGCTTAGTGCTTTTTTCTTGGCATATTAAAGAAACACTTTGAATGCCGAAACAGCTCAAAATCCTTCGTCCGGTCATGTTTCAACACCACAGTCACTAAAAACATGTTAAGTATTTCCATTGTTAAACAGCCAGTGTCCTAAAAATCAGAACAGACTGAGGTGTTTAAGTGACTGTGGTGTCAGAAACATAACAGGCACATTCATTTTTCTTTAACACATCTTGAGAAAATGCAAATATTTAAAAACCTAAAAAAGTAAAGTCATTTTGAGTCATACGTATGTCTCAAGTCAAAGTCAAGTCTCAAGTCATGAATACCAAGTCAAGTCGAGTCTTTTATTAATTTTAGTCAAGCAAGTCTCAAGTCCTCAAACTGGTGACTTAAGTCAACTCATGTGACTCAAGTCCCCCACCTCTGCGCTTTGGCATTGGGGTGAGGAATAGTGTTTAATTATTGGAATCACAGAGAGGAATATTGTCCCATTATTAGTGTCAGTGAGAGAAATGGTGCCCTATTGTTGGTGGCAGTTGGCAGAATAGTGTCTTATTTCAGTGGGAGGAATAGTGCCCCCAAAGGCCAGATAAAGGCAAGCAAAGGGCCACATCCGTCTCCCGGGCTGCAGTTTGGAGACCACTGCTCAAGAAAACTTAACACCCCTATATGTATGCTGGCATGGAGATAGGGGAAGGAAAGTTACAGTAAGCAAATAACAGTTTTCCATTTTTCCACGTTTTACCTTGAAAACACACAAACAGGGGGTTCTTCAAGGATGGCCAAATTAAGCAAGCAGGTCCAAGCAGCATGTGAGAGAAACAGCGCTGCTTTGTGGAAACAGATTATAAGCAAAGACTCCTGTGGGGATAGGGGGGGGACACATACATGGGTTTTTCACCTAAAGTGGAGGACGTCTTTGCATTACAAAAAAAAAAGATGTTTACATTTTTAACTGGACTGGTGTGAAAAGATAATTGGAATTAAATATTAAAGATAATTTACACACAACTTATTTCAGTAAATATATAAATATAATGTTAATTTTTTTCTATACCAGCCTTGAAAATTAACATAAAAATTGCAAATTTCAAAAATACATTAGACCCATTGCAGATCAAATAAAAATAATACATTACAAATAACTTGTTTCAAACATAGAGGGACAGCTTGCAGACACAGCAGATCCAACTTATGGTGGGAAAAGGTGTTTTGGCACCCAAAACAAAGAAGCCAAACTGTACCATCTGTTTACTTTTGATGAAGCATGCTGATAATTATTTCATAATGGTGTATAGAAACGCCAGTGGGTATGATTGTATCCTGTGTATCTCAGGGGCCTAGGAAGAATTTAATAAGCCAAGGGAAAGTAGGCCATGTAATCGAATGAACCAGAGCACCCTCCTTTCTGATGATGGCCAGGTGCAGGCTTCATATTGTCAACCGCCCTCTTGATCTCAGATACAGCCAGCACTGATTATGTGCCCCAACTGCTGCTGCATAACAAACAGTTCCTTTCCTGGCCAATATTTGTTTTGATTATAGCCCCCAATGAAATTCTAGCTTACATTGTCAGGTGCAAGTTTATCCCGTTCACACATTTGCATTTTAAAAAGAAGCTGTTATTACTGACTTACTTTTTACGATACATTTTAACTACTTTAAGACCGGAAGATTTGACCCCCCTTCCTGACCAGGCCCTATTTTTCGATTCGGCACTGCGTTACTTTAATGGACAATTGCGCGGTCGCGCGACGCTGTACCCAAATAAAATTTACGTCCTTTTTTTCCCCACAACTAGAGCTTTCCTTTGGTGAGCGACAATTTTGAAAAAAAAAATATTTTTCACATTCTGCTATATAACATTCCCAAAAAAAATGTAAAAATCAAAATTTTTTAACATTTTAGGCCAATTTGTTTTCTGCTACATATTTTTGGTAAAAAAATCGCAATAAGCGTATTTTGATTGGTTTGCACAAACGTTATCACGTTTACTAACTACGGGAAAGATTTGTCATTTTTATTGTTTTTTTACTAGTAATGGCGGCGATCTGCGAATTTTTGCGGGACTGCAAGATTGCGGCGGACAGATCGGACCCCTAACTGACATTTTTGACACTTTTGGGGGGAACAGTGACATGACATTACTACAGTAATCAGTGCTAAAAATATCCACTGTTACTGTAATAATGACACTGGCAGGGAAGGGGTTAACCCTATGGGTGATCAAAGGGTTAAATGTGAGCCTCATGCTTACTGACGTGTGGGGAGGGGGTTCTGTGACACAGACAGAGATCGCAGGTTTAGCTATGCTGAATCCTGTGATCTCTCCCTGTTTGTCACTGAGAAGATCCGCCTGCTTTGTTTACATAAGCAGGCGGGTCTTTTCACACTTTCCCCGACGATTGGGGAAGAGAGGCAGCAATCGCCGCCTCTCCTCCTCTGGCCCGATTCCCGCTGGGTGGGAATCACAGTGGGTGGGCGCGCCGCCAAAATCACTAGGAGTCCAGCGACGTAGGTCTACGTCGCTGGACCCAGGGGAGCCGCACTGCCGCAGTAGGATTACTGTGAGCAGTCGGCAAGTGGTTAAAGTGCTTGCTTCATTTGCTTCATTGGGCTCAAATCTGTAGGTTTTTAGTTTTTACCAGACACCATATCCCACAGAAGGCGGATGTATCAGCACCTTTCACGATAGTGAGGTCTGGCGAATAAAAATAGGTAGTACTTAAGACTGTTTCACCCTTATTCGCCCACACAGAATTTGCAATTTGGTAATAAAAATGGTCAGATTTAATTTGCATGTCTGTGTAGATTAGATAACATTGACATAACACAGGCAAGTTAAGAGAATGCACAGATGTCATAAACGTCCACTAAAGGGTTTGCAAAAGACCTCTTATAAGGTCCTGTCGTAAATGTTCCAGTCTTAAATAACCTGCAGAACAGCTCAGGAATACTTATCTGCCATGCTACTAGGTTTTTGTTTTTTCTATACTGACTTATAGGTAAACTGTAATGTACTGTAGGTACCTCCTTAAAAAGTGGTTACACTAATGTATAAAAAGATATCAATCAGTTAGACACCAAACACATTTATTGTACAAGGTCCAGAAGGTTAAAAACATACTTTAGACATTGAAAAATATAAATAATACAGTATCTATAACATATTTGGTATCTAATAAATTGTAATTTAATTCAGCTAAATCATATGCTGGTCTTTAAATTGTAAAACCTTTTTATGTGTAAATATGGATATGCCCAGGATAGTTGGCAGTAAGTGTATTTCTCGAAGCATTATAAATTACTCCAGCACACCTATCCTGCATCCCTAGGATTTGTTGGGGTGGGCTCTGTGACACCCTTTCCAGGGACAAGAAAAGTTCGCTGCATTTTGCCAACAGCTCTCAATTGACACTGAAACTACCACAGGTAGTAACAGGCGGTTTTTATTTGAGGTCCAGTGACTCTTACAAACATCAGACTGGACTTGTCTGTAAGTGATCTAAACTTTGTACTGAAACCAAAGACCAGACAGACTCTGCTTAACCACTTTAGCCCCAGAAGATTTTGCTGCTCAATGACCAGGCCACTTTTTTCACTTTGGCACTGCGCAACTTTAACTAACAATTGCGCAGTCATGCAATGCTGTACCCAAACAAAATTTATGTCCTTTTTTTTTTACCACAAACAGAGCTTTCTTTTGGTGGTATTTGATCACCACTGCGCTTTTTATTTTTTGCGATATTAATAAAAAAAGAGCAAACATTTTGCGAAAAATTTAGGCCCCGTTCACACTGGGGCGACGCTACTTCCCGGGGCGACCTCACAGGTCGCGGTGCGAGCAGCGGCCGGCACGGAATTCATAACATTGAAGTCTATGCAGGTCGCTCCGGGTCGCCCCAAAGAAGCTCCGGACCCTTTTTCTAAGTCGGAGCGACTTGTGTCGCTCCTATTAGAATGGGTCCACAGCTTCTCTGTGGAAGGTGACCTACGGCGACCTGTCAGGCGACCAGGTCGCCTGACAGGTCGCCCCAGTGTGAACGGGGGCTTACACTTTCTACTTTGACTGTTAAAAAATATCCAATATATTCATTTTTGTCATATATTTAGGCCAAAATGTATTTAGCTACATGTCTTTGACTAAAAAATTCTCAATAAGCGTATTTTTATCCACTTTAAGACCGGAAGATTTTACCCCCTTCCTGACCAGGCCATATTTTGTGATTCAGCACTGCGTTACTTTAACGCATAATTGAACGGTTGTACGACGCTGTACCCAAATGAAATTTTTTTCCCCACAAATAGAGCTTTCTTTTAGTGGTATTTGATCACCTGTGCGATTTTTAATTTTTGAAAAAAAGAGCGACAATTTTGAAAAAAAAAACTATATTTTTCACATTCTGATATATAACATTCCCAAAAAAAATTAAAAATCAAAATTTTCAACATTTTAGGCCAATTTGTTTTCTGGTACATATTTTTGGTAAAAAAAATGTTATTCATATTTTGATTGGTTTGCGCAAAAGTTATTGCGTTTACTAACTGCGGGAAAGATTTATGTAATTTTTATTGTTTTTTTTACTAGTAATGGCGGCGATCTGCAATTTTTTGCAGAACTGTGACATTGCGACAGGCAAATCGGACCCCTAACTGACATTTCTGACACTTTTGGGGGGACCAGTGACATTACTACAGTTCTCAGTGCTATAAATAAGCACTGTTACTGTAATAATGACACTGGCAGGGAAGAGGTTAACACTGTTGGTGATCAAGGGGTTAAATGTATACCTCATGCTTACTGACATGTGTGTGTGGTGGGGGGGGGGGGGTTCTGTGACACAGACAGAGATTGCAGGTTCAGCTATGCTGAATCCTGTGATCTCTCCCTGTCTGTCACAGAGAAGATCTGCCTGCTTTGTTTACACAAGCGGGCGGATCTTCTCACACTTTCCCTGACAATCGGAGGAAGAGAGGCGGCAATCGCCGCCTCCCCCCCCCTCGGCCCGACTCCCCCCCTCGGCCCGACTCCCGCTGTGTCTAAACACAGCGGAAGCAAGCCTCCGGGGGCGCGCATGCGCCGCCAAGACCACTGGGAGTCCAGCGACATAGATCTACTTCGCTGGACCCGGGGGAGCCGCTGTGCCGCAGTAGCAGCACAGTGAGCGGTCCTAAAGTGGTTAAAGTAGTTGTAAAATCAGAAGGTTTTAAGGTTTTTTATCTTAGTGCATTTTTTGCATTAAGATAAAAAGCATTCTGTGTGTAGAAGCCTCCCCAGCTCCCCTAATACTTACCTGTGCTTCGTCTTTGTCCAGCGATCTCCACAAGTCCCTTGGCCATCCTGGGACTCTCCCTTCTGATTGGCTGAGATACAGCCACGGTGCCATTGGCTCCCGCGGCTGTCAATCAAAGTCAGTTAGTCAATCAGGAGAGAGAGGGAGCGGGGCCGAATGGCAGCTCCATGTCTAAATGAACACACGGAGCTGCAGCTTGGCCCAGGTGCCCCCATAGCAAGCTGCTTGCTGTGGAGGCACTCGATAGGAGGAAGGGGCTAGGAGCAGGGACCTGAGAAGAGGAGGATCCAGGCTGCTCTGTGCAAAACCAACTGCACAGAGAAGGTAAGTATAAAATGTTTGTTATTTATTTTTTTTTAACGAGACTTTACAATCACTTTAAACCTTCTGTGTGAAACAGCCCCCCTCATATTTACCTAAGCTCCATTCAGATCAAGTGATGTTCCAGGAGTGTTTCAGCTGCCTGGGACTCCCTTCCTAAAGCAGTGGGTGTCATCGGCCATTGTCAATCAAAGTTAGTCAGCCAATGAGGAGAGAAAGGGGGCAGGGAGGAGCCATGGCTCAGTGTCTGTGGCTCGGCTCTGGTGCCCCCAAGCTGCTTGCTGTGGGGACATTCAACAGGAGGGAGGGACCAGCAGCACTGAAGAGGAGGATCTGGGCTGCTCTGCGCAAAATCAATGTACAGAGCAGGTAAGTATAACATGTTTGGTCATAACTAAAAAAAAAAAAATAGACTTTAGTATAATTTTAAGTATTTTATTACCCTTTTAACTTGCTGTTGTTTTGTTGTTTCTGTGAATATTTACTGCACCAAATTCATTAAAATTGTATTTCAAAATAATTATGCTAATGCCTAAATGCTCCATCTAGAAATTAAAATGTTGGCCTCTGTGAAGAGCTACCATTGTAAACTCTGTTACATGCCCTTTTTGGTGTGGCAACAAGAGATTCATGCTGATTTAATAAAAGAAGATTTATTATGGATTCCTGCATGTGCTGGAAGTTCTTTATGCTATATTGGATTCATGTCTCAGAAGAAGACTATTGTTCCTGCGCTTTTATGGGGGTAGTGAGAGCACAGGAGGAGGGTTAACCTAAATGCCTCTTTTTTTTTTCTATGGCCTGCTCAGTTTTTGGTTGTGTTCACAAATGTCTGACATTGCAGACTCTCACCTCTTGACTTGCTACAAACTTACAGTGTTTCCTCCTGTCTGCAGCAGATTGATGACATCATTAGCGTAGGCAAAGTCCCTGACCAGAGATCAAGCATGGCTTTTTAATGGTAAAAGGTGAAAGCAGAATTCCAGCCTCGTGTTTTTCTGTTCCATCTTCTTCAGCTCTGGTGCTTGGTGAAAAACAGTGATGCTTTTTGATTTTCTCCCTCTCCCCACTGTGTGACCCAGAGGCTTGGTTCACATTTATGCGATGGAAGACATCGCATGTGATTCGCACTGCTGTGCAAATCACATGCGATGTCTGTGCAATGCAAATTCAGCCATACAGATTACATTTGGACCATACTCGTGCAGGACCCTTTTTATGGTCCGCACCAGAATCGGATCGCATAGGTGTTCACACCCATACAATCTGATTCCTGTCCGAATTGACATTTCGCACTGCGATATGCGAACCGATCTAGGGGTGTCATTAACTTTGTACTGACACTCCCAGTGGTTCGCATATGGCAGCGTGAACGGTCTGCGAGTTGGGTGTGATGCGGGAACGCAGTGGATTCGCAGGGTTTCCCGCATCGCACCAATGTGAACCAAGCCAGAAACCAAATCTCCCACTGACTGTCTTAGACGTGCCCCAATGGCTTCAGGGGATGTTGATCACTACTGCTGTGTCTTATGTGGTGTACACAACTTCCATAGATCCATTTTCATCTGAATAGAAGAGATTTACTGCATTGCCTGCCCTCCCTGTGCACACTAAATCCTAGAATTTAGGGACTGCATCTAACAGTGTTCTTTGATATTACACCTGTAGCAAGATTTCCAGGCATTGGGCCTGATGTGGGTCTGCCATGGTTACCGTTAACATCAACAGCACATTTAAGCTGATTGCCCAAGTGTGAGATCTGAGACAATGAACAGTCTGGCATCTTTTGTTTGTTTTGTTTATTTGATATTGGGGATGGGAGAAGGGAATGAGTGGGGTACTCTTCTGGCTCAACTAGGTACAAATCGGGACACTTTGAAGAAAAATTCAGCGCTGTCTTGACGCCGGCTGAATGCCGACTAACGCTTGCTGGCGCTTGAAATCACTGACTTGCTGAACTGTACTGAAGACTGACTTCTGACACTCTGGTTAGCTCAAAAGGCCTTGACACTGCTTCCACCAGTCCTTTCTGACTGAGGTAGCCTCTTGTAGATACTGCTGCAACTCTCAACACCGTAATACTGTACACTTCAGTGCACAACTGCTGGCACCCCCTTTTACTCTTCAGGGTTAAACTCTGGCACCCCCTTTACTCTATTTCTCCACCGGCTAGCTAGCTCCTGGATCCTTTTGACCTTTTCCAGAGTGGTCCTCTCTGACTAGGCAGACCCCCAGGGACAGTTCGCAGTACTCACGACTCAGAATGCTTTCCTGGAACTCGACCCCCACAGCCCTGCTGGTCCTCAGCACACCTGGTTCCTTCCTGCAGCTCAGCTCAGCCCTGTATCCCCTCAGGCAAGCCGCCTGGGATACCCGATTCTTCCTGTCAGGAGGAGAGACAGCTGTACCCTCCCTCCTGGGACTCTGCTTCCTGCCAAAGACGCTGTGTAATGTGCTCCCCTCAAACTTATACCCACTCCCAGAATGCTGTGCTGCATAATCTGCCCTCCTGGGATAGATACAAGCCTGGGTGTGCCATTGGCCAGGTTTCCTCCACTGCTCAATGAGAGCCCTCATTGGGACACAGTGGGGAGTCTCCCCAGTCTCAACAGCCACACCTGGGAACCATGACAACCTAGCTGAACAAAACATGGCCCTGCTGATAAGCAGACAAGGCCCACTAAATTTTACCCAGCACCTACCTTGGAGGGTGCTACACACCCAAAAGCAAACATTATATTGCAGCTTACCAATTCTTGGCTGCATGTGATGGCTGCATTACCTTTCTTTTATAGGCTTTCTTTCCCTTATTTTCACCTGGTGATCTGGCCAAATCTGTTGTTTCTCAAAAGAACAAACTCTTGTAGATTTAGCATTTACAGGAATGAACCAAACTGTTTAACACTGAGAGGGGTGCTTGCAATGGTTAGCTTTTATTTATTTATTTATGTAAAACCTTTATCCGAAAAGAATAAGGGTCCATTCACACTAGCGCGACTTGTCAGGCGACTTGGTCGCCTGACAAGTCGCGGTCGGACGCTCGCCATAGAGTAGTACAGGACCCGTTCTAATAGGAGCGACACAAGTCGCTCCGACTTAGAAAAAGGGTCCTGTACTACTTCGGGGCGACCTGGAGGCGACTTGCATTGACTTCAATTATATGAAGTCCGTGCAAGTCACGCCGAGGTCGCGGTGCACGCTGTGCACCAGGACTTCACAGGTCGCCCCAGCAAGTCGTGTCGCCCCTGTCTGAATGGGCTCTAAGGGCTCTTTCAGACGGCCGCTCCGTGTGAGAGCTCCGCTGCGGGACTTTTTTTATTTTTTTTTCACGGAGCGGATGACATTTCTGTCATCCGCTCCGTGTGCCCGCATATCATCCCATCCGTTTGCGGATGATATGCGGACATAATGTAAGTCTATGGGCATTGCGGATGTCAGCGGGTGACCATCCGATTTTCCTTCCTTTCCGTTTTTTGAACGGAACAAAAATAGGGTTCTGTTCCGTTCCAAAAAACGGAACAGAACTGACAGGAAGAAAATCGGATGTCAGCGGATGGTATTCCACTGACATCCGCAATGCCATAGACTTACATTATGTCCGCAAATCATCCACAAAAAAATAGGATGATTTGCGGACATACGGAGCGCCCGTGTGAAAGGGCCCTAAAGGTTTTACATAAATGCTGTAACAGCTTTTAAAGTATGAGCTGGACTTCAGCTTTTTGTTAGTGTATTTAAATATGTTAGTTCATCAAGCACTCCCCTCCCCTAGATTACCAATGCTGCTGTCCAAAGATGCTCCTGTACTCCTTCATCCAGAGTGTAGGCGCTTTTATACAGTAGGTATGTTACTGGCTAGACCACCAGGTGAAAACAGTGGGGAAAAAAATAAGAGAAAAGAAAATGAATGCAACCATTACATCTACTGATCCGTAAACTGCAATATATTACATTTTTTGTTTTGAGATTAATACCGCTTTAAATTGTGTTACTTTCTATGTGTGAATGCAGTATTGCTATTCAATGAATAGAACAAATTTGTTGTATTCCCTATTGTATAAGGCAGTGGTCTCAAAACTACGGCCTGGGGGCCAGATGCAGCTCTTTGCTTGTCATTTATCCAGCCCTTTGGGCACTATTCATCCCACTGAAACGAGACACTATTCTCCCCATTGACACCAACAATGAAGCATAATTCATGACACTCACATCAATGACGGGGCACTATTCCTCCCCCTAATACCAAAGATGGGGCACTGTTTACTCCCACTGATGCCAGGAAAATTTCTATTCATGCTGGTCACAGTCTGGCCCCCTTAAAGTCTGCAGGACAGTAAACCGGCCCTTTGTTTAGAAAGTTTGGAGACCCCTGGTATAAGGTAATCATTTTAATATGTGCTGTACTTGGCTTTATTCACACCTGCGCATTTTGAATCGCGGGCAGATTTGCCACAATTCTGTGTGGGATTTCAAAACACCCAGGTGTGAGTGTCAAATTGCACAACGCACATTTGAATGGCACCTAATAATGGCGTGTCACTCGATAAATCGTACTGCAATTGCAGCAAACCGCATCGTGTGAAGCATGTTGCCCAAAAGAAGCTCCTGAACTTTTTTTGTCGTCAAGCTTCACGCAATTCGGTTTGCTGCGTTTGCAGAGCGATTTATTGTGTGACAATCGCAGCAGAACCCCCCTGCATTTTTTTAGGTGCCATACAAATGAATGGCATCTGAAATGTGCAAAGTGCGATCTCTCATTCACATTTGGATGTTTTGAAATCGTGGGCAGAATCACTGTGAATCTGCCCGTGTTTCCAAACACCCAGGTGTGAATTCAGCCTTAGGCCTCTTTCACACGGGCGTTCCGTATGTCCGTATATCATCCCATCCGTTTGCGGGTGATATACAGACATAATGCTTGTCAATGGGATTGCAGATGTCAGCGGATGACCATCCCCTGACATCCGATTTGTGTCCTTTCAGTTCTGTTCCGTTTTTTGGAACGGAACAGAACCCTATTTTTCCTCCGTTAAAAAAAACGGAAAGGAAGCAAAATCGGATGTCAGCGGTGTCATCCGCAATCCCCATAGACATACATTATGTCCGTATATCATCCGCAAACGGATGGGATGATATGCGGACATACGGACTGGATGACACAAGTGTCATCCATGTCCGTAAAAAAAAAAAAAATGCCGCAGTGGACAAAAAAAAAACGGAGCGGCCGTGTGAAAGAGGCCTTACAGAAGCAGTTGTCAACACTGTTCAGAAGTGGGACTCAGTAGTACAATGTAACATTATGTTACTTTGTATTTAATCAGCTTTATTCATATAAGGCTCAAGAAGGTGACCACTGATCTGCATATGATGCCAGTTCAAGCAAACTTAAAAAAAAAATAATAATGTGATTTACCCCTTATTAACTCTTAGTTAAACCTAATCAGCCCTAATCAACTCCCACCCCTCTCCCCCCTTAGCTACCTTAAGGCCCCTTCACATGTTGCAGATTCCAATGCAATCTGCAGACGGTCTGTGAGCTGATCCCCAGCTAATTAGAGCAGAGTGGGCAAATGACACACATGATATGTAGAGCAGACATGGGCAAAGCCAACTCTGTTGTCCATTTACACCCCGGCTACATGTGATCAGCTCTGCCTAAATGGAAGGGGACGGAGTCCTCGCCTTTATTTTTTTTCAGCTGGCCTGATCAGACCGGGAGGTAGGTTGGTGTAAATAGACCCAACTGTACAAAAACATGGCAACTACCCCAACCCATAACTATCCTTTGCAGTAAGGTGCACATGGAAGGGCAACGCACATGTAGCACTGCCCCCTAGAGGGCTGCTGAAGATTACACTTTAAGGATTCCCCTGGGTTAACCGTAGCAACTGCAAGCAGAAACCTTAGTACTTTATATTCTTGGCTCAGTCAAAGAGCAGTCCAGGGGATGTTGTTTTGGTGGTTTTATTATAATTGGGATGGGAGAAAGGAGGAGTGGGATACTCCCACTGTTAACTATTCACAATGCTGAGGACTCTAAATTTAAAAATGTGACAAGGCCGCTGCTTCATCCTGCCATTTGAATGAAGATAAGGTAAGTGTTTCCATTACATTTCTCTTCAGGCCACTCTCCTAGTATCCCCTTTCTCTCTGGGCTACTGACACCTTTCCACTGACTCTACACTCCAGGTGGTCCCCTTACTGGGCAGACCCCTGGGCAAGTTCCTCTGTACTCACGGACACTGTTTTTCCAGATTCAGCTGTGCCCCAACTCCTGTAGGCAGCTTCTCCTGGACCTCTGGGTTCAGTCTCATGCCCCTGGTACACCAGACCGCCTGCCTGTGACCACCACCAACTGTTGCAGAAGAGGAGGCAGCTGCCACCCTCCTTCTGGGACCTGGCTTCCCGCCCAAAGACCACTACCTCATGTGCCCGTGGCTTTTTATACCCTGTCCCATAATATACCACTATTTGTGTCAACCCCTGGGACAGTACTAAAGCCTGTGTGTCACTGGTCAGGTTTCCTCCAGCCTCCAACGTGCCTCCCCATTGGATCAGCTGGGGACACTCCCTGAGGCCAGATGAATCACACACTGGGCACACTGAGTAGACCTAACTATCAATCCTGCTCCCTGATATGCAGAGTGCACAAATGTTTTACCTGCTGCACTTCTGGTAATCAGAGAGGGCCAAAAACTACACTCTCTTACCTAGCACCTGACTAGGAGGGTGCTATACACATTACAAAAAAATAAAAGATTTCCCAGCACATTTACCAGCCAGCCTGCAAAACAACCAAATTGTCCTGTCTAACAATTCACATTAAAAATAGAGGGTTTCGTCTGCACACATTTGCAAATATATACCTAAGCCCTAGTGGTCACGTCAAGGCTCCTCTGTATACTGCAGTCCTAACTCTATAAATTTCCATAGTCCCAATCAGCCCAAATAACTCATATTTCCTCTTCCCCTTAGCTATTTTCTTTCTGCTTATCTTATTACCTTATGTTTTATTTTTAAACCAATAATATTTCAAAGGTTAGTTCACCTTTTCAGAAAAAATGAAAAGGTAAACTCACTACACCCTCCCCACCCTTCTAAGCCACAATGTAATTACCTTTATGGGTGATGAGCTGTCAGTGCCCATGCAGCTGATGTAGCAGTCTGGAGATTGGAAATCCTCGCTCTTCTTCCCCTATTTTCTGCAAGGCTTTTGGAGCGGATCAAAGTAATTCTCTGTGCTGGCGCTGACCAATCAGAATCGCTCTGATCCATCCAGGAAGCCCTACAGAAAGAAGCGGAAGAGGAGCAGGAATTTTAAATCCCTGGACTGCTACACCAGATGTATGGGCCTCAACAGTTCATCACCCACTAACGTAAGTACAGTGGGGACCAGGGGGTGCCTTAATTCACCTTTTCATTTTTTTCTCAAGTGAACTAACACTTTATATGATAAGTTCATCCTTTGTAATATGTTACATGTTACACCCATATTCAGGGTCAATACGTCAGTACATCAGGATCGATCAATTTTCAGATACATATCATAGTTTATGGACTCTATAACTTTCACACAAACTAAACAATATACACTGATTTGAGTTATTTTCACAGAAGAAATGTAGCAGAATACATTTTGGGCTAAATTTATGAAGAACAATTATTTATTTGCAAACTTCTTTTGTTTATTTAGCAAAAAATTTAAAAACCCATTGGTGATTTTATACCACCAAACAAAAGCTCTATTTGTGTGAACAAAATAATAAAAATTTCATATGGGTACAGCGTTGCATGACAGCACAATTGTCCTGGGCAGGAAGGGGATAAAAGTACCCTGTATTGAAGTGGTTAATTTTCTTTTCATTTAAAAAAAATATTTTTGCACAACAATATCAACAAAAGAAAGAAAAACTTAGCAGAAATGTTATGTTCCCCGTTTTATCCAAAACTAAAAAAAAAAAAAAAAAGTTCAGTTGGTGTTATTTTTTGTGCATACTTTGATCAGGTTGCGATCAAGATAAAGTCAGATTTAAAAACATTGCTGGTTTTTTTTTCATGTTGCAAATCAATAGAGAGCTTTGAATAAGAATACCTTAGAAGTGTTGATCTTTTCATCACTGTGCTTTAAAGGCATCTTAAAACCCAGCTGAAGTGTTTCCTTTTACAGTTGTTATGCAGTCAGAATGTTATGTGCTTGTATAGGAAACTGCCCTATGTGAGCAGTATGCTGGAGAGCTAGACCACTTCTCTCACAGAGTGCTGCGGTCCAGGTTTTCAATGGTCCAACACACCCGCTCCATAGGAAATCCAACCAACCATTCTCTGACTTAAAGGGAAAGTTGTTTACGCATATATGCAAATACAAGGGTTGTAAAGATTGCAATTACCTTAAATAATATAGTAAATAGGTACTTGGAAGGCCTTAGATATTTTGCTATTGTGAAGTCTGAAAATGTTAAACTCAAAACTGAACTCACTTGAATTCTATGAGGGGGGGGGGGGGGTTGAAAATGAACTGTGAATAATAAAATAGGCAAAGAATTGTCAAAAAAAAAAATAGCATGGGCTGCTGGGCACTGCCATGGGGGACATCTACCAATGCAAAAATAAAAAAATACAATAAAAATACTGTACTGCAGGGAGAGGGCCCTCCTTTTATGTGGCTTCAAGGACTACATGGGAAACACCAGTCTTTCTAATTACATGCTTGAAAGATGCCTTTAGGCTGTATGCCATGTTATGGAACAGTAAAAACTTTACAGACATTGTTAGCGACATCATATTCTGATATTTCTCTTAACTTTGTAGAAAGTGGGCAGTGGCATATCATTGTGACAGTATGGATCGTAAATTTCTTTAATTCAAAGAGATCTGTTGGGGTGCTGGCAGTGACGAGATGGAAATTTTTTGGGAAGCTTCAAAGGGGATGTTTAATCCACTCCCTGATAATAAGGGTAAAATCTGTGAGATTTACTGCCACCATTCAAGACACACACTGAGGATGAGGATGGTGTAAAAAACGTATTTCCACATTTCCTGATTGTGACTGGATTCCCCACTTTGATGGCAAAGCTACAGGGGCAAACGATAATGGACCCTATTTGTTTTCAGAATTCCTTTCATATCTTAGGTATTAAGTTAGTTTAATTCAGATTAGCCTGGTTGTTAAGGAGAGAGCACCCGCTGTGTCCTTAACAACCATAACTCATATGCTGTCAGCGGGATTACCGGCTGTCCACAGAATGTAAACGAAGGAAGCTCCAGTTTAAAAAAATAAAAACAAAACACAATGCGGGGGTCCTCCCCCATCAATACCAGGCCCTTTAGGTCTGGTACAGATTTTTAGGGAAACCCCACACCAAAAAAAAAAAAAACAGCATGCCCCCCCCCCCCCAAATCTATACTAGGCCCTTATCCAAGCATGCAGCCCGGCAGGCCAGGAAAAGGGGGGGACAAGCGACCCCCCAAAGCACCTTGTCCCTATGTGTATAAGGTCAAGGGCCTTTTCCCCACAACCCTGGCCCAGATCCCAGCCTCCCATGTGAATGAGTATTGGGTATATACTACCCCTACTCATTCATCAAGAAAAGTGTCAAAACACAAGTGTCTCTCCTCTCAATGGGACACTCGCGGAATGACAGGTACACATGAGGGCAGGGCCACCTGGTGGCATCACGGGAAGACCTTGCCCCATGTTTACTTGTCATTCAGTGAGCGATAGGACACAGGACCGATTGTGTTCAACAGGCGGCGGGTTTTCTTTGCTCATTTTGTGTGGGTCAACGTTCATCATGATTGACGTTAGATCTGCTATGCACCGCATACTCATTCACATGGGGGCAGAGGGCCAGGATCTGGGGCCCCTCTTATTAAGATTCCAATAAGTCACCCCCACAACCACCGGGCCAAAGTTGTGGGGAAGAGGCCCTTGTCCTCATTAACATGGGGACAAGGTGATGGGGGGCCTCCTCCCCCAGAGCGCCCCCCTCCCCATGTTGAGGGCATGTGGCCAGGTATGGTTCAGGAGGGGGGAAAATGAAATTTAGTCCAAAAAACAAATCTGAATGAACCAAAACTGTGTGCACAAAAGCACCCAATATTTATACCCCTATTGTAATAGCTGCCATTTAATTTAGAAAATCTCCTTTGTTAAAAATGGTACAGGTGGGCCTAAAGTTAGAGGCTCTGCCTGCAGAGGTTTTTTTTTTTATTCCTTGTAAGAACATCCCTGCCCTGGTGATGCAAGCACAGGCAGGGACAGCAATACAAACTGGATACTTTTCTTAGACTAGACCAGTCATGTCCAAAGTCCGGCCCGCGGGCCAGTTGCGGCCCGTCCTTTACGTCCTTTACTTTCATACGGCCCCCAGAGACACCGCTGATCAATGTCTCTCTGAGACATTGCACATCCCTGCCCTGATGCCGATGCGATGACTCGAGGGCGGGGCCTCTGGCCTCCCTCGGCAGCTCGCTGCTCCCGAGTCCCGCTCCGCCCCCCTCCCACTCTGCTCTATGTGCCTGGCGCCGCCCACCTGTAGAAGCCGTGTGAAGCTGACCGAGGAGGTGTCATCTCTTCTACTGCCTGTCTAACTAAGTGTGATTTTATCCATAAAGCACTGATGCTTTTTATTTCATATATATATATATATATATATATATAGAGAGATATGTAAGTATATATATATATATATATATAGATATATATATAGATATAGATATGTAAGTATATAAATGTATGTGTGTGTATGTATATATATATGTGTGTGTGTGTTTATATATATATATGTATATGAATGTATATATGTATATATATATATATACATACATACATACATACATACATACATACATACATACATACATATATATATACATATACACCGTATTTATCGGGCGTATAACACGCACTTTTTCCTCCTAAAAATGGAGAAAAAAGTAACAGTGCGTGTTGTACGCCGATGTAAAAAAAAAAAAAAGTACAGGAAGCAGCGGCAAGAGGTAGAAGGGGGTGTGCAGCGCCGAGGAGAAGGAAGGACGCTCTGTCATTGGAAGTCCCGCCTACTATGCAGACGATTATCATAGGCGCCGGGACTTCCGATGACAGCACGTCCTTCCTTCTCCTCTTCCCCGCTGGCCCCCTTCGCCCCCTTCTACCTCTCAGCGCTGCTTCCTGGACATTTTTAAAAGTGATTCGGATAGTGTCAATGGCGCTAACGAGGCTGCAATTATGGGCACTGCGCCGGCAAGACTGCATGTATGGACACTGCACTGGCGAGGCTGCAATTATGGGCACTGCACTGGCGAGGCTGCATTCGTGGGCACTGCGCTGATGATTGTATTTAATTTTAAATGTCAGGCAAAATGGTCAGCCCTCACGCATGTTCACTTCATCAAGTCTGGCCCTCTTTGAAAAAAGTTTGGACACCACTGGACTAGACAGAAGTCCTAGGCCACATTACCGCCTTGTCCCTGTGCAAAAATAAAAAAGGGCTCTTTGGTAGATAAGGCCATGAGCTCAGACACTCATTATATATTATATTATTATTATACAGGATTTATATAGCGCCAACAGTTTGCGTAGCACTTTACAATTTGAGGGAAGACAATACAGTTACAATACAATTCAATACAGGAGGAATTAGAGGGCCCTGCTCGTTAGAGCTTACAATCTAGAAACAATGCACCAGTGTGCTGCAAACAAAAGGTAGCTCCAAGAACAGATGCTCATGTTAACAAGAGAATGCTGCGCTTTGAGCTTTCCAAATTTAGAAAAAGACCCAATCTAAAAAAAAAAAACAACAACTAAATGAAATCCTTAAAATGCCATCCCTAAGGGCAGGTTTACACCAGATGCAGTCCAGGGCATTTTTTTCTGCATCAAAAATGCACAGGATGCAATGGACAGTAGGTTAATGGGTTCCAATGGCATAGTTCACATCAGTGCAGTCAATTCTAATGTGTTCCAGTGCAGAATAAAAAAGTATAACATGGAGCATTATTTTTTTTGCACAGAGCTGTACTGGAATGCAGCAAAACACATCAAAACTGCACTGGAACTCACCGGAACTCACCCAAAGGCATCAAAAACACATTAGAACACACATGTCCCTATTTAAGATGAAGGAAAAAAGTGGGGAAAAATTGCACTGGAATGCGTCAATAACGCGCATACAGGAACGTATCTGGACTGCGTTTCTGTGGTGTGAACCAGCCCTAAAACAAAAGCACAATTTTTTTAAAGGAAGACTGTTTAACATGAAAGAAAAATCCTATTAACTAAGATAATAAAAAATATTCACCCAAAAAAAGGAAATAAAAGAACAAAACAACACCCCCAACAAAGGCCAAATTAAAAAAAAAAAAAGAGGTTTTTCAGCAAAAATCCCCAAGAATCCTGTGACTCACAGGAGACTGATAACTGGGAGGAATACCTTATTGTAGGTAAGAGTAGAAAGAAGAGTGTCTTCAGTGGGTTAAAGTGAATGTATACCCTTACATATAACCACTCAAGTGCCTGGTCTCAGTGACACAGAAATGAAATGAAATCCTCATGCATAAGTTGTACCTTTTTAGCTGCAGCCATCTCTCTTCTACATCCTTTAAGGCTGGGTTCACACTAATACATCCAGTTCACATGACAGGAGAGTTGGGGGAGGAATAGTGCCTTCATCATTAGTGTCAGTGGGATGAATAGTGGCCCATCATTAGTGTCAATGGGAGGAATAGTGCTCCATTGTTGGTGTCGATGGGAGGAATAGTGCCTCCATCATTCGTGTCAGTGGGAAAAATAGTGCCCCATCATTGGTGTCAGAGGGAGGAATAGTGCCCCATCATTGGTGTCAGTGGGTGAAGTAGTGTCCCATCATTGGTATTAGGGGGGGGGACTAGTGTCCCATCATTGGTATTGGGGGGGATATTGCCCCTAACATTAGTGTCAGTGGGAGGAATAGTGCCCCGTTGTTGGTGTCAATGGGAGGAATAATGCTTCCATCATTGGTGTCAGTGGGAGGAATAGTGTCCCATCATTGGTATCAGTGGGAAAAATAGTGCCCCGTCGTTGGTGTCAGTGAAAGGAATATCGCACCATCTTTGGTATCAGTGGGAGGAATAGTGCCCTGTTGTTGGTGTCGATGGCAGGAACTATGCCCCACTGTTGCTTACACTGGCCGGATAAAAGCAGGCAAAGGGCCAAAGTTTGGAGACCACTGCTGTAGACAGTGCACATGGAGAGGCTGTAAGGAAGCTGCAGGACACACATCAGCAGCATTGTAGTGTAAAAATGGGATCCTCTATCCCCAAAATACACAGCATTTTTTTACCTGAAGGACATTCAGTAAGGATTTACAACTGCTTTTGAGAGACCAGGGCCGCCAAGTAGTCGGCACTACTGTAGCAGGCCCAGGCCCCATCCTATCAGTAGGGGGGCCAGCGGGCAGAGAGGGTAGACTTTTTAATTCTCTTTGGCCACAGTTTTCTATAAAGTAGATTCCCTGGGCTCCATCAGTTCAGCAGCAGGGTCTGGAGCAACAAAGAAACTTTCTAACAATCTTTGGGCAGAGTTGGAGTCATTCACCAGCAATGGCTCCCATTGGCTCCTACGGCCTGTCCTGGATGATTGATATAGAGGAGAAGGGAATCTTCAGCAAGAACAGCAGGAAGGAAGTGGGATGCAGTGCTTACAGTTTATAGCGCATTAGTAATAACCTAATACCCAAGCAGAAGTAATAATGCCCCCACACCTGTACTCTGCGTTACTTAGGCAGCCATACACAGAACAAATATCTTTCCCCCAACTACGGGTTTCAGGAAAGAAATTTGCTTGATTCCTTCATCAACACAGACAGTGTTGATGCGGGAATCCCTCCTGCCGGGCCATTGTCTTCTCCCAGGGCAGGGGGGAGTCAGTGAGACGACAGTGATTATTACTAGCGGCTTGAGCAGCCACTAGCGATAATTGCAGGTAAATCTCGGCATGCTGATTTACCTAAGTTAATTGATCTCTCAGCCTGCCCATACACTGTTCGAATCAAATCCTGCTTAATCGGCCGAGATTCAAACTGTGTATGACCTGCTTTACTTCCTTACTCATGACCCCTGCATTACATACTCCTTACTCCTGCACTGCATACCAATAATTCCTGACCTCTGCAATGCATATTACTGACCCCTGCACTCTGTGTTGCATACTACTGACCCTCTGACTCCTTGTTACATACTGTTGCCACACCCACATTTATTTAAAACCAAAGGAAGAGGAAGCCCTGAAAGTTCGGCTGCACAGGGCCTCATGATCTCTAATGGTGGCCCTGCCAGTGCCTACAAGCTCTAATCTGTCCCTATGCTCTTTATCAGCTTTCCATATCACAGCTAAGCACATCCTCAATATGGCTGCTGGGAACTCCTTTTAAAGTAAGAGGGCTAAAACATAACTAAGCCCCCATTACTGCCCATTCTAAGCCACCTGACTTAAGGCCAGAGGCCTGGAAGAAAAATATCGGTAGTTGTTTGCTATGCAGCATTCGTTTGCTGTGTCTGCAAACTGCAAACCAGTTGGGATCGCCACAAACTCATGCTCAACCCGGAAACCAAAGCTCATTCCTAATTGTGAGCACATAATGGAAATCAAAATGCAAAATTCTTTACTTGTTTAGCAGCCTGACTGCATAACAAGTATAGACAGCAAGCCCTCAACTGGGCTTTAAGCTCCATTTCAGCTTGATGAATCAGGGGCGTAGTATATTTCAGGTCTCAAGTGGAGCATATTTAGCACATTTTTAAAAAATGCTCTCATCCTTCTTATGCGACCTTAGCATTCCTAGAATTAGTACAAGTTTTACTATTTGTTTTTTTCCCTGTATTAATATTATTTATAAAGTTTAAACATACCCAGCTGCCCTCTAAGCTTTGCACTTGAACCAACCTTGATCTTCTGACCTGATGCCAGCTTTATTTATGAGTATTACTAATTAATACAGCTACATATTTGATATTGTCAATTTATGTAAAATAAAAGTGGGCCTGAAGCAAGAGAGTGGAGTTGACAGTTTTGATTTGATTATATTGCTTGAATCGCACATCGAATGCATATACGAATCAAAGCGTGTATGGCTACCATTAATCCTAATCTTTTTGGTGTGTCTGGAGAGCCCTTTGTATAAGCAGGGCGAATTAAATGTGTAAATTTTAACTTCTTCTCCAACTCAGAGAAATACTTTTCCCACAGCTAAGCCTTACCGGTGTCACACAACATCCTGATGAAGTTGACAATATTGTTAATTGATTAATTTTTAGGCTTAACCACTTGCTGACTGCCTCACGTAAAAGTAGTGTGGCAAAGCGGCTCTCCTGCACTGGAATACATACTAGATACGTGATCCAGCACTTCAGGGTAGGGATCACACCAGTTGTGCTGTGATTAATCACAGCACAACCCGATCAGCGGTTCCCGGCCAATGATTGACCGCCAGCACACGCTGATCAGCGAAGTAATGTAAACAATACAGAGCTCTGTCCTGTCAGCGGGAATATGACAGTTTTTGTTTCCCTGCAAAGCAGCGAATGAAAACCGCCACATCCCTGGGTAGAAGCATCTCACAGTGAATGCACCAAGCACTGTTAGGTGCACATTTAACCCTTTAATCGCCCTAGATGTTAACCCCTTCCCAGGAAGTGTCATTAGTACAGTGTCAGTGTATATTTTTAGCACTGATCACTGTATTGGTGTCACTGTTCCCCAAAAACTGTCACGGGTATGTGTCAGTTTCAGACTACCTGCCATACTGTCTCAGTCCCGCTTTAAGTCACTGATCACTGCCATTACTAGTTTAAAAAAAAGAAAAAAAATTACAGTATATATACACCATAGTTTGTAGACGCTAAAATGTTCCCGCAAACTAGTGATCGACCGTTTCATTGCCGATACTGATACCGATATTTTGGCGATCACATATCGGTGTCAGCCAATGTTGGCTGATATTTTTGTACATTTAAAATTTTGCAAAATAAACACAAATTTCTACTCAAATCTGTTACTGAACATGTAAAACTTTGTTTATTAACATTTTTAACATTAAGGGCTCGTTCTTCACACCTTAACTGCATTAGAACTGATAGGAAAACTTCAATTGCAGGGACATTTAGTTTCACATCATTCTGATTGTGCATTAATGCATAATAAACTGCTGCAGTAGTGCACTCACTCACTGCAATCATTTTAAATCACTACTGCAGTGCAGTCAGTGCAAAACTGCTAGAAAAAAGCTAGACAACAGCAAGACAGTGGACTGGATTGGAGTCAGTGGACTACTACTGCAGTAGGGCACTCACTGCAACTACTGCAGTCAGTGCAAAACTGCTAGAAAAAAAGCTTGGCAACAGCTAGACAGTGGATTGGACTGGAGTCAGTGGACTACCGCTGCAGTAGGGGCACACACTGCAACTACTGCAGTCAGTTTAAAACTGCTAGAAAAAAAGCTAGGCAACAGCTAGACAGTGAATTGGACTGGAGTCAGTGGACTACCTCTGCAGTAGGGCACTCACTGCAACTACTGCAGTCAGTGCTAAACTGCTGGATAAAAGCTAGGCAACAGCTAGCCAGGAGATTGGATTGGAGTCAGTGGACTACCTCTGCAGTAGGGCACTCACTGCAACTACTGCAGTCAGTGCAAAACTGCTAGAAAAAGAGCTAGACAACAGCAAGACAGTGGATTGGGGTTGGACTGGAGTCAGTGGACTACTGCTGCAATAGTGCACTGACTGTAATAATTTACTGCAGTCAGTGCAAAATGCTAGAAAAAAAGCTAGGCAACAGCTAGATAGTGGATTTGAGTGGACACTACTCTTTTCAATACTCCCAGTTAAGTAGAACAATATTATACTGCATGAAGCAGAATATTTCAGCATGTCCATGGTCACCTGTTAAAGGGCTTCTGTTTTGTTCATATAATGCTGCCACTTCATAAACATGCTCAGGAGGAGAGGAGGACAGAGGAGCAGAGAGAGAGAGGTATTTTCTAGCATGGGAAGCAAGTCTTTTGTAGCGTGCCTCATTTTCTTTCCACCACTGAAGAGAATCACAATTACTGGGTCCTTCAAATAGAGATGAAGTTCATCATCCAGGCTCATTATTGCAGATTCAGAAGAAATTGAATCCTATAAAACACTGAAAATGTCCTGATCAATTCGACCACGATGAAGATTCTCTTCTGTTTGTTGATGTATTTTTGGACATTTTTCTGTTTTTGCTGCTCTTTCATATTATAAAAATAGTGATCTGGACATGTCTTTTTGGCAGGAACCTCCTGCACCTCCTGTTGAATATCTTCTGTCAGCCATTGTTTTCCCTTTGCCAATACATCATCCAGTGGCGGCCCGTGCATAGGGGGCGCCAGGGCGCCGCCCCCCCTAAAAAAAAGAAAAAAAAATGACAAAAAGAACAATAAAGTTTTGAAAAAAAAAAAATCTTGTTCGCCGGCCTATGTGGTGGCTAAAGGGGGGGTGGGGTTTACGACCCAGAAGAGGCGCCGATTGGCTGCCTTCTGGGGGCGTAACCTGGGAGCAGGTCATTGCGCTAGGACACCCCCACTTTCGTGATATCCTGGCTGTGATTGGTCCAGACTCCAGCCTGGACCAATCACAGTAGGACATCATCTGGTCACGTGACGCGTGGGGCGGTGCACCGCCCCGGCGTCACGATCACCGCTTCCGCCTTCCGGGTTCCGGTTTCCATTCCTTCGGAGAGAGAAGATAGAAGATGTCCCGTGAGTGACTCCCGTCCGCTCAGAGCTCTCGCCGACGCCGAGTCGCCGCGTGACCAGGAGGACCAGTCCAGGACCAGGAGGAGACGGAGACCAGGACTCAGAGTCGGATCGGGCGGCGGCGGGCCTTCTTCGTGGATGGACGGCAGACCGCATTCGGATCCAAGCCTCGGGTCGGAAGAGAGAGACGAGTCCAGCCCTGTGCAGCAGCAGCCCGGTAAGTCCTCAGTCCTCCTCCTCCTCAGGCCTCTGTCCACTCCACAAAAAAAATGCATGCCTTGCCATTGCCTGCCATCCATGCCATGCCATTGCCATCCATGCCATGCCATTGCCTACCATGCCATTGCCATCCATTGCCTGCCATGCCATCCATGATGATAATGATATCTGCTGCAGATATCATTATCATCATGGATGGATGGATGGACCCAGGCCAGAACAGGTAGGTACAGGCAGGTCACGGTGCAAGATTTATCAAGTTACCCAGGCCGGGCCCAGACCAGAGTGTGCAGATATCATTATATATATCATCATGGATGGATGGATGATCCACCCATCCATGATGATATATATACCTGTATAATGATATCTGCACACTCTGGTCTGGGCCTGGCTTGGGATATTATTCTTGCACCGTGACCTGCCTGTACCTACCTGTTCTGGCCTGGCTTGGCCTGGGTCCATCCATCCATCCATGATGATAATGATATCTGCACACTCTGGTCTGGGCCCGGCCTGGGTAACTTGATAAATCTTGCACCGTGACCTGCCTATACCTACCTGTTCTGGCCTGGCCTGGGTCCATCCATCCATGATGGATGGATAGACCCAGGCCAGAACAGGTAGGTACAGGCAGGTCACGGTGCAAGATTTATCAAGTTACCCAGGCCGGGCCCAGACCAGAGTGTGCAGATATCATTATATATATATCATCATGGATGGATGGATGAAAGGGGCTTGTATGCTGGTCACTACATTGAAAGGGGGCCTGTACGCTGGTCACTACATTGAAAGGGGCATGTATGCTTGTCACTACATTGAAAGGGGGCATGTACGCTGGTCACTACATTGAAAGGGGGCATGTACGCTTGTCACTACATTGAAAGGGGGCATGTATGCTGGTCACTACATTGAAAGGGGGCATGTACGCTGGTCACTGCATTGAAAGGGGGCCTGTACGCTGGTCACTGCATTGAAAGGGAGCCTGTACGCTGGTCACTACATTGAAGGGGGCATGTACGCTGGTCACTGCATTGAAGGGGGCATGTACGCTTGTCACTGCATTAAGGGGGGCATGTACGCTGGTCACTACATTGAAAGATGGCATGTACGCTTGTCACTACATTGAAAGGGGGCATGTACGCTTGTCACTGCATTGAAAGGGGGCATGTACGCTTGTCACTACATTGAAAGGGGGCCTGTACGCTGGTCACTACATTGAAAGGGGGCCTGTACGCTGGTCACTACATTGAAAGGGGGCCTGTACGCTTGTCACTGCATTGAAAGGGGGCATGTACGCTGGTCACTACATTGAAAGGGGGCATGTACGCTGGTCACTACATTGAAAGGGGACATGTACGCTGGTCACTACATTGAAAGGGGGCATGTACTGTGGGATTAGTGCTAGGGGGCCTGTACTGTGGGATTAGTGCTAGGGGGCCTGTACTGTGGAATTAGTGCTAGGAGGTCTGTACTGTGGGATTAGTGCTAGGAGGTCTGTACTGTGGGGTTTGTGCTAGGGGGTCTGTACTGTGGGGTTTGTGCTAGGGGGCCTGTACTGTGGGGTTTGTGCCACTCTCAGTCAGTGTATCCCATAATAGGGTGTCTCTCACAGTATATCCCATAATAGGGCCCCTGCTCCCTATTATGGGATATACTAGTACTGAGAGACCCCTTAATATGTGATATATTGGGAGAATTTGTTCATGCAAGCAAAATATAGGGGGGGGAATGGGTGGAGTCTATAAGGGGTGGGGCTTCTGATAAATGGGAGGGGTCAAAATAGAAGGGCGGGGTCTTGCGCCCCCCCATCTTAAAACTTCACCAGCCGCCACTGACATCATCAGAAGAGAAAGCATGGTTCTTGTATCGAGGATTCAAAAGACTTGCAAGCACAACATTTTTAATCTGTTCATGCTTCTCAAAACATATATCAATCAAAGCACTTTGGCAAGATAGACCATCATTTGAAAGTTGGAGGGTGTTGTGTGCCATGACACTGAGGTATGACATATCATCAAGCCTCATTCCTTTCCGCAGGTTTGCTCCACTGTCTCGAAGTAGCACAAGCATCACTCGGTCTTTGTTGATTCATGCCTAGAAACATTTCTCTACTGTACTCAGTGTGGGATCCTTGCATCACTTTTGTATTCAACACCAATTGCCTTTTTCTCTATCCGCTGTCAATGAAGCGGGATGTAAGAATCATTAGTGACTCATCTGACTCTGCTGCTAGCATTCTCTGGTTGCAGCATAGCCTTTTCTTTGTCAATGACCTTTTGGTGAATCTTTCCCAGCATTTCTGTTCAATAATACTTCTCATTCTTCAGTGTGTAGCTTGGCTCAAGAATGGACATCAACTGCTTAAATCCTGAGTCAGACACCATTGTAAATGGTTGGTTATCAGTGACAATCATCTCTGTGATTACTCTGTCCAGCAGTTGGGATCTTCCATCTCAATCTAGACAGTAACACCTGTTTTTTCGGAAACATATCTATTATTGTTGCCTGGGATAGTGGAGGAGGTATTTCAAAATCACATTGATATTCATTTTGTTTTTTCTGTGCTGCATGATATAATTCAATATTATGAACTCTTAGATGGGCCCAAAGATTTGACGTATTTATGTTTTTTGCAGTTACTGATCCCATGCTTATATTGTTTGTGCATATGTTGCACACTGCTGCTTTTTCTGGAGAAAGTTGAGACGAGAAATAGTCTCAGACCACACTTTTACTTTTTCTCTCCTCATCCATCTCCACTGCAATTTGAAACACACAAAAAAGTAAAAAAAATGGCTTACTGGCACCCTGTTGTGGGTCGGTTGGTGGCTGGCACCTGGCAGTGTAGGTGGCTTTCTGGCACCCTTGTGGGTTGGTGGCTGACGCCTGGCACTGTGGGTGGCTTGCTGGCACCCTGTTGTGGGTTGGTGGCTGAGGCCTGGCAGTGTGGGTGGCTTGCTTGCTGGCTTCCTGTTATGGAGTGGCTGGCTGCTGACACGTGGGCTGGTGGCTGACGCCTGGCAGTGTGGGTGGCTTGCTTGCTGTCACCCTGTTGTGGGGTGTCTGGCTGCTGTCACCCTGTTGTGGGTTTGTGGCTGATGCCTGGCAGTGTGGGTGGCTTGCTTGCTGGCACCCTGTTGTGGGGTGGCTGGCTTCTGTCACCCTGTTGTGGGTCGGTGGCTGACGCCTGGCAGTGTGGATGGCTTGCTGAGTTGCTGGCACCCTTGTGGGTCAGTGGCTGATGCCTGGCAGTGTGGCTGGCTTGGTGTCACCCTGTTGTGGGTGGCTGGCTTGCTGGAACACTGTGGTGGGTGGGTGGCTGGCTTGGTGTCACCCTGTTGTGGGTGGCTGGCTTGCTGGAACACTGTGGTGTGTGGCTGGCTTGCTGGAACACTGTGGTGGGTGGCTGGCTTGATGTCACCCTGTTGTGGGTGGCTATCTTGCTGGAACACTGTGGTGGGTGGATGGCTTGGTGTCACCCTGTTGTGGGTGGCTTGCTTGCTGGAACACTGTGGTGGGTGGCTGGCTTGAGGGTCACCCTGTTGTGGGTGGCTGGCTTGCTGGAACACTGTGGTGGGTGGCTGGCTTGCTGGAACACTGTGGTGGGTGGCTGGCTTGAGGTCACCCTGTTGTGTGGGTGGCTGGCTTGGGGTCACCATGTTGTGTGGGTGGCTGGCTTGGTGTCACTCACCCTGGCCTGTTGTGGGTGGCTGACTTGCTGAAACACTGTGGTGGCGGGTGGCTGGCTTGGTGTCATCTGGGTGGCTGGTTTGCTCGCTGGAACCCTGTTGTGGGGTGGCTGGCTGCTGGCACCCTGTTGTGGGGTGGGTGGCTGGATGCTGGACTGGCACCCTGTTCTGTTGTGGGTCGGATGGCTTGCAGCTGGCACCCTGTGGTGGGTGGCTGAGGCTAGGGCCAGTGGGTGAATGGCTGGCACCGTGAGCACTGTGACCGGACTGCAGGTGGCTGCACACGAGGCTGTCCGAGGCATGGGAGGCGGTCTTAGAAGGCAGAATGTGTGCAGCGCGTGGTGAAATGACGTTACGTATGCGCCGCACAGACGTAGGAGGCGGTCTTAGAAGGCAAAATGTGTGCAGCGCAACATACGCAATGACGTCACGAAAATATCAGCAATATCGGTAACTTCAGCGGCCGATTCCGATATATCGGGGAAAGTGCATATCGACCACCCGATATATTGGTGTTGCCGATAATTGGTCGATCTCTAACACAAACCAATCAATATATGCTTATTGAGATTTTTTGTTGCCAAAAATATGTACAAATCGGCATAAATTTGTGAAGAAATTTGATTTTTTACATTTTTTACTGAACATGTTTTATAGCAGAAAATAGGAAATATTGTTTTTGTTGTTTTTTTTTTTTCTTTTTGCTTTCGTTTATAGCACTAAAAAAAAAAAAAAACAGTGGTGATCAAATACCATCCAAAATCAAGCTCTGTTTGTGTTAGAAATGATATAAATTTTAATCATTTTTTAAATCAATCAATTATCAATTAAAGTAACGAAATGCCAAAAAGCAAAAATCTGGCCTGGCCATAAAGGGAGATAAATCATCCGGAGTTAAAGTTTAATAAGCACGCTTTCTCTTACTACACTATTTACATGATCTTTCTGTATAGCATAAATCTGATTTCTTTAAAACCCGTACTGCAAAATAATCTGCAGAGGAATCTTAACAAGTGCCCTATTAGCAGCTTTATATTGAGAGCCAACAGGGAGTGCTGGGCTCTCCTTTTATATTCATTGCTATGTGTAATGTAGGGAGCCAGAATGGAACAGCCCAGCCCTGACTCGGCCAGAAAGTGCACATTAGAATCAGTTTGCAGAGCAGTATGGGCTTTACATAACTTTTCAGTGCTGTCCAGGATTTACAGCAGATGTCTGGAAAAGGAAATGAGAATATGAAACTCAATACCTTGCCTCTGAGAGATTGCAGATGAAGGAAATATATGTAATACATGAAACAATAAACACTTGGCATAAAGAGGAACAGCAGAAAGGTTCTTCCTCATACCGGGGTTCCAAAGGACAGCAGAACCAATCAATCTAGGGAGCAGCCAAATTTTTATGTGGTAGGACAAATTGATGTTTTATTTGGTAGCAGCAAAGTAATGCAAGTCTATAGCAGCATAATATTACAGCAGGACTGCCCTCAAGCAGGTCTCTAACCGGTCTACAATATGGCTTAACCTTGGAAGTCCCAAGAAACCCCCTGGACCCAAACACATTCAGTATTCAAAAAGCAATTTCAGCTTGATATAAGAGCCATGGAACCCTGGAGCCCCCTACCAGCACCACCACTACCATCACCATATATCATAATGCCAGAGATGTATAGTAACAAAGTAGAACTACTTAAGTACTGTACTTAAGTACCGAAATGCGGTATCTGTACTTTCCTAGAGTAGAATTTTTTTCTCCTACTTCTACTTTTACTTCACTACATTTTTTCGATGATTTCGATACTTCTACTCAAGTATTTTTTTTTTGTGCTGCATAGTTACTCGTTACTTTTAAAAAAATTACCACTGCCAGAACAGTAGATGGCAGGTTGCATAAAGCTCAAAAAAATGTGTATAATGTCATTTGTAAATCAGCGCATACGGAAATAAAGGTTGTGTATAATAAAAGCTGCCATACCAAATCTTTCCAATAAAAAGAAAATATGAAACAAACAAATAAATGGTGCTACAGCGCTTAAAGTGCATCAAGAAACTACTAACAAACACAGGTTAATCATTTGAAATAATAAAAAACAATATGATGTTCAAACGTTTGACTTCTTTCTTTAATAACTACATAACACAGTACTTGTACTTCTACTTTCAGTACTTGAGTAGAATTTTTTTTTCAAAACTACTGGTACTTTTTACTTTTAGTACTTAAGTAGCAAATTTTTTTAAAAAACTACTTGCAATACTTAAGTAAAAAAAATGTTGAATACTTTAGTACTTCTACTTAAGTAACTTTTTCTGCGAGCACTTCCACTTCTACTCAAGTCACTTTTTGATCGAGCACTTGTACTTTTACTCAAGTAGAACTTTCGAGTACTTTATACAAGTCTGCATAATGCACATCATCCAGTTTGTTCGAGCCTTTCCAAGGATGGACTATTCCCATTATTTTTATTTTTTCAATTAAACAAGGTCTTTATTGAAACAAAAACTCAATTACAAAAAATACAAGTTCACTTTGGAAAATCGCCATGGGAATACAGCGAGGCATAAAGAAAAAATAGAAACTTAATAAACCATCTATAATGGAGGGAGCATCTAGGTACATCAAAAGCATATATGGATTGTGGACTTAGCCATCCTTGTGTCTGAAAAAGTTCCACATCCTCAACAGTAAATTCAAGCAAGATATATGGTGAATAAAAAGTGCAATATGCACAACAGTGCAAAGTCTAGACACACGTCTCCGGGGCCTGCACCCATCTATCCCATATTTTATTATACTTGGAGGGGCAACCCAGTTAGGTGTAGTTAGGCTGCGAACATTATCGCATGCTACTGTATACATGTTCTACTGAACTTTCAGTAAAGTTGTTTCAACTGCTTTGAGCTTAATCTGAAGTTATTCAAAGGGGTGCATGTGAGGTCTTGGCGTATTCCTGAAGGACCTAGGTCTGTAATAGCACTATAGGGTATGTGTAACACTACTACAAAGGGTTAACTCTCAAAGCAAGGAAGAAGAGGTAGTTGCTATTAGTGATCGATCAATAACGGTTTTTCGTTGCAAATACCGATACCGATATTTTGGCCAATGCATATCGATATTGGCCGATATTTTTGTACATTTAAAAATGTATTTATTTATTTTTTACAGGTACTTTTGTGGAGGGATCTGGGGGTCTAAAAGACCCCAAACCCCTCCTCTGCACTTAAAAGCATTCAAAACGCCAAGTTTGGCTGTTTTGAATGCTGTGAAAAAACTATATTAATACCCGCGCTAGTAGATCAAATAAATATATCAAAATTGCTGAAAAACGTGAATAAATAGACATCTGCTGTAAATCCTGGACAGCACTGAAAAGTTTGGGTCCAGGTTTTTTTTTCTTAAAACCAAGTGAATAAATATCGCATGTATCACAAACTCGACGCAACTTCCGGCTACGGACGAGACACATCGTCACTTCCGGTCAAACACTTCCTGGTCCCACCGTGGAACGCACGCCGAATGCGGCTTACACGAGTTTGTGATACATGCGATATTTATGCTACATGTTTGTGAGTATGTCTTTGACCTTATAACTAGCAATAAAACTGTTCAAACATACTTCACCATGTACGGTCTTTTCACATTTTAATGGGGGATACGGAGGCGGATCATACCTACCTTTATCCAAGGATTTATGAAAAACACTGAAAGAAGGCTTTTGTGCATTATACATCTTAGGTGCAAACAATCTGGCATTGTGGTGAGTGGGGAACCAAGAGGGGTCACCTATCACCTTGGAGCACCTCTAAATATTTCTGCACTTGAGCACTTTAATTGGATCACTTCACAAGGACTTTTATAATCAATTGTATTATCCATATTTATTATATCACATTTAACATATTTGTTTTTATGCTAGCGCTGCTTAAATTTTGTTTTTAATGTTTTGAATGCTGTCATTTTTTTTAAATCTGGCGCCAGACAGTACCCGGGAAGTGATGTCACTCATGATATCACTTCCGGGTTTTTGCATGGAGACCCGATCAGAGCTGAATGTGGCTTTGCTCAGGTCTTCAGGGGCCGTGCAGGCTGGTTGCCCGGGTCTCCCAGTGGTACGGGAGACCCGGACGAGCCGCGGAAGGCGGCGGGAGGGGGGGACGTCCCCTCCCTCTCCTTGTAATGACAGCCGAGCGGCTTCTCAGCCTCACCGGTTGTCATTACAAGGCAGCCTACCATCGGCTATGGACACCGGTATTGGGGTGATGCCTCTAGCTGCAGGCATCACTTCAATGCAAGCACTTTCCCGAAATATCGGCGATATCGGTAACCCCCGGGGCCTATTCCGATATATATCGGGAAAAGTGCATATCGGCCCTCGATATATCGGCTTTGCAGATAATCGGTCAATCCCTAGTTGCCATGGGTAACTGAAAGGAAGAACAACTACAGCAACTAGTTGTTTGTCATGGTACCTGGTTAGGTGACAGGTCCTCCAGAAGTGAAGTGGTTAGTTCTCTAACTCCCTCCCTAGCTGTCCGTCTCCACCAGTCACTGAGAGTAGACTACCGTAATGGAGATGTAAGGCCTGATCACAAGGCACTGTAAGAAAAGGCTTAATGAGCACCATTGGGCCTGCTTTGTGCTCATTGGAACTCCATTCTGTTTGAAAAAAGACACAAAGTCCATCTAGTTCAACCAATAAAAAGGGGAAAACAAAATAAACATTAAGCATATGTTTTATGGACGCATAGAGCAGGGCTCGGGAGCGAGCATGCACCAGTGTCCCCAGAGCAAGCAGCTTGCTATTGGGGGCACTGGTCAAGAAGGAGGAGCCAGAAGCAAAGGCGGGGGGAACTTAGAAGAAGAGGATCAGGGCTGCTCTGTGCAAAACCATTCCTCAGAAAAGGCAAGTTTGACATGTTTGGTATTTAAAGAAAAATAAAAGCTGAACCTTTAATACCACTTTAAATACTGTGGGTCACCCTGTAGACTTTTCTGTATGCTACATACTGCAGACCTGCCCATTCCGTGTGTAATGTATCACATACTGGGAACTGTTCCTTTCTGTAGGCTATCCTTTTTTTGTATACTACCCACTCCTGACTACTGTAGTGCATGTTATATAGCCTACACTACTGTGCTGTATGTTACATATTCCAAACTGCTTCAGTTTGTATGATAATGAAGAGCTTGAAGCGCTGCTCCAAGCAAGAGGGGGTAATGTTTCCCTACTGGTATACAGGATTTTGGAGCAGGCATCTGTTCAAGATGCCGCCCAAAACTGAACCCAGTGCTCATAGAATATGTTGTATTTTGTGCTCTCAGCCAGTGTTGCTCTGGCCACACTCTCTGATGCGTTTCGTCCCAGTCACTGGGGCTTGATCACTGTACTGTACATTACACATAATGGACTGCTCTACAATTGTTCTGTACATTACTTAACATAGACTTTTCTATTCTGTACACTGTTCTGTATGTTACATACTGCTGCTCATTATGTACTTCAGACTTCTACACTGTGTTGTACAATTTATAATTAACACTGCTGCACTCTGTATTCTGTTCTGTACAGTACATTCTCCAGATGTTTGCATTAGTTGTGTATTCCAGACTGCTGAACTCTGTATTCTCTCCTGTACATCACATACTACAAATCACTGCACTTTATAAGCTGTGCTATATGTTACACACTCCAGACCAGCCTTCTTCAACCAGTGTGCCCTGGGGTGCTTTGAGTCTTCTTCAGGGATGCCTTGGCAAAATGCCTAAAATTTGATCATAAATTGTATACAAGTCGGCAGGTGGATCAAGCCTGCCTTTTAACTACACAAAGCCACAGGTTTTCATTATGCACCATTACGACTTTCTAGACACTGCCATTCTAACAACCATTGATGTCATCAGTTGATAAGAAGGATGTCTGTTGCCTCCATAGCATCCTTGTTTGGCCCTCCTGTGCCTTTCCCTCAGCAATTGGGTCACATTAGCTGAGAGAATTAAAGGAGAAGAGAAACATTGGAATACTAGTCAGTACCAGTGTGCAAAAAATATTTGCTTTGAAAGAAAAAAATCACCGCTAACGTTAGATGTCCTACTTGTGAATTTTGCTGCGTTATGTAAAACTATTAGAATAGTTTTTTTTTTTTACATTTTTGAGACTGTCCATAATTTTAAAGGGTGCCTTTAGATTGTTTTTAATTTTTAAAAGGTGCCTTAACTGAAAAAAGGAAAAAGGAGAAAACACTGCACCAGACTATTGTACTCTGTATGCTATACTGTATGTTACAAACTTTGGATTGCTGCACTCTGTATGATATGCCACTGCACACTGTATATTATATAGATGGCACTCCACTCTGCATGTTGTGCTGTGTTGGTTTTATTTTCCATACAGCTGTTCTGTATGTTTCATACAATTATAGTATCATTATTTAACACATAGTTATTCATATGGCAAGGAATTTTTTTGGACTTTGTAATTTAAACACTTTTAATGAATTTGCACACTTTTTCCAGCATTGCATACAACACTGATAATTGTTCTCACACTATAAGCACCTGCAATAAATGCTGTAACCATAGTGAACTTTGAATTGTCAAAGGGAAAGGTTCCCCCTAGTGGTTAGAAGATATTCTTTTTAGCTCAGTATAAAGGTTATTATGTCCCTGTTTCTGCAGATAAACAAGTCACACTGTAGCACTGCACTTGGTAATGAATCAACAATGAAGCAACAAGACAGATATACTTATTATATGTTTTAAGAAATAGTATAAGAATTGTGTGTGTGTGTATATATATATATATATATATATATATATATATATATACACATACATACATACATACATACATACATACATACATACATGTATGTATGTATGTATGTATGTATATATATATATATATATATATATATATATATATATATATATATATATACACACACACAATTCTTATACTATTTCTTAAAACAGGTGAAATGAAATGAAGTTATGTTTTTTTAATTGAAACTAGTTGAGCATATTTTACTGAATATCCAGATGTTACCAAAGCAGGGCAAATGCACAACACAAAGCAGTGTATTTATAAAAAATTTGCAGGGCTATTCATCTTGGGAAACTGCTTATACATTCTGTATGAATTACGGCAAAAGTCAATGTTACCAAACTATTTTCTTTGGAACACCATACAGAAGAAACACCGCTCCAGGTGGGTTTGCTCCCAATCCACCGCTAACACACTGATTCAGGTGCTGGCTCAGCTCACAGCTGACATAAGCAGTATAAAGGAAGTTCAGATGGCCGCGCTACTTGAAACAACTTTTTTTAGAAAGCTTCCATTAAATCAAAAATATGACATAATGCAAACAGTGGAGGGAAATAAAAGCTGGCTAACGCATTTGGTGCTAAACTAGCGCTGTGCAGCCATTCAAACTTCCTTTATAAGGCTATTTTCTTTCTGGGTTGGATGCTCTCTGTTCATAAGAATAGCATGAGTCAGAAAAAATAGCGCATTATGGCCACTAGATGCAGATAACAATCATAGTGTTTATTTCCTTTGATGCTCCACTTCTTCTCGAGGCCATAATGTGGTATTTAAAGCGGAGTTCCACCCAAAAGTGGAACTTCCGCTTTAGGTAGTTCTAACCCCCTGACATGCCACATTTGGCATGTCATTTTTTTGGGGGGGGGGAGCGGGTACCTAGTTTTGACAGGTACCCGCTCCCACTTCCGCTCGGAGCGCCGCGGCGCCCTGAGCGGAAGTTCTCCTCTCCCCCTCCCTCCCTGCAATCTTCTAGGACATGTCAGAGGTCCCAGAAGATTGCCGGCCAATCACGATGCGTAGCGCAACTCGCACATGCGCAGTGCGTACCCGGCTGTGAAGCCGCAAACTGTCACAGCCGGATGCCCACACCAGTGATGCCAGCACCGCAGAGCAGAGAGGGAGAAGAGCGAGGCTTCGGTCGGCCGCATCGCTGGACCGTTGGACAGGTGAGTGTGTGAGGCTGGAACTCCGCTTTAAGGCAGGCAGCGGGTAAGCACATATTTGATTTCAGAGCATTGTGGATGATAAAGGTTCACTACTTCATAGTTGCCAAGTATTTACATCCTGCAGACTGACCGTCCCATAAGACCCAGGTCACTGTTCAGAGTGACAGAGGGGTGCTGAGTAGTGATCGACCGATTATCGGCAACACCGATATATATCGGGGGCCGATATGCACTTTCCCCGATATATCGGAATCGGCCTTTTGATTTACCGATATTGCCGATATTTCGGGAAAGTGCTGTACCGGAGAGATGCCTGCAGCTAGAGGCATCACCCCGGTACCGGTGTCCATAGCTGACGGTCGGCTGTCTTGTAATGACAACCGATGCGGCTGAGAAGTCACTCGGCTGTCATTCCCAGGAGGGGAGGGGACGCCCCTCCCGCCTCCTTCTGCGGCTTGCCCGGGTCTCCTGTCCCACCGGGAGACCCGGGAATCCTACCTTCACCGCCGCCGTCTGACCGGGTCTCCATTTCTTTGAATTCTGCGCCACTGAGTACCCAGAAGTGATGTCATGACATCACTTCCGGGTACTGGCGGCGCCGAATTAAAAAGAATGACAGCTTTCAAAACAGCCAAACTTGGCGTTTTGAATGCTTTTAAGTGCAGAGGAGGGATTTGGGGTCTTTTAGACCTCCAGATCCCTCCACAAGAGTACCTGTAGACATTAAAAAATATATATATATATCGGTATCGGCGGTAAAAAAACGATATCGGTCGATCAATAGTGCTGAGTGCTGGAACACTCAACCGAGATACTTAGGTCCCACTATCAATGCATGACTGCTAACAACCCTCCGACATACTGTCCACCACCTTCCAACCATTACCTCTATTAGTGAACCCTGCATTAATGTGAACAACAGTGAACGGCCCTCCATTAGTGTGAATAAGTGAACGGCCCTCCATTAGTGTGAATAAGTGAATGGCCCTCCATTAGTGTGAATAGGTGAACGGCCCTCCATTAGTGTGAACAACCCTCCAATCTACCAAGATACTTGGGTCTCACTATCAATGCATGACTGCCAACAACCCTCCGACATACTGTCCACCACCTTCCAACCATTACCTCCATTAGTGGACCCTCCATTAGTGTGAATGACAGTGAACAGACCTCCATTATTGTGAATAAGCGAATGGCCCTCCTTAGTGTGAATAATATTTTGGATTTGTATATACCAATTGCATACTTTTTGAGATCTGTGGGACCCTGTGTGGTTTGTTGTTTTTGTTTTATTATGTTATGGCCTATTATTGAAAAAAAAAAAAAAATCCCCAAAAAATATATCTTAAAAAAAAAGCACTGACAGCAATAAAAACTGACTGACTAATCACTCTATACCAGTGGTGTCAAACGTAATTTCAGTGTGGGCCACATACGCATTATGGTTGCCCTCAAAGGACCGGTTGTATCTGTTTGACCAGATGTCTGGAGCATCCCATCCTCCTTTACATTAGATGTTAAGCCCCCCCACCATCAGGAGTCCCCCACACTCCCTTACATCACAGTGCATCCCCCTTATCTCGTGCTGCTGCTGGGAAGAAGCTGGGGAGAGAGCTGGGAGGCAGAGTGTGCAGGGTCTGGAGGAGGACAAAGAGAGGGTTGGAGTCAGCTGAATGCGGAGACCAGGGGAACCAGAGATGAAGGGGTGCTGCAGCTGCACAGAGAGGCGCAGGATTTGAAAGAGGAGTTCTGTCCTCTCTGCTGCCAAATGCTAAGGTGTAGACGGAGACAAGGGGGGCGCCGCAGCTGCAGGAGAGGTGGGAGGGCCATATTAAATTGCCTGGAGGGCCAGATTCGGCCCCCAGGCCATGTGTTTGACATATGTGCTCTATACTCTATCCAAAACTAAAAAAAATAATTTTGCCTTTAGTTCTACTTTAATCCATGAGGAAAATGCAGGTAACTGCACACACTGTGAACAGGTCCTAACTCAGATAATTTGATTCCAGGTGCATCAAAACAAAATATGTTCAATGTTTTATAGTTTGTTTTCTTTGGAAAGCCTCAACAGCTTGAATAGAGAAGCCTGTCCCCTGCCAGCATGCTGTCAAGAAGTGTGTGAAACAGTGGTCTCTCTGCAGAGATCAAACACCCTCCCTGCTGAATCAGACCTATAGCTCCGCAATCAGCAAAGCTCATGGCCCCTTGCTTAAGGGAGAGCTCTTCTCACTCAGCAAGGTCTGACCTCAGCAGAGAGATCACTGCCTCCACATAGAGAGTATAAGTGTGCTTCTCTACAGCATGTTGACAGGAGACAGACTTTTCTATTCAGATTGTGGCTGTAACTGTAAGACTTTGCATGTTGTTTGTTTTAATGCACTTGGAATGTATTTTACTTGATTTAAGCTAAATATTCAGTTGGGATTTATGGTAGGCTCAGACAATAGCATATGATGTGGAATATATTTTAATGATATTTGTCCTAGATTATGTATTTCAATATTCAGTGCAACATTTTCATCTTTCTTCAATGTACAAAACATAACAAAGCATAAGGAGCAAGGTGCGACACTACAAGCCATACGCTGTGAAGCAAGACCCAATATATCAGCCACACCCACTTTTTGCCCACTCCTCACACTAAAGCCCCGTACACACCTACTGATTGTCGGCCGTAAATATTCGGCCGACGACCGATCGGCCGATTGTCGGCTTGTTAGTATGATGCTTCCGACAGCCGACAGCGCATTTTCGGCCGAACAGAATCTGTCATGCAGGCATTAAAATTTTTGTTGGCCAACACCAGAACGGCCGATTGTTCGCCAGTCAGTACAGATTTCGGCCGACAGACAGCAGATTTGCAAGACTGGGCTTGCTCAGAAAATAAAAAAGACAAGGAAAGTTAACCATCACATGACATCACTTCTCCAGTCGGCTGTTGTTGGCCGACAAAATTCGTGTGCAGTCTTTTGCAGTTTTCAACAGACATGACAGCCCTGGACAAAAGACGGCCGATCGTTCGGCCGACGATCAGTACGTGTGTACGGGGCATTAGTGCACCACTTTATACTTAATTATAAGGCTGCTTTCACACTGCAGTGCAGTAGTTTTTACAAAGCAGCACTTCAAAAATGAACTATGCATTATAAAAAAAATGCATAGTGCATTTTAAATGCGTTGCATTACAGCCCATATGCGTGAATAGCTGGTTGTCAAGGACGCTGTTGGGTGCTGGCTCCTTAACAACCAGCTATTCATTAGGTGTTTAGGAAGCCAGGTGGGTGATTGGTAACGAGCCGGAACCCGCCTGCGTCCTTAACAACCAGTGATAATGCCTCCCCCAGTGGTCAGCATACTCAAGTTCCTCTTCTGCAGGAGCAATACTACCACTGGGGGGGGGGGGGGAGGAGACAGGGCAGGACAGCAGAGAACAGCAGAAAACATTAGCTCCCAGAATCCAAGGGGAGAAGGCCATACTGAATTCACAGCTGGTGCTACTGGTGAGCATCTAGGGGGCGGGGACTATTTACATCCCCACTGATTGTTAAGGAAGCGTGCATGTGTCCGCCCTTTAGCAATCAGCTGTTCACAGGTTGTTAAGATTGCTGGCGGGTGGCCCCTCCTTAACAACCTGAATAATGACCCCAAAAACACACCTAAAAGTGAACAATGGTTGCAGTTTTGGTGAATTTTTGGTGTGTTTCCTATTTAATAGAAGGTGCACGCTTTCTAAAAATGCACCAAATATGCAGCATGCAGGACTTTTTAAACTGCAGAGCAAACGCAGGGCAGGGATGTGAAAAGTCTTATAGGGTATAAAGGCAAATATATTTGCATGCGTTTTCGTCCCGAATTTCAGCAAAACAAAAGTGCATGAATGTGAAAGAGCCCTAAGTGACGGTTCACATTTGTGCGATGCGGGAACGCTGCGAATATACAGCGTGTTCCCGCATTGCATCCGCACCCCTGGCAGTTCACACTGCCATATGCGATACGCTGGGGGTGTCAATTAGAAGTTAACGACACCCCCAGATCAAATTGCATATCGTAGTGCGATCTGAAAGTTCGCACAGAATCGGATCGCACTAGTGTGAACCACCATGCAATCCGATTCTGCTGCGGACCAAAAAAAAGGGTCCTGTGCGTCTTTTAGTGCGATTGCGGTGCAAATTCAACCATACAAACTGTATGGCTGAATTTGCACCGCACAGAGATCGCATGAAATTTTAAGAGCAGCGCGCTCCGAATTACATGCAATCTCTGTGATCGCACAAATGTGAACCGGCACTAAGTGTTGGCAATTCTGCCACTGTATTGGATGCCTTTTGGGTACAAAAGGTAGATTATATTAACAGAAGTAGGACAAGATTTCTGACTAAGCTACTGGCACAAAACTTTGTAAAGCTCTGTTTTTTCTTAAGCATTCTTATCCCAAACTAAAAAAAAAAGTTTCATGTAAACAGCCATTTATATTTGATACTTAGGCAAATCATTTATATTGTATGATTTTGTGTATTCCGAGTGTGGCTTTGCCTGTTCTTTTAGATAAAAGTCATTTTTTATGTCATCTAATGGTACAACTGTATTCGAGTCTCTGGACAATGTGCACAGTTTGTATAGCACATCATTGATGTATATTTTAGAAGCAACATTAAACACTTTGGATGTGCAGTGGCCGTATTTCCAAAAGATTTGTAAATTGATATTTTGTCAAAGAATAACTGTTGCCAAGCCAGTTTTTCTTTATTCTTGGTGTTGGATAGATATCAGGATTTATTGCTGCCGGTGTTCCCACTGGGGTAGATTTCTCCTCACTTCTTGTCCTGGTGACACTGGCCAAGAAATGAGGGGACATAAAGATACAGACTCTAATAAAAAAAACCTTACCCCTACCCAGTCTGTCCAATATATATATATATATATATATATATATATATGTAGCCCTAGCTGGTGTGTTTTTAAGCAGGGAAAACTGCCTAGGGTATTATCATGCCGCCCTGAAGGATATTTTTCCTACCTCTGCCTTTGATGTATAGGCTACAAAGAGCAGGGAGGGAGCTGCACTGTGATTGGCCACATCAGTGGTAAGGATTAAGCCCCCACCTACATGACTAGAGCCAAGGAGAACCCAAGAAAGAGAGATGGTCAGTAAGGAAAGTTGAGTTGAGTTGCTGGAGCCTGCGTAAAGAACTGTGCCGCAGGCTGAGAGTAGGAAGTCCAAGGCAGGACCCCAGTGAGGTGTGCATGAAGGGGAGTACAATCAGTGGCACCATGGGGGCAGAGATTAGGTCACTTGCAACTCCAGAGACCCACTAGACCACCTTGGAACAGGGTGCAGGCTAAAGAGGGGAGGTCCAGGGCATTGCAAGCTACCTCATTCCTGATTCCTTCCTGACAGTCATGCCAACAGCACAGAAGCCCCACCAGACAAACAACTAAAAACATTGGGGCCCGCCTTCCACTGACCATCATCTTGCCAGGACAGCATGGCCTACCTCCCATCCATGTCCATCCAGCTTATTGGAGTGGTGATCAGGGGAGAAGCTGCTGTTATACGTTGTTGTACTATTTCTTGTTCCTGTGTTTGGTATCGGGTTAAATTTTGTTTAAGGTGTTTATTACAGCACTTCCCTTACAGGGCTTATTCCTGCTTAATTAAAGCCTATTTTATTACTACTGGCATGTTGATGAGTTGTCATATCCAGGTAAGGGTGGGTCACCACTAGGAAAGACAGAAGAGCCTAAAATTCCAACAGCTCCATAGGGAATCATTGCTACAGGGTACAACTGGGCCTTAAAGTGGTAGTATCACGATTTTTTTAACTTTTAACTACAGGTAAGCCTATGATAAGGCTTACCTGTAGGTACAATTAATATCTCCTAAACCGGCACGGTTTAGGAGATATTTGCAGTGCATGCAGCCGCTCGCACGAGCGGCGCATGCGCTCTGAAGGTCCGGCGGACCTTCAGCTTCCCTTGCCGGCAGCTGAGCTCCACCTGCAGTGGAGATAGTTGACTTTATCTGCCTACATGCAGATGGCATGATGTTAGATTTGAATATGGAACCCTTGGAGAGTAAACCTGCCTGTAGTCTCTCCGTGGTGGAGTGATAACTCTGGAACAAACCAGAGAGTGAGCATTATCACCTTTTAAGAAGCAAGAGCAAAAAATGGCAGTTTAAAAATAAAATAAATAAGAAAACAAAAGAGTAGAAAATAGACTGTGATACTGAAGAGGAGCCAGGGCTAAAATTCACAAAGTCTTAGATTTTATTTGCACTCTAAATTTCAATATTAAAAACCTATGAAGTTGCAACGTTATTGTACATATTGGAGTCCATTATTTACACTTGGTCAGGTTCACACCTGCACATTGCATTTAGATGAAATTAAATCCCGCCTGTTGCTTTTAGGTTGCCTTGACTTGCATTGCCTCATTCAAGTCAATGAATGGGGGCTAAAAGTGAGCGTTATCATTGTTACAGTATATTGTTGTTGAATATTTCACAGTAGCTGTTATTGTCTGGAACTTCCTTCATCTGAAGCAATCTGTCTCAGTAAATCCATTATGAAATTATGGATTTCACAGTGTTGCTAAAAAATTTTTTCTCTTGCATTCAGTTTGCAAAAATGTTACATATAAGACTGATATGGCATGACTTGGGGAAAACATTATGCAGACAATGTCAAAATATTATCTTCATGCAACCTACAGTGCATTTAAAGGACAGAGTTCAAGAAGTAGGACGTTCCTAGTTTAGGTCAAGAAGTAAAGGGGACTTATTTTTGCTCCTAATATGGTGGTAGTAGCTGAGATGATATTCTCATATGACCTCATTAGTAGAATAGGTTTTTACGCTAATTGCATTGGTTTTGAGGCACCTCCTCTTCTCCACTAAAACTGTTTAAGGGCTCTTTCACCGTTTTTTAGGCGGATCTGATTGGATCCTCCATGCAGCTCTATGGGGCAGCGGATGTCAGCGGAGACACCTCCGCTGACATCTGCATCCGATCCTGTCTGTGAAATCTGGGCGGATGGAAACCCTATTTTTCCATCCGTTCAGTGATCCGATCGGATCGGATGAGAGCGGACAGGCAGTCCGCTCTCATCCGATCCCCCATAGAGAGCAGCGGGGGCTGTGACACCTCCCTCTCAGCACTGCAAGCGGAGACGGAGCTGTCATCCGCCGGCTCAGCGGGGATCGGCGGATCGATCCCTGCTGAGCAGCACGGATCCGCCTATGGAGGGGGACCGTGTGAAAGAGCCCTAACAGGGACAGTGGAATGAAGGCCACTTGAGCCCTAGTAAAAGAGAGCCTGTATTCCCTTGTAGCCAATCACAACCAAGCTACTTTAACCTTAACAAAGATAAGTTTAAAGTAGCTCAGTTATAAGTGTCTATCAGGGGATGGAGTGCAGAGGTTGGGTCTGAACTCCAGTAAAGGCTACACTCAGGCAAACAACACTGACCTGAAGAACTTCAGCCCTCAGAAGAGTTGCCCACACAACTGCTTATTTTGAGGATGTTCTTCAACACTTTATTGGCAGTAAGACCTTTCCAATGGTTAAAGTTCCTTTTATGTCCTAAAGTGAAATTTTTTACTTAGTCCAGCCATTCTCAACTAGGGTTCTGTGGAATCCTAGGGTTCATCCAGAGGTTGCCAGGGGTTCCTTGAGCTGTTGCTGATTGACCTCCTAGTTGATAGTGCCTACATAGATCCGTTCACCAATGTCATTTGGCAAAGTCAGCAACATGACACCAATGATCTTTCTAGTGGAATTTAAGGGTGGCATTCTAACTGCCAATGTGAGGGGGGTATTCCTCCTACTGGCCACCATTATAAGAGCATTTTTCCCACCGATCCCTAATTAATTCCTTTTAGCAATTCCTTTAGTTCCCAGAGCCTTGACATTTTTTTAGTGGTTCCTCTGGGGTAAAAAGGTTAAGAAAGGCTTGTTTAGTCTAATGCCTGTCCAGAACTGATTGTATATATACACAATAACTTATAGATCAGGTCTGTAATTGTCAGGGAGTGGGCACCCAAGGGAAGTAAGGCAGTGAGAAAGATGGCACTGTGAATGATGTTTTCTTTTAGTAATGAAATTTGTTTGGACTGATTATTTGACAATGCCAGCTATGGATTGATGTAAGCTCTAGGCAAAGGACTTTAAAGCCAGGTTCACATCTATCTGTGCCTACTTATGTCCGTTTTTTAATGCATTTTTAAAATGCGTTGTAGTTGAGCTTTTCTATTGAGCATCACATCACATGACAATGCACAGAAAAATGAGCATTTCTCTTTTTTCAAACCACGGCACAAAGCACCGCAGAGATCTGAAAAGCCCCTCCGAATAACATTGCTTTTTCTTTTTGCTTTACAACACACACAATAAAGTATGAATGGGACCTAAGAGCTTATTCACCAGGTGCCTTGATTGATCTTCATAAGCAAGGTAAAAAATATTTTTCTATATGCATTACATGATCTAAATCACTTTATAAATGTGCAACCTTTAAAAATTAAATAAAATGTGTGTATATATATATATATATATAGATAGATATATCTATCTATTGTGGGTTTGATTAGCTCGGTGGTAGGCGTGGATGACCCCTTGGGGGGGTTAGTTACACAGGGAGCTTTGTGCTAAAACTCAGCCTTTAACACCTCTCTTCCTGTAAGAGTTCCTGAGTGTCTTGCAGCTGCGATTCCAAGATAGAAAAATCTTTGGCAATTTTTCTAGATTTGCTGTCTGCTTGAGAAAGCTGATTTGTGACATTGTCCAACTCAACCTGCAGTTGGTTTGCCTTCTCTGACAGCTTAGCACACAATCGGTCACCTTCTGACACCTTGACTTGCGATTCCTGCAGCTGTGCTTCTACTTTTTTCCTCTTATGTTCACAATCTCCTTTTCCCTGCATAAGAGCTTTCACCTCATTGGCTAGCTTCTGGGAACGAGACTGTAATTCTACCACACAGGCTTCTTTCTCCTTTAACTGCTGCTGGACACGTTGGGCTTCATCTTTCCAACTTTCACAGTCCGTACGCAATTCATCTACCACATTTCTCAAAGTGGTGAGCTCACACACAGTACTCAGTAATTTAGCCTCTCTCTCACTTTTCTCCTTGTCGCTGAGAGACAATGTCGTTTTCAGAGCGACATTCTGTTCCTGCACCTCCTGCAGGTCTATTTTTGTAGCTTCCAAAGACTGAAGACTTTTTTCCAGCTGATTACGCAACTCCAACATATCACCCATACTTTGCTTCTGCAAAGTCTGAATTTCACTTTCCTTTTCCATGAGGATGGTATCTTTCTCCATTATAGTCTCTCCACGTTTTTGTAACTCGGAAAAAAGAAGAGCAGTGGATTCTTCCCACTGTAACACCTGAGCCTGCACGTTTCTGTGCTCCATCCTAATCAACTCCAGGGCTCGTTCCTTTTCTTCCATTTTCCGTTGCAAGGCATCCAACTCAGCCCTGCACACATACTCGGTTTCCTCCAAACCGATTGCCTCCATTGGCTGCTGGCGTCTCTGCTTCCAGCCTGCCATGCTCTCTTGGTGAGCCTTTTGTTGAGCTGCAAAGCTCCACTGAAAATCCGCATTTTCCTCAGTGTTGCTAGGGACAACAACCTTTCTCTTTAGCAGATTCTGTTCAGGCATGGATGGGGCTCATTCAGACGGTAACATCCCCTCCATCCATAGAATCCGGTCTCTCATTTCAGCTATCTTTGCATCTTTCAGGCGCTTTGATCGCCCCATCTTCAATAACTCCACAATAAATTTTTCACAGTCCAGCAAAACATTTTGAGACCACTGTCCCTTTAAAACTTAGTAGTTTTTCTCTCTCTTGCAGGATTTCCTTTCCTGTACACACAGTTTGTGCAGTCTCATGCACCAGACACAACAAAGTTCATCAAAAATTTTTTTTTTTTCTTTCAGCATCTCCTCTCCTGCACCAGATAAAGTTCACAGGACAGATGAACTTCTTTGCAGGGATCTCTGCTTCTGCCCAATGCATACCTCCACCATATGTGGGGTTGATTAGCTTGGTGGCAGGCGTGGATGACCCCTTGGGGGGGTTAGTTACACAGGGAGATAGCCGAGAAGTGGTTGCAAACAACAGTTTGGTTTATTCTTGCAGTTTACTTCACACAAGTGCAAGCCTCAAAACAGCAAAATAAAAATAAAACACAAAATAAATCCTTGCCACTGTGGGCGGCTACTTTCACACACTGGAACCTATCTAATGAAGTCTGTCTCCAACCTACTGTTGGGCAGACTTGGCTGATCATACAGCAGACACTATATAGTCCATTTATTTTCTCTTCTCACAGCACATGTTCATTGGACTTTCCTTTCACATAGAAAACATGTCCCTTTGTTTGTCTCTTCACACTCTTCACATAGCAACCATTCCTTTGCTTGTCTCTCCACATAGCAAACAGTGCATTTATTTCTTTCCACATAGAAATAGTTCAAGACCTCACCTTGAGTAGTCTTCAGTCTTACTTAATTTCCCCTTCACACAGGAAATGTCCATTGGTTTCTTTTCACCTAGAAACAATCCAAGACCTCACTTCGAGTAGTCTTCACACTTGTTACCCTCCTCAGCCACATCGCTTCAGGAGGTCTTCCCCATGCTCACACAGCTTTCAGGGGGCACACATCTGACTGTCCTCCTCTCCCAGCCCACATGGCGACAGGGGGCAGCAATCCTTAGACTTCCTTTGGACAAATTATAGAGACCTTAACTTCCTCATTCCGAACAGCTGAAGGCCTTTCAACTTCCTTAAGCCGTCCTGGCTACCTTATAAGCCGACACCCTATAGTAATTGGTGAACTTTCTACACCAGGTGGAAATGTATCTCCTGTCTGTGACTACATCCACAGATTTACCTGACCCCCTGTCACACTATATATATATATATATATATATATATATATATATATATATATATATATATATATATATATATATTTATATAGTCTGTTTACTTGTTTTAAACTTTTTTTTTATATTTTTATTTTTTTCATGTTTCTGGCCTAGGCCAAAATTATGTCATACATCTCAGGAGTCTTCATGAGCTCTCTTTTCTTTCATCTGGAGGAGGGGGGAGGAGCTTTCTCTGCTGAGCACACCCTCCTGTCTGTCTTCCAGGAAGTAAAAACTAAAAAGCTACATGAACTATCTAACTTAAACCCTGGTTCATACTGATGTGGCTTTTTAAATCGCCCTACTTCAGTGCTATTTCAAAGCCGCAGATTAGTGCGATTTACACCTCTGATTTCAATGCGGGTTCCAACTTGATTTAACATAAGCCTATGCAAGTTGCAATGAAATTGAAAAGGTTCCTGCACTACTTTTTTCGAAGTTGCTCCGACATGAGTCACAGCAATTTAAACGGTTCCATTGCCGACAATGGGGTGCGACTTGTCATGCGATTTGGAACTGTCAAATCACATGACAAATCGAACCGGTGTGAACGGGGCTTACTCAAAATGGCCATAGCTAGAAATGTTAGGGAGGGATTTTTCAAAGTGATTTCTTAACAAAATAAAGCATAGAGACATGAATGGATGGGTGAGTTTGCTTTAAATATTAAAAATGAATTAAATAGGATTTTCAGTTTGTGCTGCTCAGATACAATTAAGTTCAGCTTTAAGTGCTTTGATAAAACCAAAAAAATATTGAGCCTGAGATGCCTATGCATATACAATTGGAGTTACTATGAGACGGGGGAAAGACACAAGTAGATAACTGTTTGCTGGTGCGTGGTGACAGCTATGACATACACACAGCAGCAACAATGACCACCAAACTGCAAGCAAAACAGTTCATCTGCAAAGGCAGTCTGCTTTCTATGCTGGCTACTCTTATAAGCCACACATGTTGCTGTGCACATTACCTACAGTGAGGGGAAAAAAGTATTTGATCCCCTGCTGATTTTGTACGTTTGCCACTGATAAAGAAATGATCAGTCTATAATTTTAATGGTAGGTTTATTTTAACAGTGAGAGACAGAACACCTACAAAAATATCCAGAAAAACGCATTTCAAAAAGGTTATGAATTGATTTGCATTTTAATGAGTGAAATAAGTATTTAATCCCCTATTAATCAGCAAGATTTCTGGCTCCCAGGTGTCTTCTATACTGGTAAGGAGCTAAGATTAGGGGCACTCTTTTAAAGGAAGTGCTCCTATTCTCAGCTTTTTACCTGTATAAAAGACACCTTTCCACAGAAGCAATCAATCAATCAAGCAATCAATCAATCAATCAGATTCCATTCTCTCCACCATGGCCAAGACCAAAGAGCTGTCCAAGGATGTCAGGGAAATGATAGTAGACCTACACAAGGCCGCAATGGGTTACAAGACCATCGCAAAGCAGCTTGGTGAGAGGGTGACAACAGTTGGTCCGAATATTCACAAATGGAAGAAACACAAAATAACTGTCAATCTCCCTCGGTCGGGGCTCCATGCAAGATCTCACTTCATGGAGTTTCAATGATCATGGGAACGGTGAGGAATCAGCCCAGAACTACACGGGAGAATCTTGTCAATGATCTCAAGGCAGCTGGGACCATAGTCACCAAGAAAACAATTGATAACACACTACGCCATGAAGGACTGAAATCCTGCAGCGCCCCCGCAAGGTTCTCCTGCTCAAGAAAGCACATGTTCAAGCCCGTCTGAAGTTTGCTAATGAACATCGGAATGATTCAGAGGAGAACTAGGTGAAAGTGTTGTGGTCAGGTGAGACCATAATCAAGCTTTTTGGCTAGGAGGAATGCTGCCTATGGCACCAAAAATACCATCCCCACTCTCAAACATGGAGGTAGAAACATTATGCTTTGGGAGTGTTTTTATGCTAAGGGGATAGGACAACCTCAACGCATCAAAGGGAAGATGGATGGGGCCATGTACTATCAAATTTTGGCGTGAGAACCTCCTTCCCTCAGCCAGGGCATTGAAAATGGGTCGTGGATGGGTATTCCAGCATGACAATGACCCCAAACACAACAAAGGCAACAAAGGAGTGGCTCAAAAAGGAGCACATTAGGGTCCTGGAGTGGTCTAGGCAGTCTCCAGACCTTAATCCCATAGAAAATATGTGTAGGGAGCTGAAGGTTCGAGTTACCAAACCTCAGCCTCGAAACCTTAAAGTGTTACTAAACCCAGATCCTGCATTCGCTATATCTGGTCTCATCAGCAGCATATAGCAATTAGAGCTATCTTATGACTTGTAACCCTAAGTGCTGGTAGTTTGTAGGAGGAGTTTTAATTCCCCCCACGACTGTCCTTTCAGGCTTCAAGACCCTTAATTCTCTGTCAATTCTCTGTCTGAACATGTCTGGACAGTACTGATTGGCCTTGTGATGATCACATGTACCCTCCGAAATCATCCATCAATCAAGATGTGACATCCCACTTACTGTGTTCTTTTTTAGTTACTAGGCATGGAGGAGGAGGGAGGGACTGGGTTGTCATTTAGGATCTGTATACACACCCAAATGTGTGATGTTAATACCATGTCACCTGAATAGCTCAGCTAAAACCAGGAAGTGTTCTCTGAGCAATAGAGACCAAACTGAGCATGTGCAGCAGAACTACACGTACTGTGTCTTATCTGGACTTGTCAGGAGTGAACGTGCAGGAGCGGGAGGATCTGTACATACAGGATCACACAGACATTTTTCACAATGCAGAGGATTAATCACTTAAGTTACACAGTGAGTATAACAAGCATGCTATTCTACATCTACAGACAGATTTTACTGTTGTGGGTTTAGTAAAACTTTCAATGATTTGGAGAGGATCTGCAAAAAGGAGGGGAACAAAATCCCTTCAGAGATGTGTGTAAACCTGGTGGCCAACTACAAGAAACGTCTGACCTCTGTGATTGCCAACAAGGGTTTTGCATCCAAGTACTAAGTCATGTTTTGCAAAGGGGTCAAATACTTATTTCACTCATTATAATGCAAATCAATTGATAACTTTTTTTTTAAATGTTCTTTTGTGGATATTTTTATTGTTATTCTGTATATCGCTGTTGAAATAAACCTACCATTAACCACTTCCCGCGAATTGACGTACCTGTACATTGGCTCGGAGAAGTGGTTGTATCGGATGGTGCCTGTAGCTGCAGGCATCATCCCGGGACCGTTCTTTAGAGCCGGTGGTCAGCTTTCAGAAGATAATAGCCGATGTGGCTCAGGAATCACTCTGCCATGTTCCCAGAGAGTCGGAGGGGACGTCTTCCCCCTCCCGCCGACTTCAGCAGCTCTGCCTTGGTCTCCCATTCCACCGGGAGACCCGAGCAACCAGCCAGCACGTCCGCCGGCTGATTGGAGTCCCGAACAAAGTTGGATTTGGCTTTGATCGGGTCTCCGATGTAGTAACCTGGAAGCAGCGTCATGATGCCACTTCCGGTTTACTCAGCGGCTAACGGCGCCGAATTTAAAAAACTGTCAGTATTCAAAAATGCAGGGTTTGACATTTTGAATACTTTGAAGTACATTGGAGGGGTCTGGGGTCTTTCACATCCCTCCATAAAGAGTACCCGTCACTGTCTATTACTGTCACAAGGGATTTTTACATTCATTGCGACATCAATAAAAGTGATCAGATTTATTTATTTATTTATTTTTAAACAGTGCTAAAAATAAAAAATCAAATAAAGTAAAAAGGTTTCAAAGCACCACAGTTGCCGTGAGCTAGCGCACAAAAGAAACGCATACGTAAGTCACGCCCGCAAATGAAAAACGGTATTCGAACCACACATTAGGTATCGCCACGATCGCCAGAGCCAGAGAAATAATTCTAAAAAAAAGACCTACTCTGTAACTCTTAAAATTTTTTAAAGCATCACCTATGGAGATTTTTAGGTACTGTAGTTTGTCACCATTCCACAAATGTGTGCCATTTTAAACCTTAACATGTTAGGTATCCATTTACTCTGCGTGACATTATCTTTCACAATATACAAAAAAAATTGGGATAACTTTACTGTTTAGTTTTTTTTAAATGCAGTGAAATGTATTTTTTCCCCAAAAAATTGGGTTTGAAAGACCGCTGTGCAAATACCGTGTGACAAAACATATTGCAACGACCGCTATTTTAGTCTCCAGAGTCTTTGTTATATATATATATATATATATATATATACAGTGGGTACGGAAAGTATTCAGACCCCCTTAAATTTTTCACTCTTTGTTATATTGCAGCCATTTGCTAAAATCCTTTAAGTTCATTCTTCTTCCTCATGAATGTACACATAGCACCCCATACTGACAGAAAAACACAGAATTGTTGACATTGTTGCAGATTTATTAAAAAAGAAAAACTGAAATATCACATGGTCCTAAGTATTCAGACCCTTTGCTGTGACACTCATATATTTAACTCAGGTGCTTTCCATTTCTTCTGATCATCCTTGAGATGGTTCTACACCTTCATTTGAGTCCAGCTGTGTTTGATTATACTTATTGGACTTGATTAGGAAAGCCACACACCTGTCTATATAAGACCTTCCAGATCACAATGCATGTCAGAGCAAATGAGAATCATGAGGTCAAAGGAACTGCCTGAAGAGCTCAGAGACAGAATTGTGGCAAGGCACAGATCTGGCCAAGGTTACAAAAAGATTTCTGCTGCACTTAAGGTTCCTAAGAGCACAGTGGCCTCCATAATCCTCAAATGGAAGACGTTTGGGATGACCAGAACCCTTCCTAGAGCTGGCCGTCCGGCCAAACTGAGCTATCGGGGGAGAAGAGCCTTGGTGAGAGAGGTAAAGAAGAACCCAAAGATCACTGTGGCTGAGCTCCAGAGATGCAGTCAGGAGATGGGAGAAAGTTGTAGAAAGTCAACCATCACTGCAGCCCTCCACCAGTCGGGGCTTTATGGCAGAGTGGCCCGACGGAAGCCTCTCCTCAGTGTAAGACACATGAAAGCCCGCATGGAGTTTGCTAAAAAACACCTCCAAGATGGTGAGAAATAAGATTCTCTGGTCTGATGAGACCAAAATAGAACTTTTTGGCCTTAATTCTAAGCGGTATGTGTGGAGAAAACCAGGCACTGCTCATCACCTGTCCAATACAGTCCCAACAGTGAAGCATGGTGGTGGCAGCATCATGCTGTGGGGGTGTTTTTCAGCTGCAGGGACAGGACGACTGGTTGCAATCGAGGGAAAGATGAATGCGGCCAAGTACAGGGATTTCCTGGACAAAAACCTTCTCCAGAGTGCTCTGGACCTCAGACTGGGCCGAAGGTTTACCTTCCAACAAGACAATGACCCTAAGCACACAGCTAAAATAACGAAGGAGTGGCTTCACAACAACTCCGTGACTGTTCTTGAATGGCCCAGCCAGAGCCCTGACTTAAACCCAATTGAGCATCTCTGGAGAGACCTAAAATGTCTGTCCACCAATGTTTACCATCCAACCTGACAGAACTGGAGAGGATCTGCAAGGAGGAATGGCAGAGGATCCCCAAATCCAGGTGTGGAAGACTTGTTGCATCTTTCCCAAAAAGACTCCTGGCTGTATTAGATCAAAAAGGGGCTTCAACTAAATACTGAGCAAAGGGTCTGAATACTTAGGACCATGTGATATTTCAGTTTTTCTTTTTAATAAATCTGCAACAATGTCAACAATTCTGTGTTTTTCTGTCAGTATGGGGTGCTATGTGTACATTCATGAGGAAGAAGAATGAACTTAAATGATTTTAGCAAATGGCTGCAATATAACAAAGAGTGAAAAATTTAAGGGGGTCTGAATACTTTCCGTACCCACTGTATATATAATGTTTGGGGGTTCTAAGTAATTTTCTAGCTAAAAATACAGATTTTAACTTTTAAAAAACATGTGTCAGAAATAGACCTGGTTCTTAAAGGGTTAAAATTATAGACTGATCATTTCTTTGTCAGTGGGCAAATGTACACAATCAGCTGGGATCAAATATGGTTTTTTTTTTCCTCACTGTACGTCTGTGATGAATTCCTGTCTCCTCAGTTTCTTTAACAAACTCCTCTCTCCCCGTGGTTATGTTTTTCTGGCTGAGAGATGAGAGTTCAGGCTTTAGGCCTTCCCCAGACGCCTCTTTAAATTTCATTGTGAGACTCACGCTACTGACTCTGCAGTCAGCACGGCTAACATGCTGAAATCAGCACTGCCCCGAGAGGGCATCTGAAAAAAAGCATTGCCGTAAACGAATATTCAGCAAGGTTTTTTAAATTATTTTCATTAGCTTCAATAGACTTTATTTAAAAACGATCCTGTGACATGAAGTGGAAAATAAACTATTTTCCTGTAATTTCTGCAAGTAACATGCTTGTGTTCAGCGTGCAGATCTGCTCTGCTAAAAGTCTCCCTTTGGTCAGATGAAGAATTGAAACTTTGAAAAATCCATAAATCATTTACAAGCCAAAAAGGTACAGGATCCGGAATACTAGGTTCCAAGATGTTGACAAATGACAGTGATCTGAATACAGTTAATGCCCACTGGGATAAACTCACATGCAAATACACACAGGCATGTATACAACAACACAAATACACATATGCACATTGTAACCGAACCATGACTCCACACTGTGCTTGTGGGCTTCTGTCAGAATACCGCTTCCTCCAGTCTGAACATAGATATCAGATATTACAGCGCCCCCATACAAAACTAGCCTGAACTTAGCTTGTATAGATCTGGAATCAACAACCTTTACTGAACAAGAAACAGACTTTTTATACACTTGAGAAGTATGTCAGTCACTACATGAACATATTTACCCAAAACATCACACGATGGTTAGATAACGAGGTTCAGCTGACTCATGGCTTATCCCATCTAGACAATGTTATCGTTAACATGCTAATTAACTCAGCGCACCAAAACCAGCCTGGATGACCAGATTGCCGGCAACAAGGCTTAAACAAAATACAATACACATTATTATAGTGAAAACACAGAACTCACAGTAAACAAAAGGTGAGTAAATCAGCATAATTAACAATGTGTAGAAGACAGGTGGTTGAGTTGATGATATTAGCATCTGCTAGGAGTCTTACTGTGTGAAGCAGTCTCTTATTGGCAATAGGCAGCTAGGCCTAGAGTCCCAGAGTCTTCATATATTTCTTGAGCTATATTGTTGACAAATATTACTGTCCCATTTGAGTAATCCAAACCATATTCTCAGTGTCCATTAAGTCCATCATTTTCTTGGCCACCCTGTATCCCTAATAGACACAAGGTGACTTACACATAAGAGGGGCCTAGGGAGCTGAGAGAGGGATTTCTCAACCTCTCGATTCCACAGGCCCCCCAACCAAAGCGACTCCCTTCACACACATATGTGCACACTTCCATACAAACACACATACGCAAGAAGTAGACATGTTCTCTGAGGCTTGGTTCACACTACTGCGATCGCAGGTAAAAAGTACATGGGTGCCCATACCCACACACATAGTAGTGTGGACTAAGCCTTAGAGAACATGAATGGGCTGCCGTAGATGCAACGCATGGGAACGCATGTAAAACACACCCGCTTTACATGCATTCCCACATTATGCATCTAGGGCTGCCTATTTATTTCAATGGGCTGCCTAACACACAATAAACATGGAAAATAAGTCCCTGACTCTTTTACAAAAATGTGCCGCACTGAACCGCATGGTTAACAATGAATGAAAAGAAAGTAGGTACTGACACCAACTCCAAAATATTTATTATAAAATTATAAAGTGTAGCAAAAAGCAATGTATGTCACATGAAAAAAAAAAAACAGTACCCCCTGTTCCAAATCCTTTCTAACCATCCCAGACTCCCCCACTATCCCTCCCACCACAACCCCCCCCCCAAAAAAAAACATCTTTGAAGCAGATTCCCCATCACCACAGCGGTTCCCCCACCTGTGCTGATGATAGTTTGTTGGTGGGAGGGATAATGGGGAGTCTGGGATGGTTAGGGAGTGTTTGGGACAGGGGGTACTGTTTTTTATGTGACATACATTGCTCTTTTATACAATTTTTAACAAATATTTTGCAGTAGCCTAAGTTGGTGTCGGTACCTACTTTTTTTTTCTTTTTTGTTGCTGTATATAATTGGTGACACCCACCTTAATTTACTTATATTGGAGGTGGGCACCACCATCATCCTATATTGGGGACTCCCAAGCCCTACCTTTCCTTTTTTTGGTTTACATCCTAATGATACCCTGCACTTTTGCAAAGGTGCTACGCGCTTCTCTGCGTGTCAAGGAAAGCGTGCAATTTTGCTTGCGTTCCCGACATGCATAGATGTGAACCTAGCCTAAGGTGGAGATTAAACTGGTGGCAAAGGGCAGTAAAAACCAGTGGATCTGTATTTTTAACCACCCCCTGACTGCCCACCTATAAAACAACCTTAGCGGCTACTGGAACCAATTTACATTGCCGTGGCCCTAATGATTTGTGGTGTGGAAAATTTTACTCAGGATGTCATATTTGGCAGACAGTGCCACTTGCCAAACTCAGCATTTGAAAATTGATGGGACCGTGGCGTAACCTTGTGCCAAGCAGTTGATATAAGGTTGCGGCACAGTATTGCAATGCAAAATCCACCTTGAGATGGGGAAAAAAAAAACTGACATTCAAAAACTGACATTTTTTGCGTTAAAACCTTCAAGTTGCCGCTTGACCACTTCTGAAAGCGATTCACAGCCAGTTTGAAAAAGGCCATACTTTATTTTTAGTGGACAAAAGTAAAGGTAAAGAACTATAGGATATGAAAAAAAAAAAAAATCTTCATACTTATCTCCATGCTGCAGCATCAGTGTTGAGATGCAACTGTCCTCCACTGGCTCTAAGATCAAAAACTGAGTGATCACATGACCAGTGATCGCTCAGTTCTCAGCTTGCTCCAAGCTGAGAGCAGTGACTATAAGTCACTGCTCTCCACTCTCTTCCTCCAGCGCTCACAGGAGCACCAGGCTGGGGAGGGGGTGGGCGGAGCTAGCTCTGGCTCTTAGCCACACACTGAAAAACAGAACCAGCTGTTTGTCAGGCAGTGAGGTGGATTCTGACCTTATTGTCGGGATCTTTCCAGAGCCATGTGCAGCTCTGCCTCATTAACTAACTGTGAAGTTGATTCATTTCAGCTGAATAAAAATAAGTGCACTCCTGTGACCCCAAAGAGAAGTATGGACAAAAAAAGCTTTGGCCATACTTTTTTAACATACCTTGCTAGCGGTCTTGCACAGCCTATTGAAGACCAATATCTCTTTCCACTATATTTTTTTGGGGTTGAAATGCAGATATCTTGGTTGCTGGGAAAAAGGGCTCAAAGCATCATTGTGCAAAGGTGCAGCTATAAACCTCGGGCCCTCACCCTGAGCATCCTTCTCCCCTCCTCAACTTAGTTGCTCAGCACCATGTCCTCCCTACTGGCTGCACAATAGCACCAATCACACAATATCCCACTTACATTAAAAATGCAGAGCACACTGGGTAGAAGTAATCCTACAGAACTCCCCAGAAAAGTTATCAAGCCTAAATATGTGTGCTTTTATGCATCCCCTGTGAATGTTCATGTGACATCAAGGCGTGCATCGTTTTACAGTTTCTTTGTTTTATAAGGCATAAGCCTGTCCACTGCCAGCATGGTGTAGAGAAGATCTCTTCTGTTGATCAGAGATTTCTGGCAGAGGCCTAATGCACCCCATGTTGAGTCAAACCTGCAGTCAGCAAAAGCCCATGCTTCCTGCAGCTTGGAGAGCAATACTATCTATGACTCAACAATGGAGGTGGGCCTGTTGGACCCCTACAGAGAGACCACTGCTTCTACACAGAAAGCAAGGGTCTTTATCCACAAAGCATGCTAGCAGGATATAGGCTTTTTTTCTCTGGCTGTGGCTAATTTCTAAAGACTTTAAGACTGTAAGACATTTTGTTTTAATGCATTTGTATTGTAATTAGTTGTTTTAGACTGATAGTGCAGTTGAAACTTAAAAGCCAGCCACAGTTTGTTATGACCTATATAGTCACCTATATAGTCAAAAGCCTAAGCAGTGGACCTCAGGTTTCTCAGCCTCTATTGAACTAGCCTTCACATTTAGCATACAACTATTTTGATATAATTAAAATACTAGTGGTTACACTCTGCCTGTACCACATCCCTCATGAACTATACAGTTTCCCTGTATATTGGACTTTTTAGGCACTTTTATGTTTGATTATACAAATGAAAAAAAGTTTATAAAAAAATATGTATTTTTTATTATTACATGTCAAAAAATGTTATTACATTTACAAAAAATACATGACAATGTTCACATGACACAATGTATAAATAATACGATGGACTGTGAATACACTGTAAAGTGTATATAACTGTGAAGGATGCGATGATGAATTTGTAACTTCCTCCATCCAACGCGTTTCAGGGGAAAAAAAAAACTCTCTTTCATCTGGGGTATGGGAGTTGTCACTTAACTAAAAGATAAACATATATATCAAAACAAATATGCATACATTAGAAAAATCTCTGTAGAGTATTACTATAAGATTGAGAACTTAAAGTCAATCACATGGCATTGCACATAGACATTACCTGTATCTTATTAAAAACAAAATCTGAAGCTTCTGCTTAGGGCTGGGCAAAAAATCGATTTAATCGATTTATCGATTTTGTAGTGTAAAACGATTTTTATTTTGCAAACTCGAGTTTTTTGCCACAATAGTTTTTTCGGACTTTTCCGCATTTCGTCCTTGTGCGTTAACATAGCGCGATATGAGCCAGCCCCCGCCGGCAGTACACACACACTAGAGGTCACTCAGGGGCCCCCATGGCCTGCATGCGGGACACTTACCTGTACAGGCGGGCCGCCCTGGGCTCCAGCCAGCTCCTAGTCCGCTGCACACCGCACAGCCAGGCCCGGGAACCGGCCACAACACACCGAGAACTCCCCAGTAACCGGACCACTGCCGCTGCCATCTCTGCTCAGAGTCTACGAGGAATGAGCCAATCAGCGGCCACCGCCAGGCCTGGATGTGACGTCAGCTGCCGGGTGAGGAAGCGGGCGGTGCGTCTGAGGGGAGGCGGGGTTATACCTTTACAGGGGCTGTGATAGGTACAGAGACTAGCCACACCTGTACAGCACTTCTCCTCAGTCCTCCCAACAGGTGTGAGCTCTCCTCCTGTGAGCCTTCCCTCCCCACTCTGCGCCCCTCATTCCACACAGTCCTTGTGCGTTACCATAGCGCGATATGAGCCAGCCCCCGCCCCGCGTAACCAGAGCCTCATTTACTTTTTGTTTTGGGATTCTACGCATTTTAACTCTTCAGGACAATCATAGCAATAAAGTTGCACTTTTGACACTATATCTGATGTCTGCAGTAATTTTTTAAGTGCATTGAAAAAAAAATCGAAAATCGAATCGAAACTCGAATTTTTTTTTAAAAATCGAAGATATTTTTTTTTAGGCAAAATCGCCCAGCCCTACTTCTGCTTGTCCACTCAATTTTTGACACCCTATATGTTGCTTGTTCATAGGAAAACAATGGTGGGGAGTTGTAATTTTAGAATTTCAGAATTGTTTGTGGTAAAATAGCCACAAGTGTGGAAAACAGGTGTCACTAAGACCTGAAAGACTCCATCCTAAGAAAAAGGAGGTAGAAACATGTATTATAAATTGATTATATCAAAGACTGAACAGAGCTCTATAAAAGAACATAGAGACGTATGGAAAGTCTATCTACAGGCCTCATATAGGGTGTCAAAAATTGGGTGGACAAGCAGAAGCTTCAGATTTTGTTTTTAAGAGGATACAGGTAATGTCTACGTGCAATGCCATGTGATTGACTGTAAGTTCTCAATCTTATAGTAATACTCTACAGAGATTTTGCTAATGTATGCGTATTTGTTTTGATATATATGTTTATCTTTTAGTTAAGTGACACCTCCCATACCCCAGATGGAGAGTTTTTGCTCTCTGAAACGCGTTGGATGGAGAAAGTTACAACTTGTATTTTTTTTGTATGTAATAACCAATTTTTTACCATGTATTAATAAAAAATATATAATTAAAAAAAAAAAATTCATTGGTATGATTAAACATAAAAAATGTCTAAAAAACCCCAATATTCAGGGGGAAAATGTTACTATATTGATATAGTGTAGCTTGCAGGATTTGTGTATTCTATTGCTAGTTTGAAAGATGAATGCAGTAATTTGGTAATTACAGCACTATTTGGCACTCTGCTTTTGTGGTACTGGAATGTAAACTGACCTTTTCTAATCCAGTTGCTACTGCCGTATTTTCCACATTTGTTGGCATAGGATGTGCAGCATTAGGACATTGCTAACTTGCAGGATTGAAAACAATTCAGATGGAATTTAATCACTTTATATGGTGTATTTTAGTTTTTATAGCTAAACTCCAGGCAAACAGCTGAATACAATGAAATACATACTGTATATGGGAGCGCCGTTCTACACCAAACGGCTGCCCTGCTGCTTATGAACACGGGAAGTTGGCCACTCAGGAATGCTTCACATGTTATGAACAACTGAAAAGCATTCCCTGATTGGATGATGTGGAGAGGTGCGGGGTGATGACCTTGTCCAATCAGAGAACGGCCAAGCGGTCAACTTCCTGTATACAGAATGGAACAGGACAGCTGTTCAGTGCGAGATCGGGATTAAAGTAAAGATTACTGGAGTGGTGGTGTCTACTTCTGTGATTTCCAGGCTCCAGGTGCATTGGCTAGGATACTGAAGAAAGGAAAAACACTGCTCCAGGTGTATAGTTTATGGTGATTGCCAGGAGATAGGATATCCAATAGAGTGCTGGCCCCGGCCCACCTCCGTGGGAACACTTGTAGGAAAAGAAATAGCCGCACATCCAGGGATTCCAATAGGTTTCAAATACCTTTATTTCCAAAAAGTTGCAAGTGATGACACCAAAGACACCAGCATGAAGTCTCGTAGACGCGTTTCACACATACATCTTGTGCTTAATCATTACCAATGATTAAGCACAAGATGTATGTGTGAAACGCGTCTACGAGACTTCATGCTGGTGTCTTTGGTGTCATCACTTGCAACTTTTTGGAAATAAAGGTATTTGAAACCTATTGGAATCCCTGGATGTGCGGCTATTTCTTTTCCTACAGGTGCATTGGCTAGGTATTGTATATACTAGGGTTGCATCGATACCGGTATTGGTATTGGTGCTGATGCTAAGCATTTGCACTCGTGTAATGCCTGAACCTGATACTTTCAGGCACGGTTGTTTCAGCTGTCAGTGGGATTCCCCCACTGACTGCTGAAATGTAGAAAAAAAAGAGCTGGCAATTATCGATTGTTAAGGAACAGGGCCGCCGCATCCTTAAAGAGGAACTGCAGTCTGCTCACATAATTTGTAATAAAAACATCTTTGCCATTCTGAAGCTTCCCTCCAACCACTTTGCATAATATTTTAAATCAGGGATTCCCAAACTAGGGCCCTCAAGTTGTTCAGGAACTACAATTTCCATCATGCCTAGTCATGTATGTGAATGTCAGAGTTTTACAATGCCTCATGGGATGTGTAGTTCCACAACAGCTGCAGGGCTGTAGTTTGGGAGTCCCGGTTTTAAATATACTAAGATTCTGTACTTGCCAAATATGCTGCAGAACTCTCCCTCTACTAAGTCTGGCTGCAGCCATTTTAACTGTGGGCAGCTAAAGCTGCTGCCTGTTCACTTCCTGGATTTACACAGCCACACAGAGGCACACAAACACACAAACACATACACATACTGTATATACATACACAAACACATATATATATATATATATATATATATATATATATATATATATATATATACAGACAGACACGCTCACACCACTGCTTGCCTGCCCATTTCTCCTCTCTCAAAGAATAATGGATCTCTGCAGTCTCCTGTTATCTCCGCCCCCATCCAGCCCTCTCCAGCTCAGCAACTCCCATTGGCTCTCATATGACTCACCCCTCCTCCCTTGCTGGCAAACTCTCGAGAGTGAGAGAGAAAGCTGTGCTTGATGTCATTAGGAAGTGGGCTGTATAAGGTATTTACTGGCAGAAAAAAAATGTTCTACTATCCAAGGTAAGACAACAAGGGCAGAAGATTTAATATATAGAAAAATGAAAAAATGACTGAAGATCCACTTTACCAAACCATAACTAATTCAGCTGTCAGTGAGAAAAAAAAGCAGCTGGGTAATGTTTAGCAACAACATTGCTTAGCCACTGAAACACAGAAATAAAAAGAAACATTGTTTATTTTTGAGTCTTTCTGTTTATTCATGGATGATGAACCTCCATCTGCAGATGAAGTCAGTAAAGGAACCTGTCAAGTTAAAAAACCCCTATGAACCCTTAATTTACTCTTTACAGATTTAATGAACTCCTTATTCACCTTCTTCATTAAATTACTATTTTCCTGCTGATTTTTTTTTTCATTCACTTCTATTTTATAAACTATTAATGATTAAAACTTTTTTGGTTTGCTTTGTTAATAATGCTATTGTTAAAAATGTTGTTTGTTTCATTAATATTTTTACATTTCACATTGAAAAAAGCACAACATTTAAGTCAAATAAATGTATTTCCAAGAAATGGGGGAGGGGGGGGAGGAAAATAAAACTATAAAATGAAATATAAAGGAGGGGATAAATAAGAAATACAAAAAAAATGGGAGGAGGCACTGTGCTTGGCGAGAGGAGGAGGAGGCACTGCGAGAAGCCGGAAGACGGAAGCTGTGTGTGTGTGTGCGGGCAGCGTGCAGCGCATGCTGTGTGCTGAGAGAGGAGGAGGAGAAGGAGCTGCGGGGGGAGCCGGGTGCGGGAGACCTCGGGGGGAACCGAGTTGACCGGTGACTGGAGGTGTATAGCATCTGAACGGTGGCGGTGGCAGTGGCAGAGGACTCAGAGGGACTGAAGGAGGAACAGGACATGATTAGGTGACCGATCAGCTGATCCAGCTGTTCGGCTGCTGGGGGGGGGGGAGTCAGAGGGGATAGTTTGTGACTGTAACTGTACTGTGACTGTAACTGAACTGTGATTGTAATGGAACTGTGACTGTAACTGACTGTGACTGTAACTGAACTTTAACTGACTGTGGCTGTAACTGTGACAGTGTCTAGGACTATATAGCTGCAACTGTAAGATACTGCAAATTACTGTATACTGACTGTGTGGTACGGTGATGGTAAGATCACATATACTGAGACTGTGAGTATAAGAAATAACTGACTAGGTGTATTAAGTGTACCTGCAGCGGGGAGTACTTGCAACTGAGTACCTTGCGACAGGGGTTGCACACTTACAAAAGGCCTGTCTCTTAATGGAAACCTTACAGGACAACTACATGTCTCAGATAGTAGATTCTCCTACTAGAATGAATGCAGTGTTGGATCTATTAATTACTAATTACCCAGATGTAATCTCAGATGTAGGAGTCCGGGACAACTTGGGTTCTAGCGATCACAGGTCAATCACATTCAGCGTAAATCACTACGTAGCAAGGCAGGAGGGCAACATAAGAACCCTAAACTTCAGAAGGGCAAACTTTCCCAAACTGTGCTCAATGATGGAGGAAATAAACTGGGACAAAACCCTAGGATCACTGAACACGGAGGAAAAATTGGATTGTTTTAGGAATATATTTAACAAATACATCTCGCAATGCATTCCTATAGGAAATAAATTTAAAAGAGCCAAAGCCATACCTGGCTGGCTTAGCCGTAATGTAAAGAAACTAATTAGAGAAAAAATTATGGCCTTCAAGAAATATAAATTGGAGGGGAGGTTATCGGCTTTCAAACAATACAAGGAATTAAATAAGAAATGTAAATACAAAATCAAAATGGCAAAAATTAACTTCAACAAATAGCAGAGGATAGTAAAGAGAACCCTAAGAAATTCTTTAAATATATCAATAGCAAACAAAAAAGGTCAGAGCATGTTGCACACATAATTAACGATGATTGGAGGATGGTCACACAGGACAAGGAAAAGGCAACTGTGCTTAATGCTTTTTTCTCCTCAGTCTTTACACAGGAAAAGGAGGGGTACTGACCACGACTGTATGGTTAACAGTAATTCACAAGACTTGCAGCTATGGATAACAGAGGGGGAAATCAGGGAAAGGCTGGATAAAATTAACACATATAAATCACCAGGCCCGGATGGTGTACATCCAAGAGTACTCAATGAACTCAGTAAGGTTATATCTAGACCACTGTTCCTGATCTTTGCTGACAGTATTATGACAGGAACTGTACCAGGTGACTGGAGAAAAGCTAACATGATACCAATATTCAAAAAAGGGCAGAGGCATATCCCGGGTAATTATAGGTCAGTCAGCCTGACATCAATAGTATGTAAACTTCTGGAGGGGATGATAAGGGACTATATCCAGGAGTTTGCTAAAATCAATAATGTCATCAGCAGTATTCAGCACGGGTTTACAAAGGGGCGTTCCTGTCAGACCAATCTGTTAACATTCTACGAGGAAGCTAGCTGTGAGCTAGACAGTGGGAGACCAGTGGATGTGGTGTACTTGGATTTTGCTAAGGCATTTGATACAGTTCCTCACAAACGGCTGATTTATAAATTAAGGACCACAGGCAAAAAAAAAAACATCACTTGCCTGCTGCCTGGGTGTCGCACAGTGATGATGCTGCTCACCTGACTATATCTATCACCTGATGAGTTGCAGTCCTTGCCCTTGCGTTTGTGCTTAAAGTTGCATCTCTGCTAGCAGTCTTCTGTTCTCCGTGTTGCTCCATGTATGACCTGGCTTGGTTAACGACTCTCCTGGCTCCCGACCCCACATCGGCAGACAACCCTGCATCGACAGACGACCCGGCATCGGCTGACTACCCGCTTCTGGACTTGACCCCGGCTTGTTCCTGATCTCAATTCCTCATTCTTGCTGTGGGTTTATTGTTGTTTGCTTCAATCAACTGCTTTATTTTACCTGAATTCCCATGTGGTCTGGTTTCCTGGCACCTTGACAGAGTCTTCAGGAGAGGAGGGAGGGTTCTCAGCTCAGCCTCTCTGAACTAAGGGCGGATGGATTCCAGGAAGTAAATGATACATGAGTCATCTGCCCTTACTCAAGATGGCCAGGACCAGAAATGCTAGGGGGTGTTTTTCAAAATGATTTCTTAGCAAAATAAAGCATGGGGACATGGATGGATGGGGGAGATTGCTTTGAATAATACAAATGAATTAAATAGCATTTTTTGTTTGCGATGATCAGAAGCAATGCAGTTGTACTTTAAATCCAGCGTATTCTCCAAATTGTTTAGTAGCATATATAGTCAGGCATAAGAAAGGGCCCAAATCTTGTAAAAAATGGTATTAGGCCAACAGGTTTTGTTTTATGGCTGTGACAGCTTTGCATACAGCAAAAACAGGACCCTGAAATTGAAAACAGGAACTGTTTGTTTTAAGTTTTGTCATCTGTTTAGTTAATTCGAGATTTCTAAATGGTTATCCGTTTATGCTGAACTACTAGCCAGCTGTCCTTGGGGCCGTTCATGCCCTATGGGTTGGGCTGCTCTGAGCAGCCTTGTCTCAGTACACAGACAAGGCAATTTTTTGTATGTCCTATTAGTTTGGTTCACAACACTGCACTGGTGTGCGCTGAAAAAAAAAAAAAAAAAAAGAATGTGTTCCGTCCCCGGATCTTCCCCTTCAAATAGAGTCCCTACAAAGCCTTCAGAATATTGGGAACTTGTTCCAGCAAGATCAGCTGCTAGCCTTTCATCAACTTAAAGAACGCTTTACCATCTCAAATAAATACTTCTATGTATATTTAAGGATCTGGCATATCCTCACTTCCATATCAACCTATACCAGGACTAAGGATATCTTACAGTTCTTCACCACAGCTGACAACAAAGTTCAAGGCATTTCTTATCTTTATAGTTTGCTAACAAAACCAAATCAGGCGGAAAAACCTCCTGCTATATCTTATAGGGAATCCAAACTAAAGATACAGGGACCTCTCCATATTTGGTACAAAGCAATTCGTACATCCCCCTATCTACTCCAAAAACAGTCTAACAAATGTTGGAAGAATTGTGATGCAGATAGACATACTTTTCATGTTTGGTGGGAATGCCCGTCTGTAGCAGTCTTTTGGATGGGCATTGCCACTCTATTTCAGGATGTTACTAACCTACCAATGAAGCTGACCCCACAAATGTCTCTCTTTGGACTAGCCCTCTTGAGTTGGCCCTCCAAACTCCAACCCATCATTTCCCATATCCTTAGAGCAGCCCGATTATCAATTGCACGGCTCTGGAAACAGACTTTTGCGCCTACTTTAAATAATGCCATTGCACAGTGGCGGCTGGTGCTCGGTAATTCGGGGGGGGGGGGAGCGGCACACCAACGCACCCCTCCCACCCCGAACGGCTGACTGGCCGTCTGGCCAGCCTGCCTCCTTACCTCCTCCTTCCTCCTGTCCGACCGGGGAGTTCTGGATATCTCAGCTGTGTGCTTCTCCTCCAGCCGTGTGTCTCCTCCCTCTTCCTGGCCAGGGGCCAGTAAGATCGCTTCTCCTTTTGGCCAATCGGGAAAAGGGTCTCACAACCCTCTTCCTGATTGGCTGGGAGGAGAATCAGTGTGACAATAGTGTATATTTATTCACTATTGCCATACAACTGGTCCAGAGCCCACCCTTTTTTGAAGCCTATTAGAGCCTCTGGCTCTAATCACGTGCTTTAAAAAAATAAATAAAATCCCCTATTGGAATCCATGCATCCGGTGCCCTGCATGTAGATTAGGGGGCTGGATGCATGATTAGGGGGGACGGTGCCCCTAATGGAAAGGCCCCCACTGCCATTGCTACTCTTAATGACCACATATCAATGGAATTTCGTTTTGCCAAAGCACAGTTCACCCTAGATAAATTCCACCGTCACTGGCAACTCTGGTTATCAGACCAGGGAGCCATGCTTTGCCCTTGACCTACCTACTAGAACCACCTCCCACTGTGAGACCCTCACTCAAACCTACTCACTTATTTGCCCATCCTACGATCCAGGCAGAGCCTCTGAGGTTTACTTACCCTCACCTACCCTATGCTATATATTACCATACTACACAGTATTGGGTTGTAGGACTATTCCTTTACCTCTTCCTCTTATTCTCTTTTCCCTTTCCCCCCCAATTACCTTCTGCGCCCTCTCATATGGGAGCACAGAGGGGATCACACTATACATCTTGGTATATAATTAGGGTTGTGTATTATTCCTTAATTCCAGATATTACTTACTAATTGCCTTATCTTATGAGTAACTAAATTTCTAGTTTGTATCATCTCTCTGGTAAAGAAATTGTAAATTTGGGCAGGTTATGTTGTCTCTATGCCTTTGGCGCAGTTTGCTCCCAGATGAGGTGTCTAGGCGGAGTAGACAACATCCTTACCAGAAGCCCAACATTATCACAGTACCCGGTACTAAAACTTGACCTCTGTTCATACGTGAACATCCCACAGTTGATTGTTCTTTTTTGTAACCGCAAAATACCATTGTTCTTATGTCTTTTGTACCTCTTTTTATAAAAACTAATAAAAATCTTTTTGAAAAAAAAAAAAAAAGGACATGCTTTACTTTTTTTCAGCACAGCATATTGTGAAGCAGTACAACACTATCGTAACTGTTTGCGGCAAATAGAGATAAATGAAATGTCACTTTTCACAAATTAGACAATTTTTTAAAAAATTGAGAAAAAGTAAACATTGCAATGTGTCACATTCTATGCACTGACATAACACCCTTGAGTATACAGACCAGCAGCAGCAGTATAATGCAGGCATTAATGTGAACGAGCCCTCAGAATATGCTTATTTTTTTTTACAGGCAGAGTAATATGGACTGAGCAGATTTATGACCGTTTTTTTTTTTTTCTTTTGCAAAAATGTTATATTCGGTGTCACATAGTAATCTCTAACACAAACAATAAAGTCCTATTGCATTTTTGTTTCTGTTTTTAGCTAGTGTTCTTTTTTTTTTACTTCATCGTTTCCTTGGTGACATCCTGTTCTTCTGCCTGTCCTTTAGTTTGTTCCTAATTTCAGTTTTATCCATTATCTGCCATTACTTTTTTGTTTGCCTCTAACCGCACACATGGGTCCCCACTGTCTCAGGTGTACAGTAGATTTTTTATTTTATGGTTTTAGTCTTTTATTTTATTTATTTTATTTTGTTTAGAATACAGTATTAACGTGATTGTAAATGATCACCTTGTAAAACAACCCATTCAGTTTAAAATAGAAATGAAATGCGAAACATTTTTTATAGATATAAAAAAACATTATAAATACCATTTCCCCCTTTTTTTAAATGGTGCGCAGTCATGTTGGAACAGGAAGGGGCCATTTTCAAACTGTTCCCACAAAGTTGGGAGCATTAAATTTCCAAAATGTCTTGGCAGGCTGACGCCTTAAGAGTTCCCTTCACTAAGGAGCCAAGCCCAACCCCTAAAAAACTATATCTATATTCTTAATCTATATAATATATGAGTTTCACTTTTTGAATTGAATTACTGAAATAAATTACCTTTTTGATTATATTCAAATTTTTTTGAGATGCACCTGTATTATTATTGGGGACATTGCTGACGTTAAAGAGCAGCCCCATAAAACAAGTTCAGTTAACTGCTTGTACTATCTGGAAAGCATTAACTATTGATTTCAGTTCAATATTTTTATCAGGTCCCTTAACACAGAACCAAAGAGTGAATACTTACCTGTCCAACAGTCCCCTAACCGGCATCTTCTTCTGAGTGCCAGTCTTCGGGCCTCTTCATTGGCTGGCGGGGGACTACGTCACTCCTGCGCTTGTACAGAACCTAGTCATCCTGGTACTCAGGGACAAGCCTAGCACAGTACGCTGAGCTGTCCTGTCAGTTGTAAATGGTTTGTCTCAACTTTATAACTTCTACATTTGAAGGAGCTCTTGATTTGTTGAAAATCAACAGACATACTGGCTGAATTACCAAATGAAAAGTAAGGAAATAAACCGTAAAAAAGTAAATTAATGCAACCATCACATTACATTTGCTTTTGGATTTAACCTCTTCATGCCTGCACTATAGCCAAAAGACGGCTACAGCGCAGGCTTTCATTGCTGGAAGGGCACCCATGGACGTCGACCTGTGATCGATGTGGCCTGTGACCGCTGCATCCTTAGGATACAGCTGATCACAGACTGGGGTAAATGGCCAATCACAGAAGCCCTTTACCACATGATCAGCTGTGTCCAATGACAGCTGATCACAATGTAAACACAAGTCGGTTATCTGCATTTCTTTCCTCACGCTGACAGTGTGAGGGAAGGAGAGCCGATAACTGGTTTGTGTGAAAGGGACATCTACACTGATAATTAGGGCACTAATTATCAGTGTCCTGATTATCAGTGCAGTCCCAACATTGCCCCCCAATGCTGCCTATCAGTACCTGGCAGTGTTGCTAATCAATGCCCACCAGTTAGCCCAACAGTGCTGCCAATAAGTGCCCACCTGTGCTGCCAATCAGTGCTCATTGATGCTGCCAATCAGTGCCCATCAGTGCTTCCTCATCAGTGTTAAAAATGAAGAAGAGGTATAGGTGGTGCTGCTGCCAATATAGTATGCAATTCTCATGGGAAAAAAAATGCCAAAACAGGTGAAAAACTAATATACACTTTCTTGTAGCACTGTATTTATTATGATAGAGTGTGTTTAATGTTTTATACTTTTGGATCACTACTTAACTATATTAGTATTTTTCATGTTTGTACTTTATTAGTGTTTTCATATGGGGTTTGTGAATTAGGATTACATATATATTTATTAGACATTTTTTTTATAACATTTTTTCACTCACATTAGTTTTTCACCTGTTATGGCATATTTATTCCCCATGAGGATTGCACACACTATATAGGCAGCTCCACCTATACCTCTTCTTCATATTAATTATCATATATCACTTTGCAAGATATGTGAGGTAGGCAGCAGCCATTTTGTCTGCACCGTAGCGCGGAACCATAAACAGTTTCACCTATCAGTGCTGCCTATCAGTGCCCATCAATGCGACCTGTCAGTGCTGCCTATCAGTGCCCCTATCAGTGCCGCCTATCAGTGCCTCCTCATCAGTGCCCACCAATGCCTCATCAATTCCCATCAGTGTCCATCAGTTCCCGCTATCACTGCCCATCAGTGCAGCCTCATCAGCACACATAAAAGAAGGAGAAAATTACTGTTATTGTTTGTAAATTTTTATAACAAACTATGAAAAACGTGTTTTTTTTCTCCCTAAGGCTCCTTTCACACGGCCGCTCCGTGTGTCCGCAAATCATCCCATGCGTTTGCGGATGATTTGCGGACATAATGTAAGTGAATGGCACTGCGGGTGTCAGCGGAATACCATCCGCTGACACCCGATTTTCCTCCTTTCAGTTCTGTTCCGTTTTTACAAATGGAACAGAACCCCATTTTTCCTTCCGTGTAAAAAACGGAAAGGAAGGAAAATCGGATGTCAGCGGTGTCATCGGCTGACATCCGCAGTGCCATATACTTACATTATGTCCGCATATCATCCGCAAACGGATGGGATGATATGCGGGCACACGGAGCGGATGACACAAATGTCATCCGCTCCGTGGAAAAAAAAAAAAAAAGTCCCGCAGCGGACCTTTCACAGCGGCCGTGTGAAAGGAGCCAAAATTTTCTGTATTTATTAATTTATTTAGCAAAAAAAGAAAAAAACCCAGTGGTGATTAAATACTACCAAAAGAAAGCTCTATTTGTGTGAAAAAAATCATACAAATTTAATGTGGGTACAGTGAAGCATGACGGCGCAATTGTCATTCAAAATGTGACAATGCTGAAAGCTGAAAATTGGCCTGGGCACAGAGGGCAGGAAAGGGGTAAAAGTGCCCTGTAGGCAAGGGCAAGTGGTTAATACTGCTTTAACTAAAACTGTCATATGATATCTTACAGTGCACCAGAAGGCACCTGTAAGATTCTGTAGGTAGCCAGAAGAAGGCTTTTTTGATATAAGGATACAAAAATGTAGCTTTTCAGCCATCAGAATAAATATTTTTAGGTGTAATCCAAACACTGCACATCATTATAAATGCACAACCCTTAGGCCCCGTTCACATAGGGGCGATGCTACTTCGGAGTGGCCGCCACGGACTTCATAACATTGAAGTCTATGGCGGTCGCCTCCTGGTCGCCCCAAAGAAGCTCCGGACCCTTTTTCTAAGTCGGAGCGACTTGCGTCGCTCCTATTAGAACGGGTCCGCAGCTTCCCTATGGGAGGCGACCTACGGAGACCTGTGAGGCGACCAGGTCGCCTCACAGGTCGCCTCAGTGTGAACCGGGACTAACTAAAAGCATGGTGATGGCAGTAGTAGGAGTAGAGCAGCCATTTCAACCAGGATTCCTTGGAACAATAGCATTCCTCCAGAGGTTGCTAGGAGTTTCTTGAGCAGTTACAAACTTCCTGCACAGTTCCGGGGCCAACATCTTTTGGCAGAGTTACTGGCATGACACCAACAATCTTTTTAACTGATAAATATTTTTTATTTATATCAGAAAATTATTTAAATGTAAAATTATTTAAAGTTAAAAATATCCCAGCATGAGTGTCAAATACTCCAGGTATTCCTCTCCAAGTGTAAAGCAGCCTATGTTCACAATGGTCGGTTTTTGGTTTCAGCCATGATGGATTCCTTCAAAATTTCAACTATGTTTGTATGTAGGCCAAGAGTATATTACTCTATTGATTGTACTCTAGTTGTTAGTACTTCAATCTATTTCTCTTTTTGTATGTATGGCCATGATTGGCTGATTTAAATAAGGAATTATAAAAAATACTCTAGTTATGTAATAGTCTTAATTCCTTTATTTATTTTATGTCACTTTACTCAGCGCTTTACACATACAGATTATTGCACATTCACATCCGTTCCTGCCCCCATGGAACTTACAATCTAAGCTCCCTAACTCACATTCATGCACGTATCATTATATCTATAACTTGCTGATATTAATAATATACCGTGAGCTATAGATATCATTTTTAGCAGGGGTTCCCTTAGACCTGCAGATTTTTTTAAGGGTTCGTCAGGGGTACAAAAAAAAGGGTTGAGAAAGGCTGGTGTGGAAGGTGCGCTGGGGTGCCATTCAAAATAATGGGCACTGTAATTTGTCAAAGCGAGTAAGATGTGTTATTGCATTGCAACAGTGCAAAACCAGCCAGTTAAAAAACTTGATGCAGTCTGCAAGAAACTTAAACAGCGAGCAAGTCAATGACCCCAACAGTAAAGGCAAAGTGACACAAGACAGTGTTACTATTCTGGAATCCATATCTCAATCCATTAGAGGATTAGTGGCTTTTTGCTCTCGAACCCCATGCATCCTAACTGAGCTGGAGCAGTTTTGTAAAGAGAAATGGGGGGAAAAAATGCAGTGTCCAGATGTGCAAAACTGATGGATGTATCCTCACAGACTAAAGCCTGTAATTACTGCCAAAAGTGCATCTACGAAATACTTCTGCAGTCAGCTGTTTTGTGATTTTTTGATAATCAATATAAATCATTTTGCAGAGATGATGTTACACTTTCCGATATCAAAGACCTGCAGAAAATATATGAATCTGATTGGTGACCTCTTGAATAGGGTGGGTGCCAGTGGTGCATGTTGTGACCTGGTAGTTCTACAGAAATTAGAGAGATATAACATAAGAATGGGCAGCACAGTGGCTAAGTGGTTAGCACTTCCACCTAGCAACACTAGGATTGTTGGTTTGAATCCCAGTCACAACACTACCCACCTGAATTTTGCATGCTCTCCCTGTGCCAGCGTGGGTTTCCAACCACACTCCAAAGACATGCTGGTGGGTTAATGCGCTCCTGTCTAAATTGCCCCTAGTATGTTTATGTATGAATGTGAGTTAGGGAACTTAGATTGTAAGCTCCTTGAGAGCAGGGACTGATGTGAATGTAAAATATGTATATACTATAAATTGTTGGCTTTATACAAAAACCTGCAATAAATAAATGAAAGAGGAAAGGTACAAATGTGATATGCTGGGACCTGTAGTACATGCTGGATCAGTAATGTATGCACAGTAAGGTAACTGGTGTCATTTATCCCAGCAGAATGGTTTTAAAAGTGTGCACTGGGTCATGGGTACCCTGATTACAAGGAATTGTGTGAGCCTAGACAGAAAAGGCAGATCCTCACGCAATACATTCAGTTTGCATTAGCCAATAATTATCAATAGTTACAGGAAGCAAGCAATGGCAACAATGTTGCTACATCTTCTGTGAAAAAAGCCTTATGATCTCTTTTCTATGAGCATCAGTGATCAGTAGACTCAAGACCAAACCTGCCCACTTTTATTGCAGTCTGTTTAGTGAAATGCTTTGGAGTCAATGGGAAAGGCGAAATGAGGTTATTAGAAATGCAGTAGTCTTGAAATAGCTTTCAAGTTATTTGGTGGCCATACATGGTTCAATAAATTATCAGTTTGTTTTATGATTGATATGTCCCTGTAGGAATAATCGATTTATAATCAACAATCAATTTAATCAATATAACGCACACAGTGTAGTGCTATCCCCACGGGGGCTGCTGAGTTTACCTAGTTTCTTCCCAAACAGTGCAGAGGCCGCCAGTTACTTAAGTAACTTTTCTCTTGCTCCGGCTTCAAATTAACAGTCTAATGGTTGTCTTTTTGTTTTTTTTTTATTGCTAGAAGAAAAGCAACAGCAGAGGGATTGGGATATGGGACACTCTAAAATGCTCCACACAGTTTAGCTTCCAGCGCTGGGAACCAGGAGATCGCTTCAGATTAGTTTAACGTACCCCCTGAAGCTCACAGAACCCTCCCTGACAGGGAAAAAGCAGTCCACTCTGGCCTTCAGGCTATTTACTACCTTCTTGACCACCTCAAAGGTACACCTCCCCAGGGATTGGCCAGGGCATAGTTAATATTAAGGCCAGTCATTTGAATTTCCCCACCCAAAGCTCTGGAAGCTTCTTTCAGGGACAGGGGGAAACAATCAAATATTCAGTCCATATAACCATGAGCAGACCAAAGCAACCGATCAATGCTTCTCTGATTACAGAGTGAGTCAAACTAAATTTACCTACCTTATCTACATCTAGGAGGGTGCTATATGGGTAGGTGGTATTTGATTTCTAGTTGGAAGGTATGATCATAGGTCAATCGCATCTCTGTTTTCGCCATGCAATCCCATAATGTAATCTTATGTTGTAAAGCGCTAGGAAGCTATATAAATCCTGTATTATAATAACAATCAATTAAAATACAACTGAACTCATGAACAAAGCATTTCAGTGGTGCAGATCGATACAATGCGATCAATAATTTTCTGCCCTATCCAGGTAACTCAAATTAATAAAATTTGATCTAAATCAAGTCTAAATCAATTGGCAAGTTCAATCCAATTGTTTTAGTCATATCGCACATCAGTCAGATAATAAAATCAAAGCTTGTATTACCCACCAGTGCCCAAGCACCAAAGTTAAAGCTTGAAAAAAAAAAAAAAACTGAATGCAGCCCTAGGTGCACCACATCTAAGGACTGGAAAGCTGCAATATATAAAATGGTTGTTCTTGGATTTAGATACAGTTAAACTGCTGTCATAGGCATATTGATAAAGCAGTGAACCTGACATTCCCCAAAAATTACTTTTATTAAAAATACATGCACTAGGAACATATATCTGCAGTGAACATTTGGTGAAAGAATAGTGGTACCGGCACCAAATCCAAAACTCTGAATGGTGCTTCGCGTAGATAGGGAGCAGACGTATGAGCATTTTGGCACAGCCTGGCCTTGAGAAAGCTGGGAACTTGCCGAAACATCGTGTCATAAAACTACTGTTTAATAAATTCTATTCTTCTTTGCAAGTCCTGAGAGTGCCTACTATTTTTAACTTTTTTTTTAGGTAAAGATTTTACAAATACTTTGTTATTGCGGTATATGTATGTACTGATAGGGATGGTTTTGCAAGACCTGCTATAAAGAATAGAAGGAAAGCCAGGGTTGGATTTTTACTTTCTGCCTCCCATAAAACAGTTGTCGTGTGCTGCTTCCTCCTACCCCAGTCAACTGGTTATTATTAGTATTCAAGATTTATATAGCGCCAGCAGTTTACGCAGTGCTTAACAATTTAAAAAGCAGACAATACAGTTACAATACAATAAAATACAAGAGGATTAAGAGGGCTCTGCTCAGAAGAGCTTACAATCTAATGGGGTGGGGCAGCTGTTACAAGAGGTTGTAACAGTAGGGAATGAGCTGATGGAAGATTAGTTGGTGGTGTGATAGGCTTCCCCGAAGAGATGAGTTTTCAGGGATCGCCTGAAAGCAGCTAGAGTAGGAGATAGCCGTACAGGTTGAGGTAGAGCGTTCCAGAGGATGGGAGAGGCTCTGGAGAAATCCTGGAGACGAGCATGGGAGGAGGAGACAAGGGAGCTTGAGAGTAGGAGGTCTTGAGAGGAGCAGAGGAATGGTTTGGGTATTATTTGGAGGCAAGATTGGTAATGTAGCTTGGGGCAGAGTTGTGAATGGCTTTGTATTTTGTAGTTAGTATTTTGAATTTAATTCGCTGGGCAATCGAGAGCCAGTGTAGGGATTGGCAGAGACTGAGCGGTTGGTAAGGTGGACAAGCCTGCCAGCAGCATTCATGATAGACTGAAGAGGGGATAGCCTATGGAGTGGTAGGCCTATTAGAAGGGAGTTGCAATAGTCGAGGCGAGAAATAACAAGGGAGTGAATGAGTAGCTTGGTGGTTTCAGTTTTTAAAAAGGGGCAAATTTTTGAGGTGTTGCGGAGGTGAAGTCTACAAGCGTTTGACAATGATTGGATTTGGGGCTTACACCTAGTACCCTGACTTGAGGGGAGGGATTGATGGTTGCATAACTAATTTTGATGGAAAAGTCATGGAGGAGGGCATGGGCAGAGGGAAATATTACCAGGTCAGTTTTAGAGAGATTTAGTTTGAGGAAGTGGTGTGACATCCATGTTGATATGTCAGTAAGCAAGTTAGCAATGCGAGAGGAGACTGAAGGAGTGAGGTGAGGAGTAGACAGATAGATTTGAGTGTCATCGGCGTATAGATGGTATTGGAAGCTGTGGGCAGTTATCAAGTGACCAAGGGAGGCGGTGTTGATAGAGAAGCGGAGGGGTCCAAGAACAGAGCCTTGGGGAACCCCCACAGAAAGGGGCAATGGGGAGGAGGAGGTAGAGTTGTGGGGAACACTGAAGGAGCGCTGTGATAGGTAGGAGCAGAACCAAGATAGAGCAGAATCTTGGAGGCCAAGGGAACGGAGTTTATTAAGAAGGAGCGGGTGGTCAACAGTATCAAAGGCCACAGAAAGGTCAAGTAATAGGAGTATGGAGTAGTGGCCATTGGTTTTAGCAGTTAGTAAATCGTTTGTGAGTTTTAGTAAGGCAGTTTCTGTGGAGTGCTGCGAGCGAAAGCTAGACTGTAAGGGATCAAGAAGGTTATTTTCACTGAGGTAGGAGCTGAGACGGTTGTAGACTAAGCGTTCTAGAAGTTTAGAAATGAATGGGAGCAGTGAAATGGTCTTAAGTTGTTCAGGTTGATGGGGTCCACTGAGGGCTTTTTAAGTATGGGAGTGATCTGTGCATGTTTTAGAGGGGAGGGGAAGGTGCCACTAGAGGGGGAGAGATTTAAGATGTGAGTAATGGAGCATAGGATAGAATAAGAGGGTGTCCGTAGTAGTTGTGAGGGAACAGGATCCAGGGAACAGGTGGTTAGGCGGGCATCTGAGAAAATTTTTTTAACCTCATCAGTAGTAGCCAGTTCAAAGGAGGAGAGTGTTGACTGTGCTGTTAGGCAAGGTATGTTGAGTGGGGAAGATGTGCTCACAGTGGAGGTGTCCTCACGTATTGCATCAACCTTGTCTTTGAAGTCATTGGCAATCTCTTGGGCAGTGAGAGAGTTAGTGAGTAGAGGGGGTGGGGGACGAAGCAGAGAGTTAAAAGTTTAGAAGAGCTGGCGGGGACTGGATGACAGGGTAGTAATAAGAGAGACAAAGTAGGCTTGTTTGGCAGCATGGAGGCATGAATTGTATGTTTGGAGGGCAGATTTATATAGGGTGAAGTTCTGCAGGCATTTGGTTTTACGCCACCGTCGTTCAATAGCATGGCAATGTCTCATGAGATCTCTACTGTTGTCAGTTTGCCAGGGTTGCAAGGGTCCGGGCCTGATACTGCATGTAGTTAGAGGAGCAAGTGCATCAAGTGATGATGAGAGTGAACTGTTGTAAACAGAGGTGGCCAGGTCAGAACAGGACAGGGGAGAGATTATGTCATGTAGGTGGTCAGTAGCAGAATAGAGGAGAGAAGGGTTAAAGTTACGTAGGTTCCTACAAGTAATTGTTTGCTGCTTTTAGTTAGCTTTTGTATGACACTAACAAAATTAAATGCCAATGCCAGGCAAAGCACGCTATTTGCCCATTCTGACTTAACCCAAGCTGGATGGAGTGCAACACTTAAATTGCAATCCCTGCTAACTTTCTTTCCCTAGACCACAGTCCCTGACCCTGAGTCCGGCTGCAAAATAGGGTGGGGGTGGGGGGAGTATTTAGTAGTTGGGAACCCAAGTATTTCTGATGGGGACACATTCTTATTTCATATTTGTACTTTTATATGTAAGTGTTAAAATTGAACTATTTTTAAATGCAACTAGCATAGTAAATACCTATTTGGTTTAGTATCAGCCTCTTGTAATCCTTTAAACAGTAACATTTAATTGGGGGAGGTAGGGGCCCTGAGATGGAGAGAGCAGAGTGGTGAGGTCATTATACTGCTATTGCTCCTTCACTGCCCAATCACAGGCTAGAGGCAGGAAGCTAACCTTACTTTACTACTTAACTATTGTAAAGAAACTGGCTGTGCTGAGTGACATGGTTGTGTAAATCACAGCACAGGCTGAACAGAAATACAAATACTTTGGCAGGTAAAAGAGTTCTCATATATCTGTTTAAATTATGTAGTAAGTAGATATTGGTCAAACAATCCCCTGTTCGGTTTGCAGCAGATCTCCAGAAATTCACCCAAAAAGTGTTAAAAAGTATTAAAAACAAGAGACAAGTTTTTGACAGCCTTTATAAAAAAAATAGTGTCCCTTCGATGTAAATCTATCGGCAATCATGCCGCATGCTGACCCAAAAAATATAATGCTGAATGTCTGCTTTGCGCTTTGACATTTCTTATATATGTAACGGCGGGACCACCTGGCTACATCACTCGGTGGCACTGCCCCTTCTGACGTCACGGGCTTGTGCATGCTGGGCCTGTGATGTCAGAAGGGGGCGGTGCCACCGAGTCACGTAGTCAGGTATCCCCGCCCCTTACCTATATAAGAAATGTCAAAGTGTAAAGCAGGCATTCGGTGGGAGGTTGTCCCAGGAGGCAGAGCATTTTTTATTTTTTTGGGTCAGCGAGTGGCGTGCTTGGCGATGGATTTACATCAAGGGAAACTATTTTTTAATAAAGGATTTGTCAAAAACTTGTCTCTTGTTTTTATTACTTTTGACACTTTTTGGGTAAATGGGTAAGGGTACTATGTACACATTCAAATAGGGGGAGCAGGATCTGGGGGTCCCCTTGGTAAAGGGGACTTCCAGATTACAAAAATCCCCTCGCCTGCAGACCCCCACAACAACTGGCCACGGTTGTGGGGATGAGGCCCTTGACCCCATTAACATGGGGACAAGGTGCTTTGCCCCCCCCTGCCCCAAAGCACCCACCCCCCATGTTGAGGGCATGTAGCCTGGAATGGTTCAGGAGGGGGGGCGCTGCATGCCTGGATAAGGGTCTGTTACAGGTTTTGGGGGGGGGGGCACGCCATTTTTTTTTTCTTTATTTTTTACCGGCACTTTTTTTTTATTATCCAACTGTCAGGGGGGAAACCCATTGACAGCTGATGACTCATCGGTTGTTAACCACTTGCCGACCGCCGCACGACTATCTACGTCGGCGGTCAGCCCCTCACAGGCAAACTAACGTAGGGCTACGTTGCTTGCTTGTGAGGGTCTAGGGAGCGAGCGCGCGCCCCCGGAGGCGCGCTCCCGCTCCCGCGTGGTCACGGACCCCCCCGCGCGTGTGACCAGCGGACCCGATGTCCGCCGGCCACTCGGCGATCGGCGGGGGAGAGGGAGAATGTCAGGCAGCTTGTGTAAACAAGCTGCCTGTCATTCTCCTCGCTGCAAAGACACTGATCACATGGATCTACTATGTAGATCCGTTGATCAGTGTCCTTACAGCTGAAGCCACAGCCAATCACAGTAGAAAGCACGCCCCTAGGGACACACACAGCCCCTCCCTCCCAAATAAAGTTAACCCCTTCACTACCAGTGTATTTTTACAGTAACAGTGCATATATATAGCACTGATTAATGTAGAAATGTCACTGGTAACCCCAAAAGTGTCAAAAATGTCAGTCAAGGGTCCGATCTGTCCGCCGCAAAGTCGCAGTCCCGCAAAAAAAAATCGCAGATCGCCGCCATTACGCGTTAAAAAAAAAAACAACAAAAATGACAAAAATCTTTCCCTTTGTTAGTAAACTCGATAACTTTTGCGCAAACCAATCAAAATACGCTTTTTGCGATTTTTTTTACCAAACATATGTAGCATAAAACAAATTGGCCGAAAATGTTAAAAAATTTTGATTTTTACATTTTTTTTTGGGGGAATTTCATATAAAAAAATGTGAAAGATATTGTTATTTTTGCAAAATTGACGCTCTTTTTTTGTTTATAGCGCGTGATCAAAAAATCGCACAGGTGATCAAATACCACCAAAAGAAAGCTCTGTTTGTGGGAAAAAAAGGACGCCAAATTCGTTTAGGTACAGCGTCGCACGACCGCGCAATTGTCCATTAAAGTCACGCAGTGCCGAATCGCAAAATACCCCCTGGTCGGAATGGGGGTAAAATCTTCCGGGGCTTAAGTGGTTAAGAATGCGGCGGCTGGCTTCCCGACCCTGCTCCGTAACAACCAGCTTATGCTGCACCCTGATTGGGGAAAGCTTTGCCCAGCAAACACCCTGCAAATTCAGGTGCTCAGCAAATGGCCGAACAGGCAAATGTTCTGCTGGGGCCAAACTGTTCTCATATCCCTAGTAGTAAGCGATTCGCTTGGTGTTCTGCTGCACTGGTATTTTAGATTTAAGCTTCAAATTTTAATGAAGTTTGTGAAGTAAGTTTACATAGGCTTATAGTAAAGCATCACTGAATTAATGTGCTTGATGCCTTCAGGCATAGATAGTTTCTATTTCACAGCAATTATTTTACAGGCGTGGAAGAGTAAACCTTTTAAACATTTTGGAGTGCATACTGTTTACTAAATGCTTCTCTGGATATATGATTTTTAATTTGAAAAATATTAGTGTTGCTTTGTATTGGTTTGCGTTTTTAATTATTTAGAGATTAAAATGTTTTGTACAAAATACATTTGTATTTTTTTTCCTGGTAAACAGTTTGATGTTGCTATAAAATAACTCAGCAATATTCAAAAGACAAGTCATTCTTGCAAGTCATAGTAGTACAAATTAAAATGGCTGTATACTTACTGTATTATACTGTAAAGTGTTATGATACCCCTTAATATAAAATTTTATATAGAGCAGCTTACTACAGTAAGGTGACCAGATATTTATTTTATTGGCAAATGGTAAAGTATTTTCTAAGCATATTTTCCTAAAATTATATATGCAGTGTATGTGGTATGTGTTTATGGAATGATTGTATGATATATTAGAATGTTATTTCTCACATTTCGTCCATTAGATTAAAAAAAAAAAGATACTTCTTAGAATTTTTTGAGATATGACTACCAAATGTTCTGAAGATAAGATAGAGAATAAACAGAGTGCAGAGTTCAGGGGTGCGTTACATAAAAAAATGCAGGGCTATGTAGCGCTCGGGAGCATGCTACATAAAGAATGCAGGGCTCAGGAGTGCACTACATAAAGAATGCAGGGCTCAGGAGTGCGCTACATAAAGAATGCAGGGCTCAGCAGTGAGCTACATAAAGAATGCAGGGCTCAGCTGTGCCCATCTATGTAGCCTCAACAGTGCGCAGCAATGCAGCCTCACCAGTGCCCATCTATGTAGCCTCCCCAGTTCCCATCAATACAGCCTCACAAGTGCCCAGCAATGCAGCCTCACTAGTGCCCACCTATGCAGCCTCACCAGTGCCCAGCAATGTAGCCCCACCTGTGCCTAGCAATGCGGCCTCACCAGTATCCAGCAATGAAGCCTCACCAGTGCCCAGCAATGCAGCCTGACAAGTGCCCATCTATGCAGCCTCACCAGTGCCCAGCAGTGCAGCTTCACCAGTGCCCAGCAATGCAGCCTGACCAGTGCCTATCAATGCAGCCTCACCAGTGCCAAGCAATGCAGCCTGACCAGTACCTAGCAATGCTACATAAATAATGCAGGGCCCAGCTGTGTGCTCCATAAAGGCAGGGCTCAGGAGTGCGCTACATAAAGAATGCAGGGTTCAGCTGTGCCCATCTATGTAGCCTCACCAGTGCCCAAAAATACAGCCTCACCAGTGCCCATCTCTGCAGCCTCACCAGTGCCCATCAATGCAGCCTCACCAGTGGCCATCAATGCAGCATCACCAGTTCCCATCAATACAGTCTCACCAGTGCCCATCAATCCACCCTTACCAGTGCTTATCTATGCAGCTTCACCAGTGCCCATCAATGCAGCCTCACCAGTGCCCATATATGCAGCCTCACCAGTGCCCAGCAATGCAGCCTCACCAGTGCCCATGCATGTAGCATCACCAGTGCCCATCTATGCAGCTTCACCAGTGCCCATCTATTCAGCCTCACCAGTGCCCAGCAATGCAGCCTCGCCAGTGCCCAGCAATGCAGCCTGACCAGTATCCAACAATGCAGCCTTACCAGTGCCCATCTATGCAACCTCACCAGTGTCCATCTATGCTGCCTCACCATTGCCCATCAATGCAGCCTCACCAGTGGCCAGCAATGCAGCCTCACCAGTGCCCAGTAATGCACCCTGACCAGTGCCCAGAATTGCAGCCTCACCAGTGCCCATCTATGCAGCCTGACCAGTGCCTAGCAATGCAGCCTAAACAGTGCCCAGCAATGCAGCCTCACCAGTGCAAGGGATCAGAGAGAAGAGAGGAAGAGGTGGGCCAGCCGGATTATTACCTAGGCCGGCGTCACCTGCTGTGACAGGTTTAATTTGAATCAACAGGCGCCTGCCATCACACAAGCCCTGCCTCCTGGATCAGCTTCTACCTTTGATAGACAGCACATGTCCCGGCATTGGACAAGTGTGCTGTCTAAAAGAGCCAAACCAGAAGGCAGAACTTTGTGTGACGGCAGGCGCCCAATGATTCAAATTAAAGCTGACACAGCGGACGACGCCAGCCTGACCCCCCCCAAGTGGTGTGTGGCACCCATGGCAGTCTGCACCCTGTTGGTATGCCACTGGTATCGGCGCCCCCCTCTACTTCAGCACCCACCCAGGATCAGCCCTGCACCTAACGCCACCCCTGCAATCCGGGTCAAAACCGGGGACAGACTCCTCAGCCCGGGGACTGTCCCTGGAAACCAGGGACATCTGGTCACCCTATACTACAGTACCCACTATGTTTGCACTTTACTTCCTAAAGCCAAGTACACACTATGAGTTTTTTTTCATTAAATCCAGCAGGTTGAAAACTGACAGCTCCAGTCGGAGCCACTGTGCTAACAATCCAATGGTAGTACAGTAATCTCCCCTGCTGTGCTATTGTGTTCTGACAGGGGGATGTCCCCCCGCCAGAACACTCTGGTCAGTGCTCTCAGCCAATAGTTGAGAGCGCTGATCAGGAGCCAGTTGACTGCTGGTTTTCCAGCATGCATGGTAGCCTTCTGTCGGACCGGCAGGTGTCGCCCGACATTTGACCAATCTGTACTAGGCTTTAGAAGTTTCTCCCTAATCAATGTTCCTGATTTAGAGTGGCTGCAGTGCCTTGCAGGGTCCCATGGGGCCACCCTTCTGTGTGTACTACAGCCTGTGATGCATACACCTTGTTATCAATACACTAAGGATGAGGAAAGTCATTTGAACATAATGTGATTAAGGTGCATGTGTCTCAACCTGGGTCAACAGTGTGTATGTACTTTAATCACTGGGAACAAGAGACTACTTATACTACAACTAATGTGGGTGGGCCTGGGACAGGGGTTCCCATGCAATATGCAATCAGTAGGGAGAGGGACCTAATACTGCTGACCTGAGCGGTCATAAGACCTTTACAGTGAATGCTCCCCATCCTCCCCGACCAAGCAAAAGCATTGATCAATAAGGGAGTAAAATCTATTTATAAAAATGGGTTTTGGCGCTGCTCTATGAGCAATAAAATACTAGTATACCCCTATGCATATCATTCTCCAAAAACTACAAATCAAAATGAATATAAATTATAGTGAAACATATGCCAAAAAATGATGTGCAAATTTTACTAAAGTGCAAAATGTATATTATTGTGCAACATTTGCAAGAAATTATGTGCAAAAATTACTAAAAAGTAAGCGCTAAAATAATAGTGCCCAAATGGAGTGAGCTTCCAATTACACTCAAATCATAAACACTCTATATGTAATCACACATAAACCATAAATTGATGCAAAGGGGATCTGTGCTTAGTGACCAGTCCATGGATAATGTGCAGTGTCCTTTTAATTAGTCCATCGTTCCAGCTATCCTTGCTGGTCCTTATGGTAGAATCAATAAAAGGAACGCTACTTGATGATGTTACAACCAGGGGGTTGTGCAACAGCATGCAATGCACCGGTATCTCCACTTGTGCCCCCCTCCTGATAGTACACTCACCAGACGTCTCTCTCCCCTTGCAACAGGGGTATCCAGCTTCAGTAGCTACACCTAGCTGCATACTGTATCCACGACCAACTCTCTGGTGGCCACTCCTTGCAATCTCTAGCAATCTCAGTGGTACATAGAAATAGTAGGGACAGCCCCCATAGTGTGAATCTGTATAGATAGTTTTATTGGTAAAAAATACAGTAGTGCACTTACATGTAGTAAAATTCAAACTACTCGAGTCAAAAACCAAGAAGTCAGGAACGCGATGCGCTCCATGAACCCAAACCGGAAGTGCCGCAATGACGCTAGGCTCCGCCCTACGTGTTTCGTCACTCTGACTTCATCGGGAGCTGCACCATCTTCCTCCGGTTTATATCAGGTAAGGTATCCTAGCAACTCCAGGTCACATGATCCGTAGCCATTTTAGGTAATTATTAGCACGGATGTTTATCCAATGGTTCCTGGCAACCCCTGTAACGCTCCTGCGCTTTCTGAAACAAGATGGATTTGCAGCTGCAGAAAAACTCCACTCAGCAGTCATGTAGAGATACGTTGAAATACCAATTCCAACTCCCAAGACTCATCACTGTGGTCTGTCTGATTCAGCATACAAATATACACACTCAATAAGATGTTCCTGGAGTGATAGATGTATATAGTAGTATAGTGGTGATGAGCTGAAGAGACAGGTATGAACAGTGACAATAGGTGAACATCACTTGAGAGAAATGTTCATGAGAGTATAGATGGTAACAGGTAGGATGCAGATAGGTTAGCAATCATGTATGGTAGTAGGTGGTAGGACAGCAGATGACATACAGGAGAGACTAAGCCAGTGCAAGGATAGATGTTAGTAGGCTCAAGAGCTAGCAATCTAAACAACAGTGCAGATGATAGTTACAGTCCTTAATATGCAGAGCTAGATAGTGTAAGCTTAGTAGGAAGGTTATGGAGGATTCCCCTGCGGGGTACTTATCACTAATAGCAAGCAGTAGTAGAGAGGTTCGGTATGAGCGAGTGATCCGGTAGCGGGATACAGGGATCAGCAGCGAGGTTCCGACAGCGAGGTACGCTTGTAAGCATATGAGCTTCAAGGCAGGTTGAACGAACATGTGAGTGAGAACGCCGGCGGTTGAAATAGCCGCTCTGCGGCGCTCAGTGATGACAGCATCGGTCTTAAAGGTGTATGCGCACTCACCAGAAGAGAATGGTGGGACGCATACACTGAATTGGAAAGTGGAATAAGGGTACCAGAGGTACCAGAACATTACAACCCCACATCCAATACAAACACAGGCCTCTGCAGATGTGTACTGCGTCATACATTCATAATTGGCCTATATGTATGTTTTTGGAGCCATAGTACGCCCAGTAAAAGGGATCACAATATTGTGATGTGCTAGGGACGTTATGTTACCTCCTGATTGTTCCTCAAATTTTAAAGATACATCTATGAATAAAATACACTAAGGTGGTTGAAAACGCCCATGTGAAAAAATACTACTAAATGGCCAAGAGATATTGACAGCTAGAGATATTATTGACAGGACCTATACATTAAAAATTATATAATAAATAGGCTTAAATGGACAAATATAAAGGTAAAAATATATATAATTGTTCGTATATTTTTATAAAAATCAGAAATGTAAAAATGAAAAAAAAAAAATAGTAAAATTCACACTTAAAGGGCCTTTGCTTCTAAAGTCTGTACCTATGGGGAGATAATAACCCTTATGCCTGGTGTGTGTCCCATATATCTATGGGGAAAAAAAGGAAAGTGGACGATAGGAGAAAGATTAGTGTGTATGCATTTGGATTACCATAAAAGGAATAGGAGGGATCTATTCAATGTTGCAGCTTATAAGGAGGACTTATAATTACAATTTAGAGGACCTATAGTCATTCATCGCAAATGAAGCACTTAAGGTCAATGTCAATGTTGAGGCCCTCCGACTGAATAGAGTTTAACTGAAAAATTTATTTAGGTTCATTCTGTGAGACCTTGAGCAAGGGAGTGTCAACAAAAAGTTAGAGATTAAGAATGGGGTTGATTTACTAAAACTGGAGAGTGAAAAATCTGGCACAGTTCTGCATAGAAACCAATCAGTTTCTAACTTCAACTTGTTTAATTAAGCTTTGAATAAAACCTGGAAGCTGATTGGTTTCTATGCACAGCTGCACCAGATTTTGCACCCTGCAGTTTCAGTAAATCAACCCCAATGTGTCAAAAATGGGTGCTTTAAAGTGGTTGTAAAGGCACGCATGCAGCTCCCCCCGATCTTGATCCAGCAAAATGTATGAGAGCCGAGGCTCTCTCGGGTTGCTCCCTCCCCATTGGCTCAGATACAGCAGCAGTAGCCATTGGACCCCGCTGCTGTCAATTACAACCAGTGGGGGCAAGACAGATGACACACAGAGGGCTTAAGAACAAACAGAGAGGCTTGAGAGCGAGCATGCACACATGAGTGCCCTCATAGCAAACAACTCATTACGCAAATGAACAGGCCATTAAAAGATAAAACAAAACCAGCTTTTTTTTTTTTTGCAATATTCAGCTTCAATCCAGAGACTTCCTCCACAGAACTTTTTTCTGCTGATAGATGCCTTTGGTCTTCTGTCCAGCATCATTCAGCCCACTTCCTTTGAGCCTGGGTTGTCCATCCTGTGATTCAATAGTGAAAGGAGAAAAGAAGCATTGTCAAGAGCATACAGCCGTTCACTTCAATGGCCCGGCTGAACGCCCCACCTATGGCTCCCCAGCCATAGGAAAACAATATGTTTTTTATGCTAGACATATTTTATGCCTATGTACAGCTGTCTGCATGTAGCCTACTGGAAGAAATAAAAAATGGGTGTAAATAGTGCGCTGATATATCTTTAAGCTGCAACCAAAGATCCTATTACCTAATGTGGAATTAAAAATGTGTACAAATTGTCTGGTGCGCTAAAATAGTAAATGTTTATCTCATGTACATAAACAAAACAAATTATGTGCATCAATAAACAAATATCGTGATCCAAAATTCTAAATAAAGTGAACTTCAACACAAATAGTGTCCATAAATAAGTCCATATAAGTCCAAAGTGTATAAACGCAAATTGAATTGTGCATCCATTGTGAAGCAGTGATGTTCCAGTGTTTTCCAAAGAAAAATACTGGTGAATCCCACCACCTGTAGGGTTTCCTCCTTACCAGACGGATAAAGATAAGGTGCAATAAACTCCCCAAAATGTTGATGCTTAATGTGGTGTGGTAATCCTGTGCTCTGATTCCCAACGTGATAGAAACCAAAAATGATCAAGCCTCTTCCCAGATAATATTCTGATACGGGTGGATATATCCCTTTAAGGGCCTCCCTTCAACCAACATCAGCAAGTCAACTTGGGTTATCTCAGATTCAAACGCTTATGGCTTCTGCATTCCTCCGTGACATTCCACAGATGCTCCCTATGAATGTAATGAAAAATGTGGCCAATAGTGCATTACCCCAATGACTTTTATTAATCAAAAGCAATAACACTTACATGCATAAAATGAAAATGAGCCAATTGCTGAATACCCCTCGCTGTCCGTGGCCGCCTGCAGCATGGACCTCGGATGATGTGAGTGACGGCACGCCTCCTCTCTGACACGTTTCCTCCGAGCGGACTTCCACTGAGATAGGAGGGATGACCGCGCCGTCACCTCTGCCTTTTTGTATGCAAGCTGAAGACAAAATCCTTCCGGTGTCCGCAACAAAATACTGGATGTGAGTGTAAAATATATTGGCCGGACCTTCTCAACTCCCCCCAATGTTTTGTTTAGAGTTTAGAGGTAACCAGGAAATATATTCATTTAAACCAATTAGATTCTGTCTCCGGACCAAAATTACTGACGATAATTAAAACTCTGCATTATCATAATATGAATATCCAATCTAGCGTCGACACCGGAAGTATCTTTCTTCCTCTTTCAACACCGCAATGACACCATAATAGGTGAATGCAGACAGGTGTAGCTATAGATTAATTAAATGCAGTCCTAAAATTATATAAAATACTAAATAGAATTCTTATTTGGATCTAAAATGTTCAAATGGTTTGAAAATAATTATTTCCCCTATAGGTGCAATAATAACCCCTACATAGGAGACACATTTTATTAAAAAAACTAAAATAATCAAACTCAAACCACATAAAATTATGTAAATTATGTTAAAACATTGTAGGAAAGATCAAGTAAATGTTGTCAACTATTATTGATATGGGCATTAATGTCCCATTCGATTTTATGCCCCAATGGATGATAACATTTGAGTTCATAAATCCAGAAAGTTTCCCTTCTGGATATTGACCAGTGGCGGCTGGTGCTCAAAATTTTTGGGGGGGCGCAAAAAGAAAAATGTAATAGGTATTGCTTCGCGTCAAAAAACGCAGTAAAAAATTGCGTGACTTTGAAGTCATGGTACAGGCATGGCACAGGTGATGGTATAGGCATGGCATACGTGATGGTACAGGCATGGCACAGGTGATGGTACAGGCATGGCACAGATATGGTATAGGCATGGCACAAATATGGTATAGGCATGTCACAGGTCATGGTACAGGAGATGGTATATGCCCCCTTTCAATGCAGTGACCAGCGTACATGCCCCCTTTCAATGCAGAGACCAGTGTACATGCCCCCTTCAATACAGAGTTCAGCGTGCGTGCCCCCTTCAATGCAATGAACATTGTGCTGTGCCCCCTTCAATGCAATAAACACTGTGCTGTGCCCCCTTCAATGCAATAAACACTGTGCTGTGCCCCCACAATGCAGAGTTCAGCGTGCATGCCCCCTTCAATGCAACTGTGCTGTGCCCCCTTCAATGCAATGAACACTGTGCTGTGCCCCCTTCAATGCAACTGTGCTGTGCCCCCTTCAATGCAATGAACACTGTGCTGTGCCCCCTTCAATGCAATGAACACTGTGCTGTGCCCCCTTCAATGCAATAAACACTGTGCTGTGCCCCCTTCAATGCAATAAACACTGTGCTGTGCCCCCTTCAATGCAATAAACACTGTGCTGTGCCCCCACAATGCAGAGTTCAGCGTGCATGCCCCCTTCAATGCAACTGTGCTGTGCCCCCTTCAATGCAATGAACACTGTGCTGTGCCCCCTTCAATGCAATGAACAATGTGCTGTGCCCCCTTCAATGCAATAAACACTGTGCTGTGCCCCCTTCAATGCAATAAACACTGTGCTGTGCCCCCTTCAATGCAATGAACACTGTGCTGTGCCCCAACAATGCAGAGTTCAGCGTGCATGCCCCCTTCAATGCAACACTGTGCTGTGCCCCCTTCAATGCAACACTGTGCTGTGCCCCCTTCAATGCAATAAACACTGTGCTGTGCCCCCTTCAATGCAATAAACACTGCGCTGTGCCCCCTTCAATGCAATAAACACTGTGCTGTGCCCCCTTCAATGCAATAAACACTGTGCTGTGCCCCCTTCAATGCAATAAACACTGTGCTGTGCCCCCACAATGCAATGAACACTGTGCTGTGCCCCCTTCAATGCAATAAACACTGTGCTGTGCCCCCTTCAATGCAATGAACTCTGTGCTGTGCCCCAACAATGCAGAGTTCAGCGTGCATGCCCCTTTCAATGCAACTGTGCTGTGCCCCCTTCAATGCAATGAACACTGTGCTGTGCCTCCACAATGCAGAGTTCAGCGTGCGTGCCCCCTTCAATGCAACTGTTCCGTGCCCCCATCAATGCAGAGTTCAGCGTGCGAGCCCCTTTCAATGCAGAGCGCCACAGCATTGTCCCCCAATGATTGCAGAGCGCCACAGCATTGTCCCCCAATGATTGCAGAGCGCCACAGCATTGTCCCCCAATGATTGCAGAGCGCCACAGCATTGTACCCCAATGATTGCAGAGTGCCACAGCATTGTCCCCCAATGATTGCAGAGCGCCACAGCATTGTCCCCCAATGATTGCAGAGCGCCACAGCATTGTACCCCAATGATTGCAGAGCGCCACAGCATTGTACCCCAATGATTGCAGAGCGCCACAGCATTGTCCCCCAATGATTGCAGAGCGCCACAGCATTGTACCCCAATGATTGCAGAGCGCCACAGCATTGTACTCCAATGATTGCAGAGTGCCACAGCATTGTCCCCCAATGATTGCAGAGCGCCACAGCATTGTCCCCCAATGATTGCAGAGCGCCACAGCATTGTACCCCAATGATTGCAGAGCGCCACAGCATTGTACCCCAATGATTGCAGAGCGCCACAGCATTGTACCCCAATGATTGCAGAGTGCCACAGCATTGTCCCCCAATGATTGCAGAGCGCCACAGCATTGTCCCCCAATGATTGCAGAGCGCCACAGCATTGTCCCCCAATGATTGCAGAGCGCCACAGCATTGTACCCCAATGATTGCAGAGCGCCACAGCATTGTACCCCAATGATTGCAGAGGGCCAGCATTGTACCCCAATGATTGCAGAGTGTCAGCGTGCGTGCTCCGTTCAAACTTACCTGGCGGCGGCGGCGCGGCTCAGCTTCTTCCTCCTCTTCTGCGGCGGGTCCTTCTCCCTCGTCGTCTCGGCGGCGGGAACCGGCGGGCGGCCTCTCCTCTTCTCTGAGCGGCGGCGACGGTGAGTGATTGACGCACGCACCGGCACCGCCCCCATTGCGACATCAGCGATATCCTGGATGATGATTGGTCCAGGCTGTAGACTGGACCAATCACAGCCAGGATATCAGAAAGTGGGGGTGTCCAACCGCAAAGACTTGCGCCCAGGATACCCCCCTACCTCCCCAGAAGGCAGCCAATCGGCGCCTCTTCTGGGAGGTAACCCCACCCCCCCCCCAGCCACCAGTTCCTTGGGTTCAGGCCGGCGAACCCAATTTTTTTTTTGAACAACTTTATTTGTTCGTTTTTTTTTTTTTTCGTTTTTTTTTTTTCTTTTTTTTTAGGGGTAGGGGGGGCGGCGCCCTGGCGCCCCCTATGCACGGGCCGCCACTTTGACCTCTTTAAATTGCTACCTTGCCAGTGTGGGACATATTTTTCTATAACTATCACTTGTAGATTTTTTAGATCTTTGTGATGACACTTAGCAAAATGCTGTGAAAGACTATGCCCTGTAAAGCCTTTGCAAATATTGGCCCAGATGTTCCCCTATGCGTATGCTGGCAGTATGGATAGTCCTCCCAACATACTACCTTGAGAAAGTAACGTGATTTGTTATGCAACGCGCCAGGACGCCGTGGTGACGTCACTTCCAGGTCTACGGCCGAGACCGGAAGGAGCTGGAGAATAGCGCTGTAACCGCATTTACTGATTTTGCCTGTGATTTTCTGCTTACATGTGAGTGTAACTTTTACCTTGCTTAAATAAAACGCCTTTGTTGAACATACTACACCATGAAATCCTCTCTCGAGTGTCCTAAAAATAGCTCTTTACTTGAGACCAACCTAGAAGACCTGGACCCTGATCTGCATATTAGATCCGTACCCTGAAGACCCTTTCTTGGGAAACACACTCTTAAAGGTCCACATGTTGACATGAGACACCTGAAACGCTCATATGAGTGTTAATGGAGGTGAGCGGCCATTACACCTATTTTGAGGAACCCCAGCTCACTAAAACTCGCACTGGGATCACCGGATATTGTTTTCTATCCTCATTTAATATGAACTTCATCTTTAGTCTTTAGACAGTTTTTTAATTGGACTTGATTGTTGTTTTTTTTTATATTGATCACTATTGGGATATTTATATACACATTTTTTTCTATACATTTTTGAAGAACCAACAGTGGTTCGCCCTTTATAGGGCATTGTCTGTGATTTTTACTAGAACATATTTCTTTCTCATTTTGTTCTTATTCACATTCACTTTTTATGGATATCACCTTGATTTTCATTGAATAGTTTATTGATTCACTACACTCTGAAGAGTTTTTCAGTGGTTCACCCTTCATAGGGCATATTTCATTTCCTTTCTTTCCTTAATAGTTGGAGCCTTTGATCAGTTCTTCATCTATAGAACTTGTGCAATTGCTCTTTTTTGCACGTTTTTGTGATTCACCACACTTTGAAAAGCTGACAGTGGTTCACTTTTCATAGGTCACATTTTTTATTTTTTATCTTTTCTTTCTACATTAATTGCTTCAGTTGGAGCCTTTCATCAGTTCTCTATCAGTAGAACTTGTGCAATTGCTCTTCTCTGCACATTCTTTTGATTTATTTGAGAATTTTTCCAGCACTGGTCACTTTATATACTTACCCCACTTTTGGATCACTTTTAAATCACTTGAACACTACATCACCTTCTTCTTCATTTGCAACTTTGCACGTGAGATCATTGGATCACTTTACCTCTTACATTTGAAGATTTTTATTTATTGATTATTTCACTATATTCTATTGTTTCATTTTATCACTTCTTTTTACATACATTTTATGCATTATAATATTTCTGTGAATATTGTTATTTATTATCTGGCTGATGGTTCACCTGCTTTAAGGGGTTTTTGCGCTGGTTTCATTTTTATGTTTGCCTCCCAACATATTGCTGTCCGCAACTGCATTGAAGGAGATACACAACTCCTTTGGTATGACAGGAGATGAAGTTTTTTTTATCTGATATTCTTTCCCTGTTACTGTTGAGGAGAACCTATTCGCACTAATGGTTTTAGATTCTTTACATATTCTGCAACCCCTACACAAAAAAAAGCCCTTCATATCCGGGAACATCTTCGAAATTGTGGGCTTTTCTGTAGGATTGGGAGCCGCAAGGTCTTTTAAATTCTGAGCTTTTCTGTACATCATTTGGGGTCTAGCTGGAAGTGTAGGCCCTATTATCTTATCTCCCTGTAAGACCCCCCAATGTTTGCAAAATATGTGGTTCAGCCATTTATAGTTACTCAAAAACCGAGTAGTGAAGGCATATTCACATTTTTGATTGTCTTTCTTGAGTGTCGAATTCTCACTTGGTGCAATCAGAACTTCCTGCTTGAACTGGCCTACATTCCATATGTCTTCATCCAAGGCTTGTGGGTTATATCCCTTCTCCACAAATCGCTCTTTTAAAACCAGAGCTTGCTTCTGAAAATCTGAATCTTCCGTGCAATTTCTCTTTATTCTTCTGAACTGTCCCTAGGGGACTGATTTTAGCCATGTCGGATGATGACAGCTGTCCATTGCTATAAAGCCTTTTCCGTGGGCTTGAAATAAGATTTGGTGGAAAAACCAAAACCTTTCCTTGAAATTACTAAATCTAGGAAGTTTATGGAGGTGGGGCTATATTCATATGTAAATCTTATCTCCCAACTATTACAGTTCAGATCTTTCATAAATAGTTGTAAAGAATCCTCACTCCCTTTCCATATCATTAAGGTGTCATCAATGTAGCGTCTCCATAATATCAGTTCTTTGACCCTACTTGAAAAGATGTTCCTATCTTCCCATAGGGCCATGAACAGATTTGCTAGGCTCGGAGCAAATTTGGCTCCCATGGCCACACCTGTACGTTGGAGATAGAACTTGTTTCCATAAAATAAATAATTGTGTTCCATTCCAAAAATGAGGAGATCCAAAATGAACTGTTTTTGTTTTAGCGGGATTTCATAGTTTTGATCTAAAAAGGTACTAACAGCTTCATACCCATTCATTCATACATATGATGAGGAATGACCGTGTACAGAGATGCTACGTCAGCCGTGACTAGCAAAATGTCTCCCTTCACTTCCAACTGTGTCATTTCTCGAATACATTGGGCCGTATCTTTTAGGAACGCAGGAGTTTCTTGTACTATCAGCTGTAGAAAAAAAGTCTACATATTTCCCAATTCTCGAGGTCACAGAGTTTATGCCACTAACAATAGGTCTCCCTGGTGGCTTGTTTAAACTCTTGTGTACCTTTGGGAGATAATAGATAGTCTGTATTCTAGGTGATAGAGGTACTAAAAACTCATTTTCTTTTTTATTCAAGATGCCTTCCTCAAAGCCTTTACTGATAAGTTTTACAAGTTTTTTCTTGTAAGAGTGGGTGGGATCTCCTTTTAAAACTTCATACGTATTCACATCGGATAGGAGATTCTCCATTTCTTGTGTATATTCTTCTTTTTTTAATAACACAATTCCTCCTCTCTTATCTGCTGGTCTAATGATGAGGTTTTTGTTGTCACACAATGTTTTGACTCCTCTCATTAGATCTCTTTGAGGTTTAAACCGTATCTCATTTTCTTCGAATTCCTTCAGAACCAAGTCTCTGAATACCGTAATATTGTTGCTTTGTACTGGAAGAAACTTATTCTAAGAACATTACAACCGAACAGAAAAAGCCTAAGAATATTCAATCAGAAGAGAAAATACCTTCAGAACATTTGATTCTCACCCATTCGCACAACAGCCACAGCTTTATAGAGAAAACATCGCTAACATTAATGAGTGAATGCTGAATGAATGTACTGTACATGCAGTTTTTGCTGGACAAATACAGTATCTATGCATTTTTTTTTTTTAAATAGACCCCTTGGTGAAATAGTAAAATACAGATATTGGTGTTGCGACAATTATTTCTGTTATTTCAGAACCTGTAACATCTGTCCTCTACTGCCCATTATCAGCTGTTTAAAAACAACGGCTTCCACATTGCGGCTTTAAATCAGCAGTTTAGACAAAGTGATTAAAGTCCAACTGAAGTCACAGAAAAAGATATGCAGTCACACAGACGGTGTGCTAACAACCTCTGTTTTGTGCAGTTCAATAGCCACCAGAGTTAGATGAACTCAATAATCAGCACTCAGTAACAGAACTGACCCTTCCTTTTCTCCGGAATACAGGTCAGCGTCTAATGCATGTGGCAGCAAGGACTAGTTTCCTAGTTTGAGATGACAGTGTTCCCCACTCCTACACAGCCAGGCGAGTAGCATTCTTAGATTTCATCCATAGATAAGGAACAGTCTCTGAGCTTAGTTTTATGTTTTATTTGGGGTAATACCTTGGATGGGGAATAGGAATTATGCGATGCCCAACTTGATGTCAACAAAACCAGGGACAACTTCCTCCCTACTTACAGCTCTGATCGATCCCTCTCCTTTACTATGTACAACTCTAAATTATTCCACCTCTTTTTTCTGCAATGCTCTCAATTGTTTCTTTGCTTTCAGACACTGACAGTCTTTAAGTAAAAAGATGCAAAAGCCCCTTATGAACTAGGAACTCTAGGTCCCTTTAGAAAGTAGGACAAAGTGTTGTAAAATGCATTCTTGAGTAGCTCCAACTCCCCTGTAGACACTGATCCCAGGTCTACCCGCTGCAGAAAATGACAGCCCACCTGGCTGCTCCTCCACCAGCCCACTGACTACTTCTTCACCAGTCTACCCAGCTGATTCTTCACCAGTCTACCCAACTGATTCTCCCGAGATCTCCCAGGGCAAGGTTAACGAAGATTTAAACACCGCAATCCGCTATGTGTTGCAGTCTCTCCTCTTGTAAGTGCCCATCCGTGCTGTACTATCCATTCTGTGCTCCTTGCTCCTGCTTCCTCTCAGGAAAGACTACCTCCAAACTGCTGCTGTTCCTCACAGGCCAACACCCGAGCTCCAGCCTGAGGCAGAGCACCCCCCCCCCTCCAGAATAGGGGGTTCGCCTCAAGGGCCACCAACAGTCCCCTTAGCACTCAATCTCCATCTTCCACCCGATTCTCTTGCCAGCATGACTCATTCATATTAAAGGGTTGGCTTAGCCCCATGCAAGGTCCACTGCTCTGGGATTGGCTAAACTCCCCTATCAATGTAGATCAATTCTCTGCACACTAACCTCTAGATGTTTATCCAAGTTTTCAGACCCAGGAAGGGGCACCGGAGACTTCCCTGCATGAGTCATCCAGCCAAACTTGCAACAAACTGTTGACCCAGATTCTATGGCTCATGCTTAAAGAGTAACTTCACTTTCATGGGGAAAAAAATCAGCAACAAAAAAAAAGAAAAATCAATATAACGTATTGTGACAGGAAGTCAGGTAAATCGGTGGATGTAGTCACAGACAGGAGATACATTTCCACCTGGTTTAGAAAATTCACCAATTACTATAGGGTGTCGGCTGCAGAGGTAGCCAGAACTGTCTAAGGACGTTGAACAGACTTCAGCTGTTCAGAATGAGGAAAATAAGGCCTCTATAATTTGTCCAGAGGAAGTCTAAGGATTGCTGCCTCCTGATGCTGTGTGAGCTGGGGAGAGGAGGACAGTCAGATGTGTGCCCCCTGAAGCTGTGTGAGCATGGGGAAGACCTCCTGGAGCGATGTGCGCTGAGGAGGGTAAAAAGTGTGAAGACTTCTCAAGGTGAGAAAATGAACTATTTCTATGTGGAAGAAATAAATGAACTGTTTGCTATGTGAAGAGACAAGCAAAGGAATGGTTGCTATGTGAAGAGACAAACAAAGGAATGTGTTCTATGTGAAGAGAAAAGCAAAGGGACATGTTCAATGTGAAGAGGAAAAGGGACATGTTCAATGGACATTTGTTATGTGAAGAGAAAATAAATGGACTATGGAGTGTCTGCTGTAGGATCAACAAAGTTTGCCCAACAGTAGGTTGGAGACAGACTCCGTAGGTAGGTTCCTGTATGTGAGAAGGTAGCCGCCCACAGTGGCAAGGATTTATTTTGTGTTTTATTTTTATTTTGATGTTTTTGAGGCTTGCACTTGTTTGAAGAAAATTGCAAGAATAAACCAAACTGTTGTTTGCAACCACCTCTCGGCTATCTCCCTGTGTAAACGCACCCCCCCCCCCCTAAGGGGTCATCCATACCCGCCACCGAGCTAAGTCCCCACATATGGTGGAGGTATGCATTGGGCAGAAGCAGAGATCCCTGCAAAGGAGTTCATCTGTCCTATGAACTTTATCTGGTGCATGAGATTGCACAATCTGTGTGTGCAGGAGAGAAGATCCTGAAAGAGAGGAAAAACTACTTGTTTTAAAGAGACAGTGGTCTCAAAATTTTTGATGGACTTTGTTGTGTCTGGTGCATGAGACTGCACAAACTGTGTCTGCAGGAGAAGAGATCTTGCAAGAGAGAGAAAAACTACTAGTTTTAAAGAGACAGTGGTCTCAAAATTTGTTGCTGGACTGTGAAAAATGTATTATGGAATTATTGAAGATGGGGCGATCAAAACGCCTGAAAGATGCAAAGATAGCTGAAATGAGAGACCGGATTCTATGGATGGAGGGGATGTTACCGTCTGAACGAGCCCCATCCATGCCTGAACAAAGTCTGCTAAAGAGAAAGGCTGTTGTCCCTAGCAACACTCAGGCAAATGCGGATTTTCAGCGGAGCTTTGCAGCTCAACAAAAGGCTCACCAAGAGAGCATGGCAGGCTGGAGACAGAGACGCCGGCAGCAAATGGAGGCCTTCGGTTTGGAGGAAACTGAGTATGTGTGCAGGGCTGAGCGGGATGCCTTGCAACGGAAAATGGAAGAAAAGGAACAAGCCCTGGAGTTGCTTAGGATGGAGCATAGAAACTTGCAGGCTCAGGTGTTACAGTGGGAAGAATCCACTGCTCTTCTTTTTTCCGAGTTACAAAAACGTAGAGAGACTATAATGGAGAAAGATATCATCCTCATGGAAAAGGAAAGTGAAATTCAGACTTTGAAGGAGCAAAGTAAGGGTGATATGTTGGAGTTGCGTAATCAGCTGACAAGAAGTCTTCAATCTTTGGAAGCTACAAAAATAGACCTGCAGGATGTGCAGGAACAGAATGTCGCTCTGAAAACGACATTGTCTCTCAGCGACAAGGAGAAAAGTGAGAGAGAGGCTAAATTACTGAGTACTGTGTATGAGCTCACCACTTTGAGCAATGTGGTAGATGAATTGCGTACGGACTGTGAAAGTTGGAAAGATGAAGTCCAACGTGTCCAGCAGCAGTTAAAGGAGAAAGAAGCCTGTGTGGCAGAATTACATTCTCATTCCCAGAAACTAGCCAATGAGGTGAAGGCTCTTATGCAGGGAAAAGGAGATTCTGAACACCAGAGAAAAAAAGTAGAGGCACAGCTGCAGGAATCGCAAGTCAAGGTGTCAGAAGGTGACCGATTGTGTGCTAAGCTGTCAGAGAAGGCAAACCGACTGCAGGTTGAGTTGGACAATGTCACAAATCAGCTTTCTCAAGCAGACAGCAAATCTAGAGAAATTGCCAAAGATTTCTCTATCTTGGAATCGCAGCTGCAAGACACGCAGGAACTCTTACAAGAAGAGAGGTGTCAAAGGCTGAGTTTTAGCACAAAACTAAAACAAATGGAAGTTGAGAAAAATGGCGTCCTGGAACAATTAAAAGAGGAGGAGGAAGCCAAGCAAGAAAAACCTATCAGAGCAAGTCGCAACACTGCAAGCTCAGATAGCGGATATGAAAAAACGCATAGAAGAAAGCGTTGGTTCATTAGAGAGTGTTGAAGATGTGAAAAAGAAGTTTGATCAGATGCTTGGTAAGGAGAAGACTGTGTCTGCAAAATATGCAGAAGAACGCAACCGTGCAGAAACGGAGGCGCGTGATAAAGAGAGCAAAGCCCTGTTCTTGGCTCGCTCCTTGGAGGAAGCTCTAGAGTGTAAGGTTGAACTAGAAAGAGTTAACAAACAGCTGTGTACAGAAATGGAAGATTTGGTCAGTTCCAAGGATGATGTTGGGAAAAACGTTCAGGAGCTAGAAAAGTCTAAGCGAGCCTTAGAACAGCAAGTGGAAGAGATGAAAATTCCGTTGCAGGAACTTGAAGAGGAATTACAGGCAACAGAGGATCTGTCCCAAAGAGGGGATAGTGTGTCTGATGCAGTTTATAAAAGGATCAGTGTTTTGGGGTCTGTCCTGAGTGAGCATCAGAAATTTGATGACATGTTGTTTGAATCACCCCTCTGGAATAAACATTTCCTTCAAAAACGCCACCTAGTGGAGAAAACTAAGGCTGTTGGTGAAAACTTGAAGCAAATTAATAAGTGCCTTTCAGGGAATATTTCCAAAAAGGAACTGGTGAAAGACAGGTGGCAGAAGTTTGATCGTGTTCTTGAGATACATTCCATGTGGAGTTCAGATAAAGAAAAGGAGCTACAAGGGAAAAGTAATGCAATAGCAGAAAGTGCAGTGAAGAAACCTGTAATAGACTGTGTTGCAGTTCCATGCTTCTTCACTGATGCAGAGAGGAGGTCTGTAATGGATACCACTGTAACGTTCATGCGTTTTTGTTAGTGGATGGATTTACAGCTGCAGAATTATTACACTCAGTAGCCTTGTAGAGATTCTGTTGAACAAACATATCCAACTCTCAGGACTTCATCACAGTGCACAGCCTGTTATGCAATATACATATACTCAATCAGATGTTTAATGGAGGGATAGAATATATGAGAATGTATAGATGAGAGACAGGCTATTGTATGGTGAGCACTAAGAGTAGTATTAGGAGAGTTGCAGGTGATGGTAAAGCAGATAGGTTCTGATGTCAAGTATAGTGCAGATGGTAAGAGGACACAGATGGAGTATACTTAGACAGAGTAACCTAGTGCAAGGATAGTTGAAGGTAGTCCCAAGAGCTAACTGTCTATGCAGATGATAGGGAATAGATAGATACAGATAGTCCTGGTAATTGCAGTAGATGACAGTTGGAGATTAGTTAGTAAGGAATCCCCTGTGGGGTACTTATCACTTAGATAGGTTAGTAGTAACAGTGTCCTTTAGAGAGAGGTGATCCCGTAGCGAGATACGGATCAGCAGCGAGGTTCCGGCTTCAGTTCAGCAAAGGGAAATGTCAGCAGCTCCGACTTCACAGGAGAAGGTGCGGTGAACATGTGGTTTGAACGAGCAATGAGTGAGAGAAAGCCGGCGATTGAAATAGCCGCTCATAGCGGCGCTCAGCAATGATGTCATCCGGTCTTAAAGGTGTATGCGTCTCTTGGATAACAAGATGGGACGCAATTTAGTAAGAGAGAAATATGGAACAAGGGTACCAGAGGTACCAGAACATTACAGTACCCCCCCCCCCCTTAAGGCCGGCTCCGGAAGGCCTCTAGAACTGTTTTTTCTGGATATTTCGAGTGGAAATTGCGAATCAGTCTAGGGGCATGTATATCGGAGGTATCCAGCCAGGTGTCATCTTGGGGCCCATAGTTCTTCCATCGTACAAGATACTGGAGTCTTCTTCTATGGAAACGGGAATCCAAAATCTCTTTTATCTCAAATTCTTCTCCACCTTCCACTTGTACAGGAGGTGGAGGTGAGATAGTAGGCCTTATTCCTTGGTTAGGAACATGGGGCTTCAGTAGCGACACATGGAAGATGGGATGTATCTTGAGGTCCGTTGGTAATGTGAGTTGTACTGCAGCTTTTCCAATAAGCTTCTCTATTGGGAAAGGTCCCAGAAATAGAGGTCCAAGTTTTTTACTAGGGATTTTTAATCTCAGATTTTTTGTAGAAAGCCAAACAAGATCCCCAATGGCATATTGGGGAGAGGGTTTCCTACGGAGGTCGTAGTACTTTTGTTGGCTATGAGCATGGGATATGGTATTGTTGAGTAATCCCAGAGAATCCTTTATCTGGGCAAGATAATCAGATGCCACTGGATTACTTGATGGCAAGATACGTGGAGGAAGGAGTGTGGGATGAAACCCATAATTTAGGTAAAATGGACTTTGTTTAGTAGTGCTATGAGTCGCGTTGTTATAGGCGAATTCCGCTTTTTTATTCTTGTCTGCGGGGGTGTAAGTCACTAAAAAATTTAATCTCAGAAAGAATAACGACCACCGTACCTGCCGGTGGGAAAGAGTTCTATTAGTCTGAAGGTATTGAAGGTTTTTGGGATCAGTATATATCAGGATTGGCAATTGAGTGCCCTCAAGTAGATGTCGCCAATTCTCTAAGGCCAGTTTTATGGCTAGTAACTCCTTCTCACCTACTGGGTAGTTCACCTCGGGGCTGCTTAATGACTTTGAGAAGAAAGCAACTGGGTGAAGAGGTGAGGTGTTTGTTGGTCGTTGTGAGAGAACTGCTCCTACTGCCATATTTGACGCATCTACCTCCAAGATGTATTGAAGGGATGGGTCTGGATGGCATAGTATGGGGGCTGTTCCTCACAGGCCAACACCCGAGCTCCAGCCTGAGGCAGAGCACCCCCCCCCCTCCAGAATAGGGGGTTCGCCTCAAGGGCCACCAACAGTCCCCTTAGCACTCAATCTCCATCTTCCACCCGATTCTCTTGCCAGCATGACTCATTCATATTAAAGGGTTGGCTTAGCCCCATGCAAGGTCCACTGCTCTGGGATTGGCTAAACTCCCCTATCAATGTAGATCAATTCTCTGCACACTAACCTCTAGATGTTTATCCAAGTTTTCAGACCCAGGAAGGGGCACCGGAGACTTCCCTGCATGAGTCATCCAGCCAAACTTGCAACAAACTGTTGACCCAGATTCTATGGCTCATGCTTAAAGAGTAACTTCACTTTCATGGGGAAAAAAATCAGCAACAAAAAAAAAGAAAAATCAATATAACGTATTGTGACAGGAAGTCAGGTAAATCGGTGGATGTAGTCACAGACAGGAGATACATTTCCACCTGGTTTAGAAAATTCACCAATTACTATAGGGTGTCGGCTGCAGAGGTAGCCAGAACTGTCTAAGGACGTTGAACAGACTTCAGCTGTTCAGAATGAGGAAAATAAGGCCTCTATAATTTGTCCAGAGGAAGTCTAAGGATTGCTGCCTCCTGATGCTGTGTGAGCTGGGGAGAGGAGGACAGTCAGATGTGTGCCCCCTGAAGCTGTGTGAGCATGGGGAAGACCTCCTGGAGCGATGTGCGCTGAGGAGGGTAAAAAGTGTGAAGACTTCTCAAGGTGAGAAAATGAACTATTTCTATGTGGAAGAAATAAATGAACTGTTTGCTATGTGAAGAGACAAGCAAAGGAATGGTTGCTATGTGAAGAGACAAACAAAGGAATGTGTTCTATGTGAAGAGAAAAGCAAAGGGACATGTTCAATGTGAAGAGGAAAAGGGACATGTTCAATGGACATTTGTTATGTGAAGAGAAAATAAATGGACTATGGAGTGTCTGCTGTAGGATCAACAAAGTTTGCCCAACAGTAGGTTGGAGACAGACTCCGTAGGTAGGTTCCTGTATGTGAGAAGGTAGCCGCCCACAGTGGCAAGGATTTATTTTGTGTTTTATTTTTATTTTGATGTTTTTGAGGCTTGCACTTGTTTGAAGAAAATTGCAAGAATAAACCAAACTGTTGTTTGCAACCACCTCTCGGCTATCTCCCTGTGTAAACGCACCCCCCCCCCCTAAGGGGTCATCCATACCCGCCACCGAGCTAAGTCCCCACATATGGTGGAGGTATGCATTGGGCAGAAGCAGAGATCCCTGCAAAGGAGTTCATCTGTCCTATGAACTTTATCTGGTGCATGAGATTGCACAATCTGTGTGTGCAGGAGAGAAGATCCTGAAAGAGAGGAAAAACTACTTGTTTTAAAGAGACAGTGGTCTCAAAATTTTTGATGGACTTTGTTGTGTCTGGTGCATGAGACTGCACAAACTGTGTCTGCAGGAGAAGAGATCTTGCAAGAGAGAGAAAAACTACTAGTTTTAAAGAGACAGTGGTCTCAAAATTTGTTGCTGGACTGTGAAAAATGTATTATGGAATTATTGAAGATGGGGCGATCAAAACGCCTGAAAGATGCAAAGATAGCTGAAATGAGAGACCGGATTCTATGGATGGAGGGGATGTTACCGTCTGAACGAGCCCCATCCATGCCTGAACAAAGTCTGCTAAAGAGAAAGGCTGTTGTCCCTAGCAACACTCAGGCAAATGCGGATTTTCAGCGGAGCTTTGCAGCTCAACAAAAGGCTCACCAAGAGAGCATGGCAGGCTGGAGACAGAGACGCCGGCAGCAAATGGAGGCCTTCGGTTTGGAGGAAACTGAGTATGTGTGCAGGGCTGAGCGGGATGCCTTGCAACGGAAAATGGAAGAAAAGGAACAAGCCCTGGAGTTGCTTAGGATGGAGCATAGAAACTTGCAGGCTCAGGTGTTACAGTGGGAAGAATCCACTGCTCTTCTTTTTTCCGAGTTACAAAAACGTAGAGAGACTATAATGGAGAAAGATATCATCCTCATGGAAAAGGAAAGTGAAATTCAGACTTTGAAGGAGCAAAGTAAGGGTGATATGTTGGAGTTGCGTAATCAGCTGACAAGAAGTCTTCAATCTTTGGAAGCTACAAAAATAGACCTGCAGGATGTGCAGGAACAGAATGTCGCTCTGAAAACGACATTGTCTCTCAGCGACAAGGAGAAAAGTGAGAGAGAGGCTAAATTACTGAGTACTGTGTATGAGCTCACCACTTTGAGCAATGTGGTAGATGAATTGCGTACGGACTGTGAAAGTTGGAAAGATGAAGTCCAACGTGTCCAGCAGCAGTTAAAGGAGAAAGAAGCCTGTGTGGCAGAATTACATTCTCATTCCCAGAAACTAGCCAATGAGGTGAAGGCTCTTATGCAGGGAAAAGGAGATTCTGAACACCAGAGAAAAAAAGTAGAGGCACAGCTGCAGGAATCGCAAGTCAAGGTGTCAGAAGGTGACCGATTGTGTGCTAAGCTGTCAGAGAAGGCAAACCGACTGCAGGTTGAGTTGGACAATGTCACAAATCAGCTTTCTCAAGCAGACAGCAAATCTAGAGAAATTGCCAAAGATTTCTCTATCTTGGAATCGCAGCTGCAAGACACGCAGGAACTCTTACAAGAAGAGAGGTGTCAAAGGCTGAGTTTTAGCACAAAACTAAAACAAATGGAAGTTGAGAAAAATGGCGTCCTGGAACAATTAAAAGAGGAGGAGGAAGCCAAGCAAGAAAAACCTATCAGAGCAAGTCGCAACACTGCAAGCTCAGATAGCGGATATGAAAAAACGCATAGAAGAAAGCGTTGGTTCATTAGAGAGTGTTGAAGATGTGAAAAAGAAGTTTGATCAGATGCTTGGTAAGGAGAAGACTGTGTCTGCAAAATATGCAGAAGAACGCAACCGTGCAGAAACGGAGGCGCGTGATAAAGAGAGCAAAGCCCTGTTCTTGGCTCGCTCCTTGGAGGAAGCTCTAGAGTGTAAGGTTGAACTAGAAAGAGTTAACAAACAGCTGTGTACAGAAATGGAAGATTTGGTCAGTTCCAAGGATGATGTTGGGAAAAACGTTCAGGAGCTAGAAAAGTCTAAGCGAGCCTTAGAACAGCAAGTGGAAGAGATGAAAATTCCGTTGCAGGAACTTGAAGAGGAATTACAGGCAACAGAGGATCTGTCCCAAAGAGGGGATAGTGTGTCTGATGCAGTTTATAAAAGGATCAGTGTTTTGGGGTCTGTCCTGAGTGAGCATCAGAAATTTGATGACATGTTGTTTGAATCACCCCTCTGGAATAAACATTTCCTTCAAAAACGCCACCTAGTGGAGAAAACTAAGGCTGTTGGTGAAAACTTGAAGCAAATTAATAAGTGCCTTTCAGGGAATATTTCCAAAAAGGAACTGGTGAAAGACAGGTGGCAGAAGTTTGATCGTGTTCTTGAGATACATTCCATGTGGAGTTCAGATAAAGAAAAGGAGCTACAAGGGAAAAGTAATGCAATAGCAGAAAGTGCAGTGAAGAAACCTGTAATAGACTGTGTTGCAGTTCCATGCTTCTTCACTGATGCAGAGAGGAGGTCTGTAATGGATACCACTGTAACGTTCATGCGTTTTTGTTAGTGGATGGATTTACAGCTGCAGAATTATTACACTCAGTAGCCTTGTAGAGATTCTGTTGAACAAACATATCCAACTCTCAGGACTTCATCACAGTGCACAGCCTGTTATGCAATATACATATACTCAATCAGATGTTTAATGGAGGGATAGAATATATGAGAATGTATAGATGAGAGACAGGCTATTGTATGGTGAGCACTAAGAGTAGTATTAGGAGAGTTGCAGGTGATGGTAAAGCAGATAGGTTCTGATGTCAAGTATAGTGCAGATGGTAAGAGGACACAGATGGAGTATACTTAGACAGAGTAACCTAGTGCAAGGATAGTTGAAGGTAGTCCCAAGAGCTAACTGTCTATGCAGATGATAGGGAATAGATAGATACAGATAGTCCTGGTAATTGCAGTAGATGACAGTTGGAGATTAGTTAGTAAGGAATCCCCTGTGGGGTACTTATCACTTAGATAGGTTAGTAGTAACAGTGTCCTTTAGAGAGAGGTGATCCCGTAGCGAGATACGGATCAGCAGCGAGGTTCCGGCTTCAGTTCAGCAAAGGGAAATGTCAGCAGCTCCGACTTCACAGGAGAAGGTGCGGTGAACATGTGGTTTGAACGAGCAATGAGTGAGAGAAAGCCGGCGATTGAAATAGCCGCTCATAGCGGCGCTCAGCAATGATGTCATCCGGTCTTAAAGGTGTATGCGTCTCTTGGATAACAAGATGGGACGCAATTTAGTAAGAGAGAAATATGGAACAAGGGTACCAGAGGTACCAGAACATTACAGTACCCCCCCCCCCCTTAAGGCCGGCTCCGGAAGGCCTCTAGAACTGTTTTTTCTGGATATTTCGAGTGGAAATTGCGAATCAGTCTAGGGGCATGTATATCGGAGGTATCCAGCCAGGTGTCATCTTGGGGCCCATAGTTCTTCCATCGTACAAGATACTGGAGTCTTCTTCTATGGAAACGGGAATCCAAAATCTCTTTTATCTCAAATTCTTCTCCACCTTCCACTTGTACAGGAGGTGGAGGTGAGATAGTAGGCCTTATTCCTTGGTTAGGAACATGGGGCTTCAGTAGCGACACATGGAAGATGGGATGTATCTTGAGGTCCGTTGGTAATGTGAGTTGTACTGCAGCTTTTCCAATAAGCTTCTCTATTGGGAAAGGTCCCAGAAATAGAGGTCCAAGTTTTTTACTAGGGATTTTTAATCTCAGATTTTTTGTAGAAAGCCAAACAAGATCCCCAATGGCATATTGGGGAGAGGGTTTCCTACGGAGGTCGTAGTACTTTTGTTGGCTATGAGCATGGGATATGGTATTGTTGAGTAATCCCAGAGAATCCTTTATCTGGGCAAGATAATCAGATGCCACTGGATTACTTGATGGCAAGATACGTGGAGGAAGGAGTGTGGGATGAAACCCATAATTTAGGTAAAATGGACTTTGTTTAGTAGTGCTATGAGTCGCGTTGTTATAGGCGAATTCCGCTTTTTTATTCTTGTCTGCGGGGGTGTAAGTCACTAAAAAATTTAATCTCAGAAAGAATAACGACCACCGTACCTGCCGGTGGGAAAGAGTTCTATTAGTCTGAAGGTATTGAAGGTTTTTGGGATCAGTATATATCAGGATTGGCAATTGAGTGCCCTCAAGTAGATGTCGCCAATTCTCTAAGGCCAGTTTTATGGCTAGTAACTCCTTCTCACCTACTGGGTAGTTCACCTCGGGGCTGCTTAATGACTTTGAGAAGAAAGCAACTGGGTGAAGAGGTGAGGTGTTTGTTGGTCGTTGTGAGAGAACTGCTCCTACTGCCATATTTGACGCATCTACCTCCAAGATGTATTGAAGGGATGGGTCTGGATGGCATAGTATGGGGGCAGTAGTAAAGCTTGATTTCAGCAGACAGAATGCTCCATTTGCTTCTGTTGACCAATTAAATGGTTTCTTCGTGCTTGTGAGTTGTGTGAGAGGTTTCACAATCGCAGAGAAGTTCTTAATGAATTTCCTAAAGTAGTTAGAGAATCCTAGGAACCTTTGTAATGCTTTGCTCATGTCCATTTTGATTCCATTTTTAGATATAATATATCCTAGGAATAGTACTTCCTCTTTATGAAACAAACATTTTTTGATTTAACATATAAGTTTTGTGCAAGTAGCCTTGACAACACAAGTCTCACATGTTTTATGTGCTCAGGTAAGGAATGAGAATAGATAAGTATATCGTCCAAATATACTACAACACAAACATCAAGCAAGTCTCTGAATATCTCATTTATAAACTGTTGGAAGGCTGCGGGAGCATTACATAGCCCAAATGGCATTACAAGGTACTCAAACAGTCCGTATCTGGTTCTGAATGCCGTCTTCCATTCATCCCCTTTACGGATTCGAATTAAATTGTATGCCCCTTTTAGGTCCAATTTTGAAAAGAAAGAAGCTCCACGCACCTGTTCGATAAGTTCAGGAATAAGAGGTAAAGGATAACGATCCTTTATTGTAATGGCATTTAATTGTCTGAAATCAATGATAGGCCTAAGGCTAGAATCCTTATTGCGGACAAAGAAGAGTCCAGCAGCAGTGGAGGAAGTAGAAGGTCGGATGAATCCTTTTGCCAAGTTCTCATCCAGATACTCCTTAAGATGAGAGAGTTCATCCTGTGAGAGAGGATAAACATGTCCGAAAGGCAACTTGCTATTAGGGAGTAGATCGATACAACAATCATAGTCCCTATGGGGAGGTAGCATTTGAGCGTTTTTCTCAAGGAAAACCTCCGATAAATCCTGATAACACTTGGGTATAATGTCATCCGGCACTACAGACAGGATCCTATCATATGTGGGGAGATTACACGTCGTTTCACAATAGTGAGAAGAGAAGGCTAGCGTTCTTGTTTTCCAATCGATGATTGGTTGATGTATGTGTAACCAGGGAAGTCCCAAAATGATTGGAAAATGTGGTGAAGTTAATACATCAAAGGTGGTGGTCTCCACATGAGACTCGTCAGCAGTTACAAGGAGTGCCTGTGTCTGACTGGTGATAGGACCAGAGGATAAAGGGGTACCGTTAATAAAACTAACGGAGACAGGTTTGGGTTTTGAAACAATAGGTATTTTATTAAGGGAGACAAAACAAATGTCAATGTAGTTTCCACAAGATCCTGTGTCGATCATAGCCTTGGTGGTGATCCTAGTTTGGTCCCACTGCAATGTTAAATGAACAAAAAGATAAGGATTAGAAAAGGAAGTTGTGAGTCCCCCTAGCAAGACATTTGAACACTCACCCTCTTTTCTGCGGACAAGGGGACAGCCGCTTATCAAATGATTCGGGGATGCGCAGTACATGCAAAGATGTTCGGTTTTCCTCCTGGCACGTTCAGAAAGGGTCAGAGGTGGGCGTATCATTCCTACTTCCATAGGAGTAGGGTCAGCAGGCAACATCCGAGAAGGACTGGAAAATGGTGAGCCCATCTTCTCAGCCTTTCTTTCTCGTAGTCGTCTGTCAATATTGATACTGGTCTGTATCAGTCCCTCTAGAGTGCCAGGTAAATCCGCTCGGGCGAGCTCGTCTTTAACGGCCTCAGATAGGCCGAGTCTAAACTGCGTTCGCAAAGATGTGTCGTTCCACCCTGAATCAGGGGACCATCTTTTAAAATTTGCCACGAAATCTTCAACAGGTCTCCTTCCTTGTTTTAAGGCCCGTAATTGGGTATCAGCGGTACTCTGCTTATTGGGGTCTTCATATAAACTAGCGAGTTGTGCTAGGAATAAAGGGTAAGAATTAAGGAGTGGATCATCCTTTTCAAAGAGAGCGTCTGCCCAGGCCCGGGGTTCACCCGTTAAATAGGAGATGACGGTACAAACCTTAATTTGGTCAGTGGTGTAGGTTAGAGGTTTTAACAAAAAAAGCAATCGACATGCGTTTTTAAATTCACGAAATTTGCTCCGATCACCAGAAAACACTAGAGGAGGGTTTATCTTAGGCTCACGGGGCTGAGCAGCAGAAAGCTGTGTGAGACGGCCAACCTGCTGTCTCAAGGTCTGATTTTCGTTTTTACCTCTGTAAGCACAAGGATCAATGCATCTACTTGCTGTTTTAATTGTAGTACATGAGTGGGTAATTCTGCTGAATCCATATTTTTTTTTTTAAGGCTCGTTCAATCTGTAACGTTCATGCGTTTTTGTTAGTGGATGGATTTACAGCTGCAGAATTATTACACTCAGTAGCCTTGTAGAGATTCTGTTGAACAAACATATCCAACTCTCAGGACTTCATCACAGTGCACAGCCTGTTATGCAATATACATATACTCAATCAGATGTTTAATGGAGGGATAGAATCTATGAGAATGTATAGATGAGAGACAGGCTATTGTATGGTGAGCACTAAGAGTAGTATTAGGAGAGTTGCAGGTGATGGTAAAGCAGATAGGTTCTGATGTCAAGTATAGTGCAGATGGTAAGAGGACACAGATGGAGTATACTTAGACAGAGTAACCTAGTGCAAGGATAGTTGAAGGTAGTCCCAAGAGCTAACTGTCTATGCAGATGATAGGGAATAGATAGATACAGATAGTCCTGGTAATTGCAGTAGATGACAGTAGGAGATTGGTTAGTAAGGAATCCCCTGTGGGGTACTTATCACTTAGATAGGTTAGTAGTAACAGTGTCCTTTAGAGAGAGGTGATCCCGTAGCGAGATATGGATCAGCAGCGAGGTTCCGGCTTCAGTTCAGCAAAGGGAAATGTCAGCAGCTCCGACTTCACAGGAGAAGGTGCGGTGAACATGTGGTTTGAACGAGCAATGAGTGAGAGAAAGCCGGCGATTGAAATAGCCGCTCATAGCGGCGCTCAGCAATGATGTCATCCGGTCTTAAAGGTGTATGCGTCTCTTGGATAACAAGATGGGACGCAATTTAGTAAGAGAGAAATATGGAACAAGGGTACCAGAGGTACCAGAACATTACAACCACCCAGATTGCTGGGTTCAACTGTCTACGGCTAATTAATGAAGCTACTGCCTTTGACCCATATGATGGTGGAAGGAAAGTTGATAAAGTACAGACATTTCTTGGAACAAAGCCAAGTGAAGCAGAAGTTCTCAAAGTGTTGTGGAAATCATTTGTTGATTGCAAAGAGAGGCGTCTCAAGAATGTTGAAGACATTAAGACTAGCACAATTGAGTTGCCTATGGATCATGGTCCTCCATGGCAGATAGGACAGATGGTTATGCAGGACAAACTTGAGAAGGAGCGAAATTATGCCAAAAATGCAGTTGAGGAATGTGTATATGAGATGAGAGACAAACTGTGTGACATTTATGAGAAATCTGTCAATGAAGATGACAGAAACAGTTTCATCCTGAAGCATGAAGATACAGAGAATTGGCCATATGAAGATGGAAAGGATCAGCCAAAACAAGTGTGTATAGACAAGCTAACGGACTTAAAGAAAGAGCCAAGGTTAGCAGTTGTTAATGAACTGGGGAGGGAAGATACTAGGAGGCTTATCAGTGAGAGTCAAGAGCAGTGCCTGACACATGCGTGCCTGGAAATCTGTGTCCCAACCCTAGGGTTGAAACAAGAGGGGGGGGGGGGGGTATGTGACAGGAAGTCAGGTAAATCGGTGGATGTAGTCACAGACAGGAGATACATTTCCACCTGGTTTAGAAAATTCACCAATTACTATAGGGTGTCGGCTGCAGAGGTAGGGATGTTGAACAGACTTCAGCTGTTCAGAATGAGGAAATTAAGGCCTCTATAATTTGTCCAGAGGAAGTCTAAGGATTGCTGCCTCCTGACGCTGTGTGAGCTTGGGAGAGGAGGACAGTCAGATGTGTGCCCCCTGAAGCTGTGTGAGCATGGGGAAGACCTCCTGGAGAGATGTGCGCTGAGGAGGGTAAAAAGTGTGAAGACTTCTCAAGGTGAGAAAATGAACTATTTCTATGTGGAAGAAATAAATGAACTGTTTGCTATGTGAAGAGACAAGCAAAGGAATGGTTGCTATGTGAAGAGACAAACAAAGGAATGTGTTCTATGAGAAGAGAAAAGCAAAGGGACATGTTCAATGTGAAGAGGAAAAGGGACATGTTCAATGGACATTTGTTATGTGAAGAGAAAATAAATGGACTATGTGGTGTCTGCTGTAGGATCAGCAAAGTTTGCCCAACAGTAGGTTGGAGACAGACTCCGTAGGTAGGTTCCTGTATGTGAGAAGGTAGCCGCCCACAGTGGCAAGGATTTATTTTGTGTTTTATTTTTATTTTGATGTTTTTGAGGCTTGCACTTGTGTGAAGAAAATTGCAAGAATAAACCAAACTGTTGTTTGCAACCACCTCTCGGCTATCTCCCTGTGTAAACCCAAGGGGTCATCCATACCCGCCACTGAGCTAAGTCCCCACAGTATACAATTGCAACACAAATCATATTGTAATTTAATGTTTTTTATAATTTATTTCCTTTTCAATCTGCATCGGTTGTAATTTTCCTAAAATGCAATGTAATATGGCTACCTGGAGATGTTCTGTACACAGAATGTGTACTGACCACACCCCAGAAACATAATTTCCTGCTTGTGTGATTGGCTCACCAATTTTTCCAGAAGTCTGCCCAAGATACAAGTCAGATTTCAGGCATCCCCTGCAAAAAAAATTTCATTTTTGGTGAGATACTCCCAATAGGAACACGTCCAAAGGGATGCAGGCCCAGCAGATTTCCTCATTTGAGCCCTGCAGAGGCACAGAGGAACAAACAATGATTTTTTCAGAATAACAAAAGGTAGGAATCTGCAACAAAGTTTGGTAAAAATCCCTGCAATGCACATAGATCACCCAGAAGGGATTATTTTTTTCTCAACAAAAGTGAAATTACACTCTGAGCCAGACTATGTTTTGCCTACTCTCACACTAGTGCTACACTAGAATTACCCTCTGGAGAGGGATCTGTTTTCAGGTGTGGGGAGGTGTTCTATGGCTTCCTCACTGTCTGCTTTAACCCCTAAAACCCTGCACTAGTGTACTGCAACTGCGTACAATGTTGCAGGGTGCCCCAAATTCAGTTGAATAGGTCACATTCAGAGGGTGGTAGACAAAGGTTGTGAGACAATAATCTAACCCTTTCATAACCAGAGGTCATTGATGCCTAGATTTCAAGGCCAAATTTAGCAGCATCAGTATACATCAGATAACTTCACATTAAAATCTATTCCTAATTTGCATACCTAAATATTTTTATACATTTTTAAGAAAATATAAGGCTTTAACTTGGTACCCTGTTTAATTTAAGAAAAAAAAAAACTGTCTATAATCTTGTCTGTTGTCTGTTGATATATTGTATAAGAGTGTTGGTACCTCAAACCAATGTTGGGTGGGACTTTTAAGGCAAGTATAGAAACATTCAACGAAAATGTAAAGAAAATAAAATTTAATGATAAGAAAACATGTACAAAGTAAGTACAGAAGTGATGGGGTTATAGACCCTTGTGAAGGGGTGAAATAGATAGAAAATTGTGACACGTGGTAAAGGTGACTATTAGGATATCTCTCTGTTATTCCAGGCCTCCTGCTTGGACTTTCAGAGAGTGTCTCCTATGTTCCCAACGTGTTTCGGCTCATATAGGGCCTTTCTCAAGGGTGTCAGTCACCAATTCTGTAGGTTTAATACAGATAGGGTGTTAAATAACTCATATTTGCACCACCTGATTTTATTCAATGTGGTGAATACTTTAGGAAATTATACATACATATATTTGTTTTAAATCCTTATGTGTTGGGGTGGTTCCCTTCTTAGCACAACGAGAATCTATGCGGCTTCCTGAAAACATATATTGTAAGAACATATATCAAATATGAAGATTTCGTTTTTCTTGTGGTGGTGTATTTTTAAATGGTCGAACTGTACTTACATATACATATGGTTCTATGGAAAAGAGGTGGGTACTGCGAATCTCACCAGGTGGTTGTGTAGGTCAGGTAATATTCCTGGGTCTATCCCTCATAGTAGGGTTTTTTTTACCACCCTGATTGATAGGTGAGTAGGTTCAGCCCCTTTCTGTATAAAAAATGTGCATAATTCATGTGTCATAATTAGTATAAATAGTGTGGCTTTCCCAGACCTTTAGAGGTGCCATAGTATATGTATGGAGAAAATACCTTGTCTTTTCCTGGGTTGAACGTATTTCCTGGAAGGTGACCTGAAGGTTCCCTTTCAGTAAGATCCCCGTTTTCATAAACTTGCCCTTTTAAAATGGAAAGTTCTTCTGGTTGTTACTGTGCTAAGGAGTAACTATTTGCTGGTCAAATGTGAGTAGGTAAGAAGACTTACAGTTCTGTTTCAGATGATCACCGCTCTCTGTCCTCTCTGCTCCCTGTCCGAGATGGGAGTGAGAGAGACAGTGATTCCCCGGCCTTTTTATCAGGTCCGCGTATGCGCCGTCGGCGCTGCACGTCTGATCCTGATTCTGTACAGCTGTAGCGTTGTCCTGGTGCGCCTGCGTCGGCTTGCTGCGTGCGCATCCAGGTTCTGCCGCTGTGATGGACAGATACGGCCGCCGACACGGATGAGGCATAGGACCTCCGAGCTTGTGGATCGGAGCGGCCGATGTATATGGCAGTCACTGCGCTTAATAATGCCCCTGAAGGATTCCCTACAGGGGCTTACCGTGCCAGGTGTGCTCTTTAGGATTGGACCCCCAACAAGGATTTTTGACATTTCAATCAAAAACAATATAAGGCTGTGAGCAGCTTTCTAATAGTATCTGTGGTAGTCTACATAATAGAATTGCATCAAGCATAATGATAATGTCAGTTTTAACAGCAGTATTAATCTGGATATGGGATTCATGGAACCGGAGGATAAGAGGTGGAATCCTTGGAATGAGAGGGGGGAAATGGGAAAACCCAATCAAAAACAAGGACAAAAATAACAATAAAATTAGAAAAAAATTAAAACACCAAAAAACAAACACAAAAAGGAAGGAAACCATTCTGTTTCGTTTCCCCTGAAACCGATATTCTGGGATAAGCTTTTTGGAATTATTTTTTGCAAGTGGGTGGTACTATGACTCGATTACATTAGTTCCTTGTTCCTCCTCTTTTTTATGTCTATTTCTTCTTGAAATAGATATCACGGGGAGGGGTTTTTTTGTCCGAGCAAGTGTTTTGGTGAATGGATATTTTGCAATCCTTATTCCTTAATATTTATTTGAATGCCAATTCTTTTCTGATGGGTGGATGTTGATATGAACACCTGACGGTTGTTTTTTAGTAAAGAGTTTCATGCCAATGTCAAAAAGCAAGTCTTTTGGTGAATGGATTTTATGGGAAGTTTTGGTTCCCTTTCCTTCTGATTTTCATTCCTGGGGGTGGCTCACTAGTCTGTCTTTCCTGATGAAAAACCCTCCAGAAAGGGACGGTAACTCTCTGATTCGTTAAGGCCTGGGAAAGTTGTTGCTTTCAGGAGTTTGATCCACCTCATTTCCCATTGGAGCAGGGTTTTGTTCCAATCGCCCCCCCCTCCTTAGGATATGAATTCGTTCAAGGGCTATAAAGGATACTTCGGGCATTTTGTATGCGTGTTTATAGGCAACGTGTCGGCCTAAAGGTAAGTGGAAATTACACATTTCCATCGAGTTGACATGTTTGCTGATTGTCTGTTGATATACTGTATAGGCAAAAAGCTAATTTTCTTTTAAATTAACTTTTTTTTAGTACTGTAATTGTATCACTTTTGCAGTATTAAACAAAGGCTCACTGCCACCTTCAGACTGCAGTAGCATCTGTAGTGCCATCTGCTGGCTGAAAGCTTATTTTGTGAATGAAGTAACCGGCCTTTATGTGATGATTATGTCATTGGTGATGTACAGATCACATAACTGGACAGTGGACACTACTCTGATTAGTTCCCAATGGTTACTGGGGTTATAAACGATAAGTTACAACTGAGTTTAAATACTGTCATCCTTGTAAGGTGTTGAATGGTAGCTCTCAAATTGAGGATGTTTAAAGGATAAGTTCACCTTTGGGAACATGTTACATTCCACCCGTTTTTCGGGGGGAACATGTAGCATGTTTCTGCTCCTGCAGTCGCTCTGTGATCCTCTGTGTGACAACACTACAGGGAGTAGTTCCCTGACCAGATGTCACTTTTTGCGAAGAGTGCTGCTGTGGGGAGCTCCAACCATGTGGGCGTGTCATTCATTTACATTCTGTGAATGAATGAACTACAAGTACGGATATTCTTTCTGGCTGACGGCTTGTAGTTCTCAGTGTTGAAACTGCCTGCCTGTATGATGTACAGACACACAGCTTACACTGACAGTCTGCAGGAGTCCTGCATGCAATGCTTTCCAGGCTCCTAAAAAAATGAAGTAAATGCACATCTTTTTACCTGCAAAAAGATGTGCATTTATTTTTATTTTTTCAAAAGGGGAACTTAGGCTCCTTTCACATGGGCGGTGTGCCCGACGGAGTCTGTTCTGCTCAGCAGGGGATCGATCCGCCGATCCCCTTTGAACAGGCGTTTGACAGCTCTGTCTCCGCTCTGTGTGCAGAGACGGAGCTGTCAGATCCCCGCTCTCCTCTATGGGGAATTTGGATGAGAATGGACCGCCTGTCCGTTCTCATCCGATCCTATCCGATTCTCCAGACGGATGGAAAATAGGGTTTCCATCCGTCCGGATTTCACGGACAGGATTGGATCGGATAGCAGCGGGTGTCAGCAGAGATGCCTCCGTTGACATCCGCTGCTCTATAGGGCTGCATGGAGCATCCACTGTCAGGTGGATCGGATCGGAAAGCCCGTGTGAAAGGGGCCTTATACTTTAATATTGTATCTGTAGCATGGAGCATCATCATGAGGAGCTAATTATATAGGAATTGCAGGCAGAAAACAGTTAAATAAGCCTAATCTTGTTTTTTTTATTTTTCCTACCTGCAATCTGCAGCCTCACCTCCACAGTTTAGTAATTGAAAAACAGCTGAAAACAAGAGAGGAGTAGTGGTCAATTAGTCCAAGACGATACAAAAAAAAAACAAATTAGTGCAATAATTTAGTGACAAAAATAAATATAGTGAAAAGAATATCCAAATGGCTTCTATCACTAACACAGTGTTTCTACTACATACAATAACAAATACAGTAATACAGAAATAAAGTGCTGCGCCAAAGGAAATAAACATAAACTTTGAAAATATTCAATAGTAAAGTGTTGCTAAAAAGTAAAGTCCATATATCATATGTGCCTCTTGGTGGAATCCATCAATCAAAACTTCCCACCTTGCAGTGCAAACAGGCAGACAAAAAGTGCTGGTGCAAACGGGCAATAAAGTCCTGGTGCTTGTGTGCAAACAGGCCACTCGCCTCATTTTCTAAACCAAGTGTTACCAGTGGGCCAGAAAAACATTTCCTCTCTAGGGATAAATAAATCCGGGATGCTGCTGGCTCCCCTCCACCTTATTCTTCCTCCAACCGGCTCAATAGAGCCTTGATGGTACTCTACAATATAAAAGGGAACAAGAAGATAACATCTAGTGTGCAAATATAAATGAGGATAAAATCTCACAAGCATAGCACTTGAGCAGTGCGGGCTGATTGGGCTTAGACATGTATTTCCTTCCTAGAGATGGCCGCGATATGACGTCAGTACGTAGGCTTCCGCTTCTATACATGTTACATCTGGGTGGAGACTTCGCACAGTGAGCCTTTGTTTAGTACTGCAAAAGTGGGTTTTTATCATTTTAGTGGAGTGGACACTGAGAGTATGTGTCATGGGCAGGCAATAGTGTTTGGCAGCTTACCTGCTCCTTCATGTCTGCATTAGAGGCCAGATTCCCCTTCTGGCTCCTTTTATCATCTCTCCTTCCTGTTCGGCCCCACCCCAGGCCATCACAGTGAGTCTATATTAACCAGTTTACTGCAGGTCTGCTTTGCTGTTCAACAGTGTTTGTTAGTTGTTTCCTGTCTGCTGTGTGCTTAATCTACCTTTCTGTGTACCGACTTTGGCTTGTCTCTGACTACTCCTGTTTGCCTGTGACCCTGATCTTTGGCCTGTCCCTTGGTTACCCTCGTCTGCCTGTTGCCCCAACCTCGGCTTACCCATCTCTATCCCTTGTGTCCTGAGTGGCTGCTTCCCCTCTCTCCCTACTGTAAGGGATTAGCTCGGTGGTAGGCGTATGGGTGACCCCTTTGGGGGGGGGGTCGGCACACAGGGAGATAGCCGAGGAGTGGTTGAAAACAATAGTGTGGTTTATTAGGTCAATTTCTTCAAACAAGTGCATGCAGCAAAACATCAAAATAAAATAAAACAAAATAAATCTTTGCCTCTGTGGGCGGCTACCTTCTCACAGCTGGAACCTGCCTAAGAAGTCTTCCCAACCTACTGTTGGGCCGACACTGCTGATCCTACAGCAGACACTCAAATGTCCATTTGTTTGCTTTTCACACAGCACAAACATTGTCCATTGAACATGTCCCTTTGTTTTCTTTCACACAGAAACACTTCGTCTTCTCACCTTTGAGACGTCTTCACTCGTTTTTTACCCTCCTGAGCACACACCGCTTCAGGAGGTCTTCCCCATGCTCACTCAGCTTTCAGGGGGCACACAGGACTGTCCTCTACCCACATGGCGTCAGGATGCAGCCGTTTGTCTGCCTTCCTCTCCCAGCCCACACGGCGACAGGAGGCAGCAAACAATAGGACTTTCTCTGAACAAATTATAGAGCCTTAACTCCCTCATTCTGAACAGGTGAAGGCCTTTCAACTTCCTGCTGGCTAGCTCTGTAGCCAACGCCCTAAATTAATTAATGGACTTTCTAAATCAGGTGGAAATGTATCTCCTTCCTGTGACTACATTCCCAGATTTAGCTGACTTCCTGTCACATACCCCCCCCTCTTGTTTCAACCCTAGGGTTGGGACACATATTTCCAGGCACGCATGTGTCAGGCACTGCTGACTCACTGATAAGCCTCCTATTATCCTCAAGCTTCCGGATGAAACTGTTTTGTCATCTTCATTGACGGATTTCTCATAAATGCCACACAGTTTGTCTCTCATCTCATATACACATTCTTCAACTGCATTTTTGGCATCATTTTGCTCCTTCTCGTTTCTGTCATCTTCATTGACAGCTTTCTCATAAATGTCAGACAGCTTGTCCCTCATAACCGTCTGTCCAATCCACCATGGAGGACCGTGATCCATAGGCAACTCAATTGGGCTAGTCTTAATGTCTTCAACATTCTTAAGACGCCTCTCTCTGCAATCCATAAATGTTTTCCACAAAACTTTGAGAACCTTTGCTTCACTAAGCTTTGTTCCAAGTAGGGACTCTTGACATCCCTCTGTGACTTGAGTTGCCTCTCCATACATCTGTACACAATCATTGACTTTTTGTTGTAAAAGGGAATGATCTTCCTTCTTGAGCTTTGCTTGCTCTAAGATGCTGTGCAGAGGATTTTCCAATTGAGACAACAGGCTGTCACACATTTCTTCAAAGTGACCCCTGTTCCTTTTCCCAGAGATATCAATATCATTCACCAAACATTTCATATTCATAGGCAGATCTGAAGCATTTGCACTCATCAACTTCTTAAACTTTTCGCCCTCCTGAGCGAGTCGCAGTAAAGGCCTACTATTTGATTTGATATTCAGTTTATATTTCTTGCCAAACTCTTCACAGAAGAAGCCAACCAGAACATCATCAACTTTCCTTCCACCAACATAGGGGTCAAAGGCAACAACACAGTTGAACCCAGCGATCTGGGTGGTATCCATTATAGACCTCCTCTCTGCATCAGTGAAGAAGCATGGAACTGCAACACATTCTTTTACAGGTTTCTTCAATGCACTTTCTGCTGAACTATTTGACCGCTCAAGGTCACCTAGTTCTTTTTCTCTATCTGAATTCCACATGGAATGCATCTCAAGATCACGATCAAACTTCTGCCACCCGTCTTTCACCAGTTCCATTTTGGAAACACTCCCTGAAAGGCACTTATTCATTTGCTTCACGTTTTCACCAACAGCCTTAGTTTTCTCCACTAGGTTTTCAGCCTGAACTGAGAAATCACCACATTTCTTACTCAGCTCCTTTGTTTGCTGAAGTTCTAATGATACATTTTCCAATGCTTGAAGTTTTTGAAGGAACGGTTTATTCCAAAGGGGTGATTCAAGCCACATGTCGTCACATTTCTGAGGCTCACTCAGGACAGACCCCAAAACACTGATCCTTTTAAAAACTGCATCAGGCACACTATCCCCTCTTTGGGACAGATCCTCTGTTGCCTGGAATTCCTCTTCCAGTTCCTGCAACGGAATCTTCATCTCTTCTACTTGCTGTTCTAAGGCTCGCTTAGACTTTTCTAGCTCCTGAACGCTTTTCACAACATCATCCTTGGAGCTGACCAATTCTTCCATTTCTGTACGCAGCTGTTTAACACTTTCTAGTTCAGCCTTACACTCTAGAGCTTCCTCCAAAGAGCGAGCCAAGAACAGGGCTTTGCTCTCGTTATCACGCACCTCCGTTTCTGCACGTGCGCGTTCTTCTGCATATTTTGCAGACACAGTCTTCTCTTCACCAAGCATCTGATCAAACTTCTTTTTCACATCTTCAACACACTGTAATGAACCAACGCTTTCTTCCATGCGTTTTTTCATATCCGCTATCTGAGCTTGCAATGTTGCGACTTGCTCTGATAGGTTTTTCTTTGCTTCCGCCTCCTCTTTTAATTGTTCCAGGAAGCCATTTTTCTCATCTTCCATTTGTTTGAGCTTTGTGCTAAAACTCAGCCTTTGACACCTCTCTTCCTGTAAGAGTTCCTGCGTGTCTTGCAGCTGCGATTCCAAGATAGAAAAATCTTCCGCAATTTCTCTAGATTTTTTGTCTGCTTGAGAAAGCTGATTTGTAACATTGTCCAACTCAACCTGCAGTCGGTTTGCCTTCTCTGACAGCTTAGCACACAATCGGTCACCTTCTGACACCTTGACTTGCGATTCCAGAAGCTGTGCCTCTACTTTTTCCCTCTTATGTTCACAATCTCCTTTTCCCTGCATAAGAGCCTTCACCTCATTGGCTAGCATCTGGGAATAAGAATGTAATTCTGCCACACAGGCTTCTTTCTCCTTTAACTGCTGCTGGACACGTTGGGCTTCCCCTTTCCAACTTTCACAGTCCGCACGCCATTCATTTACCACATTGCTCAAAGTAGTGAGCTCATACACAGTACTCAGTAATTTAGCCTCTCTTTCACTTTTCTCGTTGTCGCTGAGAGACAATGTCGTTTTCAGAGCGACATTCTGTTCCTGCGACTCCTGCAGGTCTATTTTTGTAGCTCATAAAGACTGAAGACTTTTTTCCAGCTGATTACGCAACTCCAACATATCAGCCATACTTTGCTTCTGCAAAGTCTGAATTTCACTTTCCTTTTCCATGAGGATGGTATCTTTCTCCATTATAGTCTCTCTGCGTTTTTGCAACTCGACCAAAAGAAGAGCAGTGGATTCTTCCCACTGTAACACATGAGACTTGAGTAGTTCATTCATTTCCTGCAAGTTTCTATGCTCCATTTTAAGCAATTCCAAGGCTTGTTCCTTTTCTTCCATTTTCCGTTGCAAGGCATCCAACTCAGCCCTGCACACATACTCGGTTTCCTCCAAACCGATGGCCTCCCTTGGCTGCTGGCGTCTCTGTTTCCAGCCTGCCATGCTCTCTTGATGAGCCTTTTGTTGAGCTGCAAAGCTCTGCTGAAAATCCGCATTTGCCTGCTGTTGAGCTGCATTTGCTTGCTGTTGAGCTGCATTTGATATAATCAGATGTTTCAACATCTCCTCCATTTTGAGTTTACTTTTCATCTGAGCACACTGCGTCTCCATAGCGGTTTCATCAGTGTTGCTAGGGACAACAACCTTCCTCTTTAGTAGACTCTCTTTAGGCATGGATGGGGCTGGTTCAGACGGCAACATCCCCTCCATCCATAGAATCCGGTCTCTCATTTCATCTATCTTTGCATTCTTCAGGCATTTTGAACGCCCCATCTTCAATAACTCCACAAACAAATTTTTCACAGTCCAGCAAAAAATTTTCAGACCACTGTCTCTTTAACACATGTAGTTTTTCTCTCTCTTGCAAGATCTCTTTTCCTGCGCACACAGTTTGTGCAGTCACTTGCACCAGACAACAAAGTTCATCAAATAATTTTGAGACCGCTGTCTCTTTAAAACACTTTTTTTTTCTGTCAGGATCTTCTCTCCTGCACACATAGATTGTGCAATCTCATGCACCAGATAAAGTTCATCAAACATTTGCACTTCCTTGCAGGGATCTCTGCTTATGCCCACTGCATACCTCCACCATATGTAAGGGATTAGCTCGGTGGTAGGCGTATGGGTGACCCCTTTGGGGGGGGGGTCGGCACACAGGGAGATAGCCGAGGAGTGGTTGAAAACAATAGTGTGGTTTATTAGGTCAATTTCTTCAAACAAGTGCATGCAGCAAAACATCAAAATAAAATAAAACAAAATAAATCCTTGCCTCTGTGGGCGGCTACCTTCTCACAGCTGGAACCTGCCTAAGAAGTCTTCCCAACCTACTGTTGGGCCGACACTGCTGATCCTACAGCAGACACTCAAATGTCCATTTGTTTGCTTTTCACACAGCACAAACATTGTCCATTGAACATGTCCCTTTGTTTTCTTTCACACAGAAACACTTCGTCTTCTCACCTTTGAGACGCCTTCACTCGTTTTTTACCCTCCTGAGCACACACCGCTTCAGGAGGTCTTCCCCATGCTCACTCAGCTTTCAGGGGGCACACAGGACTGTCCTCTACCCACATGGCGTCAGGATGCAGCCGTTTGTCTGCCTTCCTCTCCCAGCCCACACGGCGACAGGAGGCAGCAAACAATAGGACTTTCTCTGAACAAATTATAGAGCCTTAACTCCCTCATTCTGAACAGGTGAAGGCCTTTCAACTTCCTGCTGGCTAGCTCTGTAGCCAACGCCCTAAATTAATTAATGGACTTTCTAAATCAGGTGGAAATGTATCTCCTTCCTGTGACTACATTCCCAGATTTAGCTGACTTCCTGTCACACTACGGAGCGGGACCCGGGGGACCCCAGGGGCCGTGACCCGGGCCCAGCTTCGGCCATGGCCATCCTCACCACTAGAGGCTCTGGTGAACACCTGCTGGGTCTTAGACTCCGCGCCCTGGGGAAACTTGGGCTCACGTTCCGGTCCATCCGCGCAGCTATCGGGTTCGCTACCTTGCGCTGCACCCCTGCCTCCAACAGGGTGCAGTTGTTACCTGGCCACAGGTGACCTGACAGTTTGAACAGCCATGAACCCGGCCAACGTGCAGCACCCTCCAGACAATCCATTACAGGGCTTAGTTCGCAGACTCGAGACGCAAGAAGCTAATCAGACTCAGGTTATGCGATTCCAACAGGATCTGGCTTCCTGCTTTGAACAGCTTCAGACCTTGTTGGGAACCCCGAATCCGCAACCCCAAGAGCAACCAGTGGTTGGGCCTGTTGCGCCTGTCACAGATTTGCATTCGCTGCAACTACCTCCTCCAATCCGTTTTTCTGGAGACTCCAAGGCCTGCAGGGGGTTTTTTAGCCAATGCGCCATCCATTTTAAGCTTCAGTCGCAAAACTTCCGGTCAGATCGGGCAAAGGTAGCCTATATTATTTCCCTCCTTTCCGGTGAAGCTCTAGCCTGGGCTGCCCCCCTATGGGAGAAGAATGATCCGGTAGTTTCCAACCTGTCCGACTTCTTGGACCTCTTTCGTAACCTCTTCGAGGAGCCGGCTCAGGTTTCTTCAGCGGCAAGTGCTCTTTTACGTCTCCACCAAGAATCCCATTCAGTGGGATAATATGCTCTCCAGTTCCGTATCCTCTCAGCTGAATTGAGCTGGAACAATGAGGCCCTGGTCGCTACCTTTTTGCAGGGTCTCTCTGACCGAGTGAAGGACGAATTAGCGGGAAGAACCATTTCCGTTGGTCTGGACAATGTCATCTCCTTATGTAATCAGATAGATATTCGTTTTCAGGCGAGGTCCATAGAAAAAAGACGCCAACACTCCCTAGGTCCTAGCCAGTTTGAGATCCCCTCACTTCCTCCCGTGGAGTATCCTCTGCCTGTTGGGGAACCTATGCAGCCCATAGAAAAAAGATGCCAATGCTCCCTAGGTCCTAGCCAGTCTGAGCTCCCCTCACTTCGTTCCGCGGAGCATCCTCTGCCTGTTGAGGAACCTATGCAGCTGGGCCGGACCAAACTAACCCCCGAAGAACATGCTAGGCGTAGAACTTTGGGCTTATGCCTCTATTGTGGAGGCAAGGGCCACTTTCGTGACTCCTGCTCGCTTCGCTCGGGTAATACATTTAGAAAGTGGAATATCGGACCCAGAAACATCGCCTTCCCGTCTCCTTCTTCCGGTGTCCCTTCATGTAAGCACTTCTTCCCAATCGACCCTTGCATATCTGGATTCCTGGGCTACCGGCAACTTTATGGACTGGAGAACTACTTCTTCTATGAAGCTCACCCTTTCACCCCTTTCTACGCCGTTGGTAGTCTCAGAAATTGATGGCACTGTTCTTCCAGGGGGCCCTATTCGCTTCCAGACACTACCTATTAGGATGTCGGTAGGGATTCTCCACCAGGATGGATATCCTTTCTCATCCTACCCAAAGCCTCTAACCCCATTGTATTGGGCCTTCCTTGGCTAAAGCTCCACTCTCCCCATGTGGAATGGGTTTCTAGGCAGATCCTGGCTTGGGGCCCCTCATGTCTCTCGTCATGCCTTTCCAAGATGTCCCCAAAGGAGAGACTTCCGGTTGCTACCACATCGATATCTTCTGACCTTCCTGCTGCATACAGCGATTACCGGGATGTGTTTTGTAAGAAATCAGCTGAGGTGATTCTTCTCCACAGGTCCTTTGACACTTTGGACAAGGAGTCCACTCCTGAACCTGAGCCGATCGTCCCAACTTCTTGCATTGTTGCCCATTCTACCACCCTGGACTCAGAAATTGCTCCTGGTAAGACCTTTGTCCCCACTGAGCTAAGAGCTAAGATTCTCAGTTGGGGACATGATTCGAAGGTGGCGGGCCACGCAGGTTTTCTCCGGTTCTTCTTGCTAATCAGCCATCACTACTGGTGGCCTAATCTCCGCTTGGAGGTCAAAGACTATGTCAAGGCTTGTCATGTCTGTGCTCAGTCTAAATCCTCCAAACAAGCTCCTGCTGGTCTCCTCTTGCCTTTGCCCATTCCTAAGGAATGCAAGGTCAGTCAAGTTCTGGATTCCCGACTCTGTAGAGGCGTTCTACAGTACCTTGTTCATTAGAAAGGCTTTTGTCCTGAGGAGAGGTCTTGGGTCCCTGCCTCGGAGGTCTATGCACCTCGTCTGTTAAAAAGGTTTCATCTGAAGTTTCCCTCTAAACCCAGGCCCAGACGGGATAGGGGGAGGCCTCGTAAGAGGGGGGGGGGTACTGTCATGGGCTTGCAATAGTGTTTGGCAGCTTACCTGCTCCTTCATGTCTGCATTAGAGGCAAGATTCCCCTTCTGGCTCCTTTTTATCATCTCTCCTTCCTGTTCGGCCCCACCCCAGGCCATCACAGGAACTCTATATTAACCAGTGCACTGCAGTTCTGCTTTGCTGTTCAACAGTGTTTGTTAGTTATTTCCTGTCTGCCGTGTGCTTGATCTACCTTTCTGTGTACCGACTTTGGCTTGTCTCTGACTACTCCTGTTTGCCCGTGACCCTGATCTTTGGCCTGTCCCTTGGTTACCCTCGTCTGCCTGTTGCCCCAACCTCGGCTTCCCCTCTTTCCCTACGGAATGTGACCCGGGGGACCCTAGGGGCCGCGACCTGGGCCCAGCTGCAGCCAAGTCCATCCTTACCACTAGAGGCTCTGGTGAACACCTGCTGGGTCTTAGACTCTGGGCCCTGGGGAATCTTGGGCTCGCGTTCCGGTCCATCCGCAGCAGTCAGCTATCCGGTTCGCTACCTTGCGCTGCACCCCTGCCTCCAACAGGGTGCAGTTGTCACCTGGCCACAGGTGACCTGACAGTATGGTTTGGATTACTTCAAATGGGACAGTAATATTTGTTAACAATATATCTTAAGGATCCGTGTTTAACCACTTAAGCCCCGGAAGATTTAACCCCCTTCCTGACCAGGGCCTATTTTGCGATTTGGCACTGCGTGGATTTAATGGACAATTGCGCGGTCGTGCAACGCTGTACCTAAACGAATTTGATGTCCTTTTTTTCCCACAAATAGAGCTTTCTTTTGGTGGTATTTGATCACCTGTGCGATTTTTTGATCATGCGCTATAAACAAAAAAAGAGCGTAAATTTTGCAAAAACAACAATATTTTTCAAATTTTTTTTATATGAAATTTCCCCCCCAAAAATGTAAAAATCTAAATTTTTTAACATTTTAGGCCAATTTGTTTTATGCTACATATTTTTGGTAAAAAAAAAAAATCGCAAAAAGCGTATTTTGATTGGTTTGCGCAAAAGTTATTGCGTTTACTAACTAAGGTAAAGATTTTTGTCATTTTTGTTGTTTTTTTTTTAAGGCGTAATGGCAGCGATCTGCAATTCTTTTTGCAGGACTGCGACATTACTACAGTAATCAGTGCTATACATATGCACTGTTACTATAAAAATGACACTGGCAGTGAAGGGGTTAACTTTTTTGAGAGGGAGGGGTTGTGTCCCTAGGGGCGTGCTTCTAACTGTGATTGGTTGTGGCTTGAGGTGTAAGAACAGTGATCAACGGTCCTACATAGCAGAACCGTATGATCACTATTCTTACACAGGGGAGAATGACAGGTGGCTTTGTTTACATTAGCTGCCTGCCTTTCTCCCGGTGTAACGGACGATCACGAGTGCCCGGCGGACATCGGGTCCGCCGGGCACACGCGCGGGGGGGGGTCCGTGACCGAGCGGGAGCGCGCATCCGGCGGCGCACGCTCGCTCCCCAGAGCCTCACAGGCTAGTGACGTACCCCTACGTCACTTTGCCTGTGAGGGGCTGACTGCCGCCGTATATAGTCGGGCGACAGTCGGCAAGTGGTTAAGGCCTAGCTGCTTATTGCCAATAAAATACTGATCCACACAGTCAGATTATAGCAGAGGCTAATATCATCAACTCAACGACCTGTCTTCCACACATGGTTGATTACGCTGATTTACTCACCTGTTATCTACTATGGGTTCCATGTTTACACTTATAATATTGTGTATTGTACTTCAGGAGCTCGATGCCGAAAGTCTGCTAATTGGCCCAAATTGATTGAATCACTGTTATCTATTAGTTGCTGGTGTAATACTGTTAAGGTTGGTTGTGTTGTGTTGGTTGAGTCTGTGAAATGTATATTTGTCCCTAGTTCCCTCTCAGGTCCGGCGGGGAATGCCCCGGAAAAATTATTTAAGAAATCCCTCACATGGGGAATCATATAAAAGCCAGCTGTGGCTGAATAAAAGTGGTCGTTGACTCCCAGAACTGTGTGTCGTCCAGTAACTGGGGGGATTTTGCCTTGGATATGTTAGTACTTCCTCAGCTTCAAGGATTATACACCAGAGATACCTAGGCTGGGTATTGGAGCTCTGCTACAATCATCATTTATATTTGCACAATAAAACATTTGACAGAGAGCACTAGATGTTGTTATCTTCTGGTTCCCTTTTATATTTTAGAGTATCATCAAGGCTCTATTGAGCCAGCTGGAGGGAGAATAAGGTAGAGAGGAGTCAGTAGCATCCCGGATTTATTTATCCATAGAGGGGAAATGTTTTTCTGGCCCACTGGTAACACAGGGGTCAGAACATGAGGTTAGCGGTCTGTTTTCACACAAGCAACAGCAATTAGTCCAAGACACCTATTAAAAGGATGTTATCATAACCAACATTCATTTTGTGCTTCAAGCCTAAAAATGTAGGAACCAGTTTTCCTTCTAAATTATATATCCAAATATAAAAAGCAGGTGCACTAAGGAGCCGCTATTACCTTTAAACACAATTACAGACTATAGCGATTTTCTATTGTATACATACTTGTAAATCAGCATTGCAAGTGCCTAAACTTAAATCAACCATACTATAACAGCACCATATTAGATACAGTACAGTCCCACACTTCTCATCCTGGTTATTTAGATCTGCCCCTGCTTACATCACATCGTAATTCCATGCTGGTGCGTTCAATGCTAGCCTTAGCAGTTGCTACTGCGACCTGTAATCCAAAAGCAAGGTATCGGAGGAACTTGGGTTGCTGCCGGGTAGGGTCATGACATCATCCCCAAAGTGTGAAGTCTGAATTCCAGAATATCCATGATGTCATGAATGAGTCAGACGTTAGAAGATACACAGGAGCAACTGAGAGCACCAGATGTCACCTGTTAACATGGTGGCTAATCTCTACTTTGTGGTTGGAATAAAAGAACATGAGCATACACTGAAAGCAGTATTAGGTTTGGGAGTAATGTTCTGCTTTAAGGAATGTTCTGATTTCAGAATCCCGGATAGAAAACCGGTCCAACCACTAAAAACCAGTTTGATTCCTTTCTAAGCCAAATGAATGTGAGTTCCTTGGATACATCTATCCACATATTTAGAATACACACATAAGCCATTATGTATTGCATGGCCTTTGTGGGGACATTTGTTATAAGCATCACATATAGTACTGTATTATAGCTTTCTTTCTGCTGGTTGAAATTACAGGACACACGTTTTTATTACAAGGTCAAGCTGCATGCTAAGAATGCATTTTTCTGAAGTACAGGTGCACTTTAAAGAGACCCTGTTGCACAACTATTCTTTTCAACAACAATCCTGGCACAAGATTATATGAACATTTCACATATTTTATTTACCTGGAAAAAGCTCCAACCTATATACACTATATTACCAAAAGTGTTGGGACGCCTGCCTTTACATGCACATAAACTTTAATGGCATCCCAGTCTTTGGCCCCTTTCACACGGGCTTTCCAATCAGGTCTGCCTGTCAGTTTTTTAGGCAAACCTGATCAGACACGCCATTCACCCCTATGGGGCAGCGGATGTCAGTGGTGACATGTCCACTGACACCCGCTGCTATCCGATTTGATCCTGTCCAAAGGTAACCCTATTTTCCATCCATCTGGAGGATCAGATTGGATGGGATCAGATGAAAACGTACAGGTGGTCCATTTTCATTCAAAATCCCATAGAGGAGAGTGGGGCTCTGGCAGGTCTGTCCCTACACAGTGAGCGGAGACGGACCTGACACCTGCCTGCTCAGCAGGGATCGGCGGATTGATTAACCGCTGAACAAAGCGGAGTCCGCTGGGTGGAAAGCCCATGTTAAAGGACACTTAGTTAGGGTTCAATATTGAGTTGGCCTACCCTTTGCAGCTATAACAACTTCAACTCTTCTGTGAAGGCTGTCTACAAGGTTTAGGAGTGTGTCTATGGGAATGTTTAACCATTCTTCCAGAGTCACTTTTGTGAGATCTTCACAGGAATCGCTGTGGTTCCTGCATTGCATAAGACTTATAGGCAGTTCACACTGCTCTCTGCAAACCACTGCGGGTGTCAATGTAAAGTTAATGACACCCCCAAATCGGTTCGCAGAACACAGTGTGAACTGTGAAATTGGAGGGGAATCGGATCACATGGGTCTGAACACCCATGCAATCCAATTCCAGTGTGAACCCAGAAAAAGGTCCTGCACCATTTTGGTCCAAATGAGATGCTATTTCAGCCATACAAACTGTATGGCTGAATTTGCAATGTCAGGCATCACATTCGTGTGAACCCAGCCTCATACATATCACTACTGTATAAATTGTGTTCCCTTTTATGAGTGTTGTATAATGTATGTTTAAGGTTTCATGCAAATGAGATCTAAGCCTAGAGTCAAGCCCTGCACATGGGATGGAGATGATAGGAATTCTGGCCTACCAATACAGTGCCAAAGAGCTATAATAAACTGGTGGGCAAATATTACAGATGCACATCTCCCAACTTTCTCAATTGATAAAAAGGGACACTTTTTAGCACACAGTATGCAGGTAAAGGGCACGGCTCCACCACAGCCCTGGTTGCAATATTCAGAAAATGATTGACTAGACCACATAGGTGCTTTTTTTAAGCCCATTTTTCCTTTATATTGGCTTTTCAATATAACAAATGCAGTAATGTCGAGGTTGGATGAATGGTTTAGTACAGCCTAACACTTTTGGTAATAAAATAGTACATTTTGTAGAGAGATGTACACATCAGACCAAACAGAGAAACGACTGAGGCTGCACGAGGGACAGAAGGATTTGGTTTTAAAAGAGGGACAGTTCCTTCAAATGAGGGACAATTAGGAGCTATGCAGATGACATCCACCTTAAACTAGCATATCTGTTTTAGGTAGGGTTTTCACCTCATCCCTTTAAACCAGGACACATATTAAAGCGGTAGTATACTCCGCTTTTTAACTTTTACCTACAGGTAAGGCCATAATAAGGTTTACCTGTAGGTAAAATTAATACCCCCTAAACCTGCACGGTTTAGGAGATATTCACCCTGCATGCAGCCGCTGACACCAGCGGTGCATGCGCTCTGGAGGTCCGGCATTTCTTGCCGGACCTTCAGAGCTCCTTGCTGTAAAATTACGTCATCATGGCTCCGGCCACTCACAGCGCCGAAGCTGCCGAACCCGGAAGAGATGCAGAGGGAACATGTCAGCTGCTTCAGCGGTGTCCAGGTGACCGTGTCGGGGCTTAGTTCTAAGGTAAGTATTTCATACTAGCATACTAGCACATTATGCCATTGTCCTGTAGGGTTTTTTTTTTTTTTGGGGTATACAACCGCTGTAATTACACAGATTCTGTGGCTGATCAAGGTGGTAATTAAACTCACTTAGTGCCCTAAGTCAGTGGTCCTCAACTCCGGTCCTCAGGGCCCACTAAGAGGCCAGATTTTAAGTATTACCTTGGGGAGATGCAGACTAGAGTACTGCAATCACTGAGCAGCAAATGATATCACCTGGGATGTATTTCAGTTATCTTGCAAATCTGGCCTGTTAGTGGGCCCTGAGGACCAGGGTTGAGGACCACTGCCCTAAGTGCATTTTATTAGCCTCAGAACCTGTGTAATTAATATGTGTCCTGAATTAAAGGGATGAGGTGGCAACCCTTGTTTTAGGTGATTGTCCCCATTAAAATCCTTCACATTTTATGCAGATAATCTCAATGGTGCTTGGTGATGATGATCTACACAGCCGCTATAATGAGATGTCTGTGCTGGAACAGGCCTGCAGTTGTCTGCTTTTGTTTATCAGCTGTGAATGTCATCAGATTCAATTAAAAAGTGATTATTCCAGGGGAGTCAATAAATAGCTTCCCGGGACCTAGCGGTAGTGATTTTTCTCTGTTGATTTATATAGAGCAAGTAGCGTGGAAGTTCACAGTTATTAAGAGCAAGTGCTTATGCTTCCTCCTTTTCTTTCCCTTATATAATATAGCAGCCAAGCTCATGGTGGCCTTTCAACTCAATTAATGCAAATATTCAGCTTCCGATAATTTATAAGAGAAGTTCTGCTTTTTTTTGGCACTCACTGGATCGTGGGCAGGGGAGCGGGCGGGAGTGGCTGGCTTAGCCTCTCAGTGGCTCACTTAGAGGCTAAGCCAGGTGCCAATCTCAGGTTGTGGGCGGATTCTGACCATGTTTTCAGGATCTTGCCCCAGCCTGGACCAGCTCTGTGACATCAGCCGACAGCGGGCTTCAGCGCACTGTCTGCTGAAAATGGGTCACAGGAGTGCAGAACAAACTGCATTCCTGTGATCCACAAGAGATGTACAGCCAAACAAGCTTTGGCGGTACTTCTTTAATTACACCTTCCAGGCAAAACTGGCTTGGTTAAGGAAAGGCAGGAAAATAGGCTTGGTAAAAAAAGTTATGTTTTTTTGTTACTTTATGCTTGTACAACATTAATTGTGCCCAATATGGTAACTATAGACTGCAGACACTGCATACATGTTATGTATAGAAAATACACTGATAACAGCTCTCATCTCTTGTGTTTGCTTGTCTTTTTGCATTTGTAGAAATTGCTTTATTAGTTTGGGGATGAGCTGATATGAAAACATGGAAATCCTACTGTGCCATAATCATAATCTGCATATTTTCCAAGAGGGTACAGCAGATTTTTTAAAAGTTTATAGAAGCAACAAAATTACTAATCACTAATTATTGCAGTTTCTAAATGAGGTGAAGTTGGGCTTTAACCACTTAAGGACCAGAAGGTTTAACCCCCTTAATGACCAGGCCATTTTTTGTGATACGTCACTGCATTACTTTAACTGAAAATTGCACAGTCGTGCGACGATGTACGCATATAAAACTGGTGTCCTTTTTCCCCCACAAATAGAGCTTTTTTTTTGGTGGTATTTGATCGCCTCTGCGGTTTTTATTTTTTGCGCTATAAACAAAAAAAAATAGCGACAATTCGGAAAAGAAAAAAAAAACAAAATTTTTTACTTTCTGCAATAAAACATATCCAACAAAAAAAAATAAAAAATACAATTTTTCATCAATTTAGGCCATAATGTATTCTGCCACATATTTTTGGTAAAAAAAACCCAATAAGTGTATATTGATTGGTTTTCGCAAAAGGTATCGCGTCCACAAACTAGGGGATAGATTTATGTAATTTTTATTTTTATTTTTTTACTAGTAATGGCAGCAATCAGCAGTTTTTAGCAGGACTATGACATTGCGGCGGACAGATCGGACAGCTAACTGACACTTTTGACACTTTTTTTTTTGTTGGGGTACCAGTGACATTACCACAGTAATCAGTGCTAAAAATATGCACTGTTTCTGTAATAATGACACTGGCAGGGAAGGGGTAAACACCCTATGGGTAATCAATGGGTTAAATGTGAGCCTAGAGGAGTGATTCTAACTGTGGGGGGCGTGGCTTTTGAAATGACCATAGAGACATGTGATCCTATATACCGTAGAAGTATCACATGAGCTCTGTGATCATTTCAGGGAGAAGAACGGTCTGCTGTGTTTACAACAGCCAACCGTCCTTCTCTCTCAGCGGGGAGCGACTGCGGGTGTCAGGTGGCAATCAGAGCCACCTGACCCCTGCATCGGCTTCACCACTGCCGAGTGGGGGCGGGAGCGCGCTGCGCGCTTGCCCCCTAGCTTCCCGCGTGTGACCGACGTAGGTCAATGGCGGTTTGCGCAGGAGAGCCACCCTGCCACAGTAAAAAGGCAGCAGGTGGTCGGGAAGTGGTTAAAGGGATGCAGGCCCAGCAGCTTTCCCCCCATTAGTGCTCTGCAGCTGCACATCTGATTGATAATTATGAATAAAGATAATTATGAAACCACTCCCATTAGACACACTCAGCACAGAGGAACAACAGTGATTTCTTCAGAATAACAAAAGGTAGGAATCTGCAAAAAAGTTTGTTATAATCCTTGTAATGTACAGAGATCATCCAGAGGGGAATGCTTTTTTCTCAACAAAAGTGGAGTTACGCTTTAATATACAGCCTCCCCCGACACCAATTAGTTTCTTCTTCTGCATATTCACACTGTCTTGCAGGAGCCTCTATATATGAATTTACAGTGCTGGTGCTCTAGGTAGATGTAAATCTCTACTGAATGACATTTAATTTGATACAGAACTGTGTATCATAAAAACCACCATTTAAAAAAAATAAATAAAATTGTTACATCTTAGTGCTACTATTCTAATACAGCCTGTTTGCAGTAATTTTCTGTTCACATATACTCTAGTGATGGCTTCATGGCATTTCGGATCATGATGGGTTTCTGATGAGGACAACAATGGACCATGCCTGTGTAATGTGTTCAAAGGGCTACTTTATTGCTCGTTCACACTAGCCGTTGGGGGAGCAGTACTACCCGACGTTTGAGTCGCAGTTTTACCTCTCCCAACCTTTCCCCCTTTAGCTGCAGAGGCAGCAGCTGGTGGTTTTCACACATATCGCGGCTGTGATGCTTTGTTTCGCGGCGGTGGCTGCAATTATACCTACCTGCAGCTTTCAGAGTGTGCTACCGCCGGCCGATAGCAACCTATTCAAGCAAATGGCGGCGCTTTGCAATGCAAGCTCATTTGGTGCTCTACTGCCTGTCAAGTGCTCTCCAAACACAGATCGCTCTTCAGAAAGCACCACTAGTGTGAATGAGCCTTAAGTCTTCACTGGAAGCCCTTGTGCCAGGGTGACAACACAGGAGCACAACTGGCAGACAGGGACAGAGCACTGTCATTTTAAACAGGAAATGCCTGAACAGGGACTTTCATGGCAGGATCCCCAGGTATCATTTTAATGAAAGCAGCTGATTTTAAAAAAATATTTGAAATTAGTTTTAAAAAAGACATTAACGTGGAGCTCCACCCAGAAGGGGAAGCTTCACTTGTTCGCAAACCTCCCCCCCCCCCTTCCACTGCAACATTTGGCACTTTATGTGGGGGAGGGGGGAGCGGATACGTGTCAAAACCAGGTACTCTCTCCCACTTCTGGGTAAGATTGTAGCACGGTGATCTACAAAATTTTCTGGCCCCTTCTCCTTCCCTGCGCTGCCTTCTGGGAGACACATAGGTTCCAGAAGACAGCGAGACCTTTCAGAAAGCGCAGTGCGACCCGTACATGCACAGCTGAAAGCAGGCTGTGAAGCTGCAAAGCTTCACTTCCTGTCTCCCTTAGGCTGGGTTCACACTGGTGCAAACACAGACATCACATGATCCCTGGACAGGTAAGTGTCCTTATATTAAAAGTCAGCCGCTATTTATAGCTGCCGACTTAATTTTTTTTTTTTCCAGGCTGGAAGTCCGCTTTGACTACTTCCGGCCCGCGCTATAGCAGAAAGACAGCTACAGCGCGGGCTCTAATTTCCGGGAGGCCGTCTTTAAATGGCCTCCCAGTGACAGGCTCCCCACTCGCTCCCACGAGCGCGCATCGGGGAAAATCTGTGTCGGCCGTGTCCCTTGGACACAGCCAATCACAGATCGTGGTGAATGGCCAATCACAGCGGCCATTTACAACGTGCAATGAGAGATGATCTCATATGTAAACATATGAGATCATCTATCATCGCCAGCTCTCCTTCCTCACACAGAGACTGCAGTGTGAGGAAGAGGAGAGCCGATCGGCGGTAAGGGGACACAGAGGAATGTAATCAGGGCACTGATCACCAATGCCCTGATTACACAAGATAGGAAAAAAATGCCATAAGTGCCCACAGTGCCCGCCATCAGTGCCCACATTCAGTGCCAATAGTGCTGCCAGTCAGTGCCTGCTCATCTAGGCACTGATGGGCACTGACTAGCAGCACTATGGGCACTGAGTGTGGGCACTGATGGTGCTGCCCATCAGTGCTCATCAGTGCCGCCCATCAGTGCCACCCGTCAGTGTCCATCAGTGCCACCCATCAGTGTCCATCAGTGCTGCCTCTCTGTGCCCATCAGTGCCGCCTGTCAGTGCCGTCTCTCAGAGCCCAGCAGTGCCACCTCTCAGTGCCCAGCAGTGCCACCTATCAGTGCTCATCAGTGCCGCCTATCAGTGCCACCTATCAGTGCTCATCAGTGCGGCATATTAGTACCTCCTCATCAGTGCCACCTCATCAGTGCCCATAAGTGCCACCTCATCAGTGCCCATCAGTGCAGCCTATCAGTGCCCATCAGTGCCGCCTCATCAGCGCACATCAGTGAAGGAGAAAAATGTATTTATTTTCAAAATTTACTCACAGAAAGAAAGCTCTATTTGTGTGAAAAAAAGATAAAAATTTCATATGGGTACAGTGTAGCATGACCGCGCAATTGTCATTCAAAGCGTGAGAGCGCTGAAAGCTGAAAATTGGCCTGGGCAGGAAGGGGGTAAAAGTGCCCAGTAGGCAAGTGGTTAAAATTTTAAGACTTTAGTAACTGGCTTTACAAATACTGTCATTTTAACAGTGCGGAGATCCAATTGCTGAAAGAAACTGCTTTACTCAACAGTTAGAAGAAAAATATTTCTAATTTTAGATGTTAGAACTAGACTGGACATCCATGGGGGGGATTTAATAGCCTGGAAACAAGTGATTAGATCCCTGAGAGAGCCTTCATCCATCCACACACATCCAGAACATCCAGAATAGTGTGTCGGGGAAGAGATTGCCATTACTGCTTCTGGGATGGCAAAGCCCAGAGCGGGTTTATCTTTGCTGCCAGACAGTAAAATGTCTTTACCTGCTGGATCCCCTGTAACAGCAATTCTATTATTTCTTTGCAACTTGCTATTCCATCATAGAAACATAACTAAACACACAACAGACACTAAAAATGCCAATCAAACCCTTTAAAATATCTTTTTTTTAGTAAACATGTGCGTGTACCCTTTTTTCTGCAGCACCCTCTTACCTCTGGAAGGTACTGGAGAACCCCCAAGGTAGATCGGTAGACCGGCATCTCAAACCTCAGGATGGAATTGTGGACTCTTAAACTGGCCATAGATGGATCAAAAATCATTTAGTTCAGCAGGAACCACTTAAATTTCTTTTTTTTTTTCCAAAACATTTTATTGAAATAAAGTGGAATGATAGAGCAATTGAACATAACTTTGGGTGGTACAAAGCGTATCAAGAACAGTAACAGTAACAACAAGAACACAATATAGGGTTGGAGTAACAAACCAAGACATAATCATACAGTGGAGCATATGGGTATACAAGACCGGCACATGTCAGGTAGTATAAACCTTAAGCAGAGTGGGGACAGTCCTGTTTCCCATACTCTGGTGTAGGGCTATAGGGAGAACATACAGTCAGAGACCGTGTGGACCTCCATGGTGGTGGGGTGTGGTACGGATAAGGCACAGTTAGGGGCAACAGTGGTGCCCCCCGTAGCCGGACACCCCCAAGGGGGAACTCACTGTATCCGAACATAGGGGGCAACCACCAAATGTGTATGGGCCGTCTTGGGGTGGGCAAATCCGAGGAAACCCACAGAGGGAAGCAATGGAGGTATTTGTGTTAGCCCATGTGGGGGGTCGGGTCTGTGGCTTGGGGAGGAGGATCGTCTGGGTGGGGGGGGAGGGAGGGGTGGGGAAAGGGAACCACTTAAATTTCAATCCATCAATGGCCGTTTATGCTCGAGAGAAGTAGATCTAATGATCAGCTTCTCTGAAACGTGAATTTTGAAAGTTTTTTTCGATTAGCTCTGCAACCAGTATAATACAATAGCGCAGTGGGTTGGATCCCTCCATCCACTTTCTGGGATGTGACAGCGGTGACTCCAGAGATGCTCAGAGCTGACCTTCATGTTTATTTCAGAGAATGGATGCCCCCTGAGGTCTGCCCCCACATCATCTAGAGCAGCTGTCCTCAACCTTTTTGGCATCGGGGACCGGTTTCGTGGAAGAAAATTTTGCCAAGGACCTGGGGGGGTGTAAGATTCCTGTACCTCCGGTACCCTTAATCACCACTTTTCTCTGTAATGCGTCCCACCTTTCTCTTCAGGTGGTACGCATATACCTTTAAGAACGATCATGTCACTGCTGAGCGCCGCAGAGTGGCTATTTCAACCGCCGGCGGTCTCACTCACATTGTTCGTTCAACCTGCCTTGATATCCACATGCTTTCAAGCCTGTCTCTCGATCGGAACCTCCAGCTATTCCCTTCACCTGGAGCAGACCGAAACCTCGCTACTGATCCCTATATCTCGCTACCGGATCATTCCTTATCTACTGGACCTCTCTAAACTACTAACATTACAAGTGATAAGTACCCCGCAGGGGAACCCTCCATAACCTTATTGCACTATCTACCTATGCACATTAAGGACTGTTACCACCTATCCATACTATCCTATCATCTGCACTGTTACATAGATTGCTAGCTCTTGAGCCTACTACCATCTATCATCTGCACTGCTGCATAGATTGCTAGCTCTCCTGTCTACTACTATCTATCCTTGCACTGGGTTAGTCTATCCTGTATTTGTCATCTGCTGTCCTCACCACCTGTTAGCATACTCGATACTAACCTATCTGCATTCCTAAATACCATCTTGAACTCTCCTATACAAAACCTATCAAGTGATTACCATCCTTGTCACTGTTCACACCTGTCCCTTCAGCACATCACCTTCATACTATCATATACATCCTATCACTCCAGGAACATCTCATTGAGTGTGTATATATCTGTATGTTGAAGCTGACAGGCCCACGGTGATGAGTCCTGGAGAGTTGGATCTGGTATTCAACACATCTCTATATGACTACTGAGTGGAGATTTTGCAGCTGCAAATCCAGCCTATAATAAAAACGCAGGAGCGTTACAGATTGAACGAACCTTAAAAATGGATTCAGCAGAATTACCCACTCAAGTGACACAATTAACACAACAAGTAAAAGCGTTAATACTTGCTCTGACTGACGTACAAGAAAAGAATCAGACTCTGACACAGCAGGTAACCCAGCTCTCACGGCTTACTGCTGTTCAGCCTCCTGAACCTAAAATAAACCCTCCTCTAGTGTTTACAGGTGATCGGAAAAAAATTTGTGAATTCAAAAACGCTTGCAAATTGCTTTTTTTGTTAAAACCTCGTACATACCCCACTGATCAAATAAAAGTCTGTACCGTTATTTCATACTTGACGGGTGATCCACGGGCCTGGGCAGACTCTCTCTTTGAGAATAATGATCAGATTCTCAACACCTATTCCTTATTCCTAGCGGAACTCGCTAGTTTATACGATGACCCCAATAGGCAGAGTACTGCTGATACTCAGTTGAGGGCCTTAAAACAAGGAAGGAGACCTGTAGAAGACTTTGTATCTGAGTTCAAAAGATGGACCCTTGATTCAGGGGGGAATGACACATCTTTGCGAACTCAATTCAGACTCGGGTTATCGGAAGCTGTTAAAGACGAGCTCGCCCGAGCGGATTTACCTGGCACCTTGGAGGCCTTGATACAACTTAGTATCAACATCGACAGACGACTGCGAGAAAGAAGGGCTGAAAAGATGGGAATGCCATTGTCTACTCCTTCTCAGATTTCGGCCGTTGACCCTACTCCCATGGATGTAGGAACCATACGCCCACCTTTAACGACTACTGAACGAGCTAGAAGAACATCCAGAAATCTCTGCATGTACTGAGCATCCTCGGATCATTTGATAAGCACCTGTCCCCTTGTCCGCAAAAAAGAGGGTGAGTGTTCACATGCCTTGCTGGGAGGATTAACGACTTCCTTTTCTAACCCCTATCTTTTTGTTCATTTAATATTACAGTGGGACCAAACTAGGATCACCACCAAGGCTATGGTCGACACTGGATCTTGTGGAAACTATATTGATACACACTTTGTTACCTTAAATAAAATACCTATTATTTCAAAATCTAAGCCTGTTTCTGTTAGTTTCATTAATGGTATTCCACTGTCTTCTGGTCCAATCACCAACCAGACACAGGCACTCCTTGCCACTACCAACGAATCACATGTGGAGACCATCACCTTTGACATACTATCCTCACCCCATTTTCCTCTTATTTTGGGACTTCCCTGGTTACACACACACCAACCAATCATAGATTGGAAAAAACGGACTTTGGTTTTCTCTTCTCACTATTGTGAGAATACGTGTAACCTCCCATCTTATGGGAAGATTCTGTCTGTGGTGTCAGATGAAAATGCACCACTATGCTATCAGGATCTGTCCGAAGTGTTCCTTGAGAAAAATGCTCAAGTGTTGCCTCCCCATAGGGATTACGATTGCACTATCGATCTACTCCCTAACAGCAAATTGCCTTTCGGTCATGTTTATCCCCTTTCACAGGATGAACTTTCTCATCTCAAGGAATACTTGGATGAGAATTTGACAAAGGGGTTCATTAGACCCTCTACTTCTTCCACTGCTGCAGGACTTTTCTTTGTCCGCAATAAGGATTCCAGTCTCAGGCCTATTATCGATTATAGGCAATTAAACACGATTACGATAAAGGATCGCTATCCTTTGCCGCTCATCCCTGAACTTATTGAACAGGTGCGTGGGGCTACTTATTTCACCAAATTAGACCTGAAAGGGGCATACAACCTAATCCGAATCCGTGACGGGGATGAGTGGAAAACAGCATTCAGAACCAGATACGGACTATTCAAATACCTTGTGATGCCATTCGGGCTATGTAATGCTCCCGCAGCTTTCCAAAGATTCATAAACGACATCTTTAGAGACTTACTTGATGTCTGTGTTGTAGTATACCTAGACGATATACTTATTTATTCTCGATCTATGCCTGAACACATAAAACATGTAAGACTTGTGTTGTCCAGACTGCTCTCACACAGACTATATGTGAAATTAAAAAAATGTCTATTTCATAAAGAAGAAATATTATTTCTAGGATACTTCATATCCAAAACTGGAATTAAGATGGATATGAGTAAGATATCCTGTATTGTAGACTGGCCTATACCAACAACTCGTAAGGCCCTACAGCGATTCCTTGGATTCTCGAACTTCTATAGGAAGTTCATCAAGAACTTTTCCGCTATTGTGAGACCTCTCACACAACTGACAAGTATAAAAAAAACATTCAAATGGTCAGAAGAAGCAAATCAAGCTTTCTGTTTGTTAAAATCAAGCTTTACTTCTGCTCCCATACTACGCCATCCAGACCCATCCCTCCAATATATTCTAGAGGTAGATGCGTCAAATATGGCAGTAGGAGCAGTTCTCTCCCAACGACCAACAAATACTTCATCACTCCACCCAGTTGCTTTCTTTTCAAAATCACTAAGCAGCCCAGAGGTGAATTACCCAGTGGGTGAAAAGGAGTTGCTTGCCATAAAACTGGCACTGGAGAATTGGCGACATCTGCTTGAAGGTACCCAGTTACCAATACTCATATATACAGATCATAAAAACCTTCAATACCTCCAGACTAACAAGACTCTCTCTCATCGGCAGGTACGATGGTCATTATTCTTTTTAAGATTTAATTTCCTAGTGACCTACACGCCTGCAGACAAAAATAAAAAAGCGGATGCGCTATCACGATTAACCGAAGATAACTGCGCCGAAATCCCTTCCATTCCCATAATACCCTATGAACGCATTATTGGTGTTGTCCGTTCCTTGAAGGAAGAGATTTTGCACAGTATAAGAATGGATTCACCTCCACCACAACTAAGTACTGATGCAGAAGGCTTCCTCTATTACAATGACAAACTCTACATACCCCCTACTATGCGCACCAAGATCTTGGAGTTATCGCATGATGTGCCCATGGCAGGACATATGGGTATGACGAAAACCTTTAATTTGCTCACCAGGCAGTTTTGGTGGCCTGATATGAAGACGTCTGTACAAAAATTTGTTTCTTCATGTGACATCTGTGCAAGGTCCAAAATTGACACTACAAAACCATCTGGACTACTTTGTAGTCTACCAATACCCCAGGTTCCATGGGAAGTTGTGTCCTTAGATTTCATAGTAGAACTACCACCCTCTAAAGGATTTAATACCATCCTAGTGTCAGTGGACCACTTGACAAAGATGGCACATTTCATTGCTATCCGTAGACTACCTTCATCTAAACAAACAGCGGAACTACTGATGAAACATGTGTTTAAGTTGCATGGAATTCCAAAAACTCTTTTGTCCGACCGTGGTTCACAATTCATCTCTAAATTTTGGCAAGCACTTTGTCAAATTTTACGCATTGAGCGAAAGCTCACTTCTCCCTACCATCCTCAGACCAACGGACAGACTGAAAGAGTCAACCAGTGCATTGAGCAATATCTACGTTGCTACACATCATACTTGCAGGATGATTGGGTGGATCTCCTTCCTCTAGCAGAATTTGCTTACAACAACGCAACCCACAGTACTACGAAGCAAAGTCCGTTCTACTTGAACTATGGGTTTCATCCCACTCTTCTTCCACCACGCATCCTGCCATCGAGTAACCCAGTAGCCTCGGATTACCTTACCCAAATAAAAGACTCTTTGGGTTTACTCAATACCACTATATCACACGCTCACAGTCAACAAAAAAAAGTACTACGACCTTCGTAGAAGACCTTCTCCTCAGTATGCTATTGGGGACCTTGTTTGGCTATCGACAAAGAACTTAAGATTAAAAATCCCTAGCAAGAAGCTTGGACCTTTATTTTTGGGACCCTTCCCAATTATAAAAAACTTATCGGAAAAGCTGCAGTACAGCTCACCCTACAAGCAGATCTCAAGATCCATCCCATCTTCCATGTGTCGCTACTGAAGCCCCATGTTCCTAACCAAGGAATAAGGCCTACCATCTTGCCTCCACCTCCAATACAAGTTGAAGGCGGAGAAGAGTATGAGATCAAGGAAATTTTGGATTCTCGCATCCATAGAGGAAGACTCCAGTATCTCATAAGATGGAAGAACTATGGACCCCAAGACAACACCTGGCTAGATACCTCTGATATTCATACGCCTAGACTTATACGGAACTTTCACTCGAAACACCCAGAGAAACCTGTTCTATAGGCCTTCCGGAGCCGGCCTTAAGGGGGGGGTACTGTAAGATTCCGGTACCTCCGGTACCCTTAATCACCACTTTTCTCTGTAATGCGTCCCACCTTTCTCTTCAGGTGGTACGCATATACCTTTAAGAACGATGATGTCACTGCTGAGCGCCGCAGAGCGGCTATTTCAACCGCCGGCGGTGTCTCACTCACATTGTTCGTTCAACCTGCCTTGATATCCACATGCTTTCAAGCCTGTCTCTCGATCGGAACCTTCAGCTATTCCCTTCACCTGGAGCAGACCGGAACCTCGCTACTGATCCCTGTATCTCGCTACCGGATCATTCCTTATCTACTGGACCTCTCTAAACTACTAACATTACAAGTGATAAGTACCCCGCAGGGGAACCCTCCATAACCTTAGTGCACTATCTACCTATGCACATTAAGGACTGTTACCACCTATCCATACTATCCTATCATCTGCACTGTTACATAGATTGCTAGCTCTTGAGCCTACTACCATCTATCATCTGCACTGCTGCATAGATTGCTAGCTCTCCTGTCTACTACTATCTATCCTTGCACTGGGTTAGTCTATCCTGTATTTGTCATCTGCTGTCCTCACCACCTGTTAGCATACTCGATACTAACCTATCTGCATTCCTAAATACCATCTTGAACTCTCCTATACAAAACCTATCAAGTGATTACCATCCTTGTCACTGTTCACACCTGTCCCTTCAGCACATCACCTTCATACTATCATATACATCCTATCACTCCAGGAACATCTCATTGAGTGTGTATATATCTGTATGTTGAAGCTGACAGGCCCACGGTGATGAGTCCTGGAGAGTTGGATCTGGTATTCAACACATCTCTACATGACTACTGAGTGGAGATTTTGCAGCTGCAAATCCAGCCTATAATAAAAACGCAGGAGCGTTACAGGGGGTTGGTGTTGTCTGTGGCCAATTTGTCAGGGCATTGGCTGATGTTAGCGCTTCAATCATCACGACAACATTTTAATATAAAATGAAATAGTTCAACCCACTGTAGCACCCTCCTAGGTAGGTGCTAGAGAGAGAGTATAGTTTTGGATCCTTTGTACTTACCAGAGGAATTGTTATCTGCCTACCAGAGAGCAGGATCTGCTAGTGAGGTCTGCTCAATGTGCTCAGGTGCAACTCAGTCTGTCTGAGGAGTGTTTCACACTGGTCCAATAGGGAGGCATATTGGACAGTGGAAGGAAACCTGACAAATGAGTGCACAGGCATTTAGTACAGCCCTGGTGATTCGGCAGAGGAAAATGTCTCTGTATATGCTGGGATACTGTAAAAATGCCAGGAGCACATGTGCTCTGGGTCTTTCAGCTGGAGAGCGGAGTCCCTGAGGGAGAGGGCGGGGGCCTCCTGCTCTGTAAAAGTGCCATGTGGCCTCAGGTGGTTGAGCTGAGAGCCTAAAGAGCTAGAGAGGAACTGTACCCGGAGGTCCTGTGAAGCTGACTAGGAGGGGAGACACTGGAGGATCTGATTCTGCAGTACAGTGAGTAGAGATCTGTGTCAGGGGGCCTGACCTGAGGGGGGCCACCCCTGCAGCTAGAAGAGTTAGTGGACAGTTGTCAGTAAAGGAGATGCTAGAGAGTATCCTGAAGATAAAGTAGATCACCAAGTCTATTGCTGGAGAAAGAGCAAGGAGACCTAACCTTTTCCATACATGTGGCAGTATGGTTTAAGCAGTGAGACTGCTTCCACAAGCAACCTCGTGAGACCAAGTGAGAGTTGTCCTTATCCAATGTATATAGTTCCAGTTGGAGTATCCCACTATCCCCTTCTCCCATCCAAGTTCCACAATAAATACTAAAAACCAATACCCCTGGACTGTTTATTGAGCAAGGAGCCATTGGGAGTAAGGATGATAGGGTGAACTGTACCCTAAGTGACTGTATGCTGGTAATCAGAGGAGGCCCAAGAAGTCATCATACAGCAAGCCCTACTGGCACAGATGCTATAATGCACAATCAGTGGGAGCTCCGAGTGTGTCACTTACCACCATTGCCTGCCAACAGATGCAGCTTGTCACTTTCCCCTGTCGCCTGCCCCCAGATGCAGCTTGTCACTTGCCACCGTTGCTTGCCACCAAATGCAGCTTGTCACTTGCCACTGTTTCCTGCAACCAGATGCAGCTTGTCATTCGCCACCATCGCCTGCCACCAGATGCAGCTTGTCACTTGCCACTGTCGCCTCCCACATATTGCAGCTTGTCACTATTCTGCCACCAGATGCAGATCGTCACTGTTGCGGCCTGCCACCAGACACAGATTGTCACTATTCTGCCACCAAATGCAGCTTGTCGCTGTTGGGGCTTGCCACAAGATTGTCACTTGCAGCCAGTCACCAGATGCAGCTTTCCACTATCCTGCCACCAGATGCAGCTTCCCAGTGCTGCGGCCTGCCACCAGATGCAGCTTCCCACTAACCTGCCACCAGATGAAGCTTCCCACTGTAGCCTGCCACCAAATAATACCAGATGCCGCCTGTCACTTTAAGAATTTAAGGCAATTTGTAAGGTTTTTTTCTGCAGTGAAAGACTTACATCCTCTTCTCACAGCCTCTCCCCAGAGCTACGGTGTCTGAGCAGGGAAAATGGCACATGCACAGCTGCTGGGTTCCGTCCTATCCTAGAGTGAGGACAGAACAGCGGTGATGTGGGGTGGGCGGTGAGAGATGATGTCATCCCTCTGCTCGCCCGCAGCACCTATGACAGCACAGACTTCAAGGCATGGCTGTGAGGGAGAAGCAGCAGTGATGTGAGGTAGGCGGTGAGAGATGTCATCTCTCTTCTTGCTCGCTGCCAAGCGCGTTGCTGGGTGGGAAAAAGACCAGGGGCCTCAGCCTGAAGATAAATTTGATAACCCCTCCCACCCAAGCTCCTCCAACATTTTAAAAGTAAGTACTGCCCAAGCTCCACCCAATGCACCCCCTCACCCCTGCCCAATGCCTAACCATAAAATGTTCTCTTTCATTATTTACAGAGGCAGAAGCTGGAGCCACTGGATTGTGCTGTTGTCAGACAAATCCTGTGGGCAGAGAGTTTGGGCGGCTGGACTGAACCATACCGTGTATGTCAAAAGATGCACACACCTTGGCTCAGGATATAGCCAGCAGGAGCGCCTCCATCGGAAGCAGCTTCCTGTGGTAGCACACCATTAAGAGGGGGAGCCAGGAGCACCGCTGGCGTACCCAAAAAGAGGAGGTTTTAGGCTGCTCTGTGCAATATCATTGTACCGAGCAGTTAGAGTAAGTATAACATGTTTAATAGCTTTACAATCAATTTAAGTATAGCTCAAAAAGACTTACAGGTTACTCCTTACTCGTGGCTTACACATATACATGTTCCATGTTCAACACACCAGTATTGGGTGTTCCATTTCCCCAACCTCAACTACAATATCATAGTGGAGAGGGTTCCCTTAAACATTATGAAATTCAAAGATTTTAGCCAACCAGGACAGATTTGGTAAATTATTTTTAATATACATCTGTTGAGCTCTGTTATCCTCTATAAAGGGGGAAAGTTGTAGAGATCCATTGTAAAGTTAACATTATATTAACATTATAGCCGATAATTTTTTGCTTTCTGTGCTTCCCTGTCTAAAGTAATTGCAAATACTCTTTCTGAAAGAGTATTTGTAATTACTTGAGACATGGAAGCACAGAAAGCAAAACATTATTTACACTGACCTGACTGACCCGGCGCCATGACCTGTCGCTTTGGAATTTGAAATCCTCCTCCGCTCTGAACATTAGGACTCGGAGCCTGGGCCTGCACTCTCCTGCTGTCATGTGACGACGCTGACGTGACATCACTGGTTGCTAGAAGCCAAGCGGCAGGCCATACTAGCAACCAGTGTGGCCGCGGCACGCAGGCCAGCCAGTAGAGCCAGGCTGAGGCCCAGCACAGAGAGGAGGAGGATCATGGACTCAGGGCTAATAATTATTTACACTTAACACGAGACCCAGGGCTTTTTGGGGGACCATTCTCGACACCAGCCCCCCCTCGCGACACCACTGCCCACTGCACATCTGACTGCGCAGCCTTCGCGGCCTGACTTTATCGTTATTCACTGTTACTAGTTATGAATCGCTAATGATTTTAGTAGTGCTACTGCTCTACTATAAATCCCACAAAATGTTCATAACCTTAGCCAATGATCACTAAACTTCAAAAATCGTCTGCCCTGGAAAAAAAAAAGTAAAAATTAGGAACATTATTATTATTATATATTCTATTGTATTCTTATGAAGCTGTAGTGCTACCACCAGGGGAGCTGCTGAATTGTTTATGATTTTTCTGCACACCTGAAGATGACACACCTCTCTCACCCAGCACTTATCGACACACCTTGATATATTTCAAAGATATTATTAGGCCAAGCGTAGCCTAAGAATAGAGGATTAGCAAGTGTACTTATGCAAACAATCAATATGACAATAATGTTACTCTGAGAGATATGATTAAACACCTGCAGTATTTGACTAACAGTAATTAACAAAACTGAAGTGCATATACAGTATCTCACAAAAGTGAGTACACCCCTCACATTTTTGTAAATATTTTATTATATATTTTCATGTGACAACACTGAAGAAATGACACTTTGCTACAATGTAAAGTAGTGAGTGTACAGCTTGTATAACAGTGTAAATTTGCTGTCCCCTCAAACTAACTCAACACACAGCCATTAATGTCTAAACTGCTGGCAACAAAAGTGAGTACACCCCTAAGTGACAATGTCCAAATTGGACCCAAAGTGTCAATATTTTGTGTGGCCACCATTATTTTTCAGCACCGCCTTAACCCTTCTGGGAATGGAGTTCACCAAAGCTTCACAGGTTGCCACTGGAGTCCTCTTCCACTCCTCCATGACGACATCATGGAGCTAGTGGATGTTAGAGACCTTGCGCTCCTCCACCTTACGTTTGAGGATGCCCCACAGATGCTCAATAGGGTTTAGGTCTGGAGACATTCTTGGCCAGTCCATCACCTTTGCCCTCAGCTTCTTTAGCAAGGCAATGGTCGTCTTTGAGGTGTGTTTGGGGTCATTATCATGTTGGAAGACTACCCTAAGGCCCAGTCTCCGAAGGGAAGGGATCATGCTCTGCTTCAGTGTGTCACAGTACATGTTGGCATTCATGGTTCCCTCAATGAACTGTAACTCCCCAGTGTCAGCAGCACTCATGCAGCCTCAGACCATGACAATCCCACCACCATGCTTGACTGTAGGTAAGACACACTTGTCTTTGTACTCCTCACCTGGTTGTCGCAACACACGCTTGACACCATCTGGACCAAATACGTTTTTTTTGGTCTCATTAGACCACGGTGCATGGTTTCAGTAATCCATGTCCTTAGTCTGCTTGTCTTCAGCGAAATGTTTGCGGGCTTTCTTGTGCATAATCTTTAGAAGAGGCTTCCTTCTGGGACGACAGCTATCCAGACTAATTTGATGCAATGTGCGGCAAATGGTCTGAGCACTGATAGGCTGACCCACCCCTTCAACCTCTGCAGTAATGCTGGCAGCACTCATGTGTCTTTTTCCCAAAGACAACCTCTGCATATGACGCTGAGCACGTGCACTCAAGTTCTTTTGTCAACCATGGCGAGGCCTGTTCTTAGTGGAACCTGCCTCTTAAACCAATGTATGGTTATGGCTGTATGGTGCTGCAGCTCAGTTTCAGGGCCTTGGCAATCTTCTTATAGCCTAGGCCATCTTTATGTAGAGCAACAATTCTTTTTTTCAGATACTCAGAGAGTTCTTTGCCATGAGGTGCCATGTTGAACTTCCAGTGACCATTATGAGAGAGTGAGAGCGATAAAACCAAATTGAACACACCTTCCCCCCATTCACACCTGAGACCTTGTAACACTAACGAGTCACGTGACACTGGGGAGGGAAAATAGCTAATTGGGCCCGATTTGGACTTTGACACTTAGGGGTGTACTCACTTTTGTTGCCAGCGGTTTAGACATTAATGGCTGTGTGTTGAGTTATTTTGAGGGGACAGAAAATGTACACTGTTTACAAGCTGTACACTCACTACTTTACATTGTAGCAAAGTGTCATTTCTTCAGTGTTGTGACATGAAAATATATAATAAAATATTTACAAAAATGTGAGGGGTGTACTCACTTTTGTGAGATACTGTACCCAGCAATTATATATAAAGACAGTCCCAACTTGCTATAACACTCCCATTTTTATCCCACTGGCCAGTGATTGATAAAAGAAAAAAATGGTGGCCGACAAAGTTGGGGCCTTTGGAGAAAGCATAACAGATCCAAGGAGAAATATGGCCAAAGCTCTTTTGACCCTACTTCTCCTGTGTGTCACAGGAGCACACTTAGTTCTGCGCTAAAGTTCACTGTTGGCTGATGTCATTCAACCACTCCAGACTCTGGCTCAACCTCTCAGTGCGCCACTGAGAGCCTGAACCAGCCTCTCCTGCCTCCTGTGCAGCCTGGTTCTCCAGTGAGCACTGAAGGGGCAGAGCAGAGAGCTGAAGTAAAACTGTGTTGGATTCAATTTCTGTGTCTTATTAAAGCATTAACTACTTGCCGACCGTCCTATAGCAGCTTTGCTTCCGGGCAGGAGGTGTGTGCGCGCACCGCTTCTGTTGTGATTAGTCACAGCAGAAGCCAATCAGCGGGTGCCGGCCAATGGATGACTGCCGACACCACCCTGATTAGCAAGGAGATACACTGGATGGAGCTCTGCATATGTAAACAATGCAGAGCTCCATCTCCTGTCAGCAGGGATGTTCTGCATTTTTCAGGGAACAACATCCAGCACACCCCTTAGTGAAAGCAGCACACAAAAACACTGGTTAGGCACATATTTAACCCTTTGATTGCCCTGGATGTTTGACCCATTTCCAGTCAGTGTCATTAGTACAGTGACAGAATATCACTGTAGCAGAATACATATTGGCCTAAATTTATGAAGAAATTTGATTTCTAATTTTTTTTTTTATTGGATGTGTTTTATAGGAAAAAGTAAAAAATATATATATTGTTTCAAAATTGTCCTCATATTTTTGTTCATAGCGGAAAAAAATCAAAATGTAGAGGTGATCAAATGCAAGAGAAAAGAAAGCTCCATTTGTGGGAAAGAAAAATTACGTAAATTTTGTTTGGGTACAGCGTTGCAAGACTTCGCAATTGTCAGTTAAAGTAAAGCAGTGCAGTATAGCAAAAAAATGGCCTGACCATGAAGGGGGGGTACGTTTTCCTGGAGGTCAAGTGGTTAAAGCCTAAGTTCACCTTTTCCGGCAGAATTTCACTTTTCATAATAAACAGAAGTCTCTTTTACTGTTTTTTCTCCCCCAGTCATCCCAAGGTTTTATCTCTTACTTAGCTGGGCAGCTTTCAATGTCCACGTTTCTTTTTGAATTTTTAAAAAAATGCTTTTTGCCTTCACCACTTCCTGTAGATCATCTCCCATCATGCACTGCCTTAATGCATCACGGAATAGGCCTTTATAACCACTCTGGACCACACCTCCCTCATTACTATACCATCCAGTTGTCAGGCCCCATTAACATCTCTGTGTAGTGGGAACTTGCCTTTTGTTTTGGTTGTTTTGAAGCGTTTCCACTATTTTACATTTACTTGAATGGTCTGCCCTACATGTGAAAAATGCCCCAAAGAAGCTCCATAACTTTTTTTTACAGTGGAGCGTGGCATGTTTTTTTACCGTGCTTTTTGGTGCACTTGCAGCAAATTTGTCACACAGCAAACGCACGATCACTACCTGCGCTTAGGGTGCTAGGAACATTAATGGCAATGTAAGTGCAATCGTTTTCAGCGCGTTTCTGTGCCGTTTGCCGTACATTCAGAAACGCACAGATGTGAATGTAGCCTCAATGTTCTTGTGTAAACATACACATTCAGGCCCCATTCACACCTAGCATAGTGGCAGTGCATGTTTTGTAGCTCATATTTCCTGTGACATGCAAAGGGCAGTCCATCGATTTAAATGGGCTGCCCTACACGTGGCAATGTAGCTCATGGTACATTTTGGCATGTTGCAGTTTGCACATTTTTCACTGCATGTTTTGCTGCATTTATTTAAAGCTCGTTTTTGTCACAACACAAAATGTGCATTTTCTTCTGTGTTTGGGGTGCCATTAACAATTAATGGCACTGAATGCGCAACTAGTTCATTTTAGGTGTATAAAGGTGTATATGCTATACAATCTGATTCTACAATCACTGTATGATCTCCTTTAGATTTACCAAAACTATATAATAGGACACACCATCCATCCAATCACTCTGTGTCCAATTAGTGCTCTTGCACCATGCCTCCCAACCGTCCCAGACTCGCTAGGACCATCCCGGGAGTCCGGGCTAAATCCCGAAATGGAGGCCAGTGCTGGAACAGTACTTCCAGCACTGATTTTAGGGGGGTGGAGGATATGTGCTAGGGGGATCCTTTGGGAGGGGAGAGGACTTGTGCTAGAGGGAGGGGAGCAGATTTGAAGTTCCTCTCCCCTTCCAAAGGACCCTCTAGCACATATCCTCTTATGCTTCATGCATACTAACCTCCCCTGGACTCTGGCCACGGGAAAACACTAAACGCAGCAGAAATGCATGTAAATGCGGTACCACATTTACACGCATTTTTGACGTGTTTAGCAGTCTTTGGCCAAACATTCCTCCCCTAAATGTGGCAGCCCCTAAGCTCTGATAAGCTCTGTCAATGTACACAAAGGCTTATATTGAGTTGGTTTAAGGGCTTTGGCAAAAAAAAGGCCAAAAATTCCTAAACTCACGCTTAGGAGCAGCCAGTGTACATGACGCCTAACCCCCAAAATCAAAGAGATTCCAACTGACATACAAGGGGCCATCACAACATCTGGGACCCTGGGCAATTGTCCTGGGTGTCCACTCTAGCACGCCAGGTGGGTTAGTGGAGCAGAGTGCCCAAATTTATTCTGGCATTGGGCTCTGAGACTCAGCCTGGAATTGCAGGACGCAGGGATTTTGTTATAATTTGGGCATTTTTGGAGGGTGTAAGATGATTTGTGGATGGGGGTTATGCTGGAAGGGGGAAGAGTTTGAGGGATAGGATTTCTGCTAGGAGGAGTGAGTAGGGAAAGGAGGGTTTTTTTCTGGGGGAGTTAAAGAGGGGGGAATAAGGGTTTGTGCCAGGGTGAGGGGGTGGATTTGTGATGGAAATGGGGTGAGGAGTTGTGCTGGGGAAGGAGAATTTGTGCTGGGAGGGGATTTGGGGGTGGGGGAGTGGAAGAATATTTGTGCTGGGAAGGGGGGATTTGTGGGAAAGGATGTATGCTGAGAGGGGGTGGATTTGTGATAGAATGGGGATTAGTGAAAGGGGGGGTTGTGGTTGAGGGGGAGGGAATTTTAGCAGGGAGGAGGAGTTTGGGGATTTGCGGTGCTAGGAGGGGGGATTTGAAGAAAGAAGGATTATTGCTGGGGTTATTTGGAGAGAGGAATTGGGTGGGGGAGAATTTGTACTGGAATGGGGGTTGTGCTGGAAGGGAGGATTTGGGGAGTGAAAGAGGAATTTTTCTGGGAAGGAAAGAGAATTTGTGTTTGGAGGGAAAATGAAGGGGCTGGGGATTTGTGCTGGAATGGGGAGGGGGGGGGGGTTGTGCTGGAAGGGGTAACTTGGGGGTTAAAGTAAGATTTGTGCTGAGGAAGGGGGGTTAGGGGGATTATTTCTGCTGGGGAGGGGGAAAAGATTTGCTTCGGGAGGGGTGAGCATGCAAATTAGTGGTGGTTTTTTTTTTTGGAGGAGAGGAAGTAAGGATTTTTGCTAAAAGGGTAAAGTGGGGAGGATACCACTTGCGGGGAATTTTGCAATCTCCTGACCCCTACACTGAGCGTTACACACCCCTGACTCCTGCACTCTTTTTGTTTTGTACTTCTGATTTTTACTATGCATCACACACTCCTTCTCCTACATTCTATGCATTACATATTCCTTTCCCCTACTCTCTGTGCATTACACACTCCTGTCCCTTAAATTCTGTGCATTCATACTCCTGTCCCATACATTCTGTGCACTGTGCATTCCTGCCCCCTGCATTCTGTGCATTCTGTACACCTTAACCCCTGCATTCTGTGCACTATATACTCCTGCCCCCTGCATTCTGTACATTATGTACTCCTGACCCCTACATTTTGAGCATTATGTACTCCTGTTCCCTACATTCTGTACATTATGTACTCCTGACCAATGCATTCTGTACATTATGAACTCCTGTCCCCTGCATTTTGTACATTATGTATTCCTGTCCCCTGCATTATGTGCATTATGTACTCCTGACCTCTGCATTCTGTGCACTATGTACTCCTGTCCCCTGCATTCTGTACATTATGTACTCCTGTCCCCTGCATTCTGTGCATTATGTACTCCTGACCTCTGCATTCTGTGCACTATGTACTCCTGTCCTGCTGCATTCTGTACATTATGTACTCCTGTCCCCTGCATTCTGTGCATTATGTACTCCTGACCCCTGCATTCTGTGCACTATGTACTCCTGTCCCCTGCATTTTGTACATTATGTACTCCTGGCCCCTGCATTCTGTGCATTACACGCTCCTGTCCCTTACATTCCATCCCAGAGCAGGAGATTGCACCAGGCACTGGGATTGTGTTGGGGGAACTAGCTGCTAACGGGAACGGCGTTCCTGCTGTAGAAAAAGTACAGGAACACCGTTCCCATGCGTTCCCCCAGGACTCGAGCCCTGAGTGCGGCCCCCTCAAAGTCTGAAGAACAGTACACTGGCCCTTTATTCAGAAATTTTGGAGACTCCTGGTCTAAACAGACCCCTGATGTCTCACTTTTGAGACAGGTAAAGAAACTTAGGACAGAGATTCTTCAGTCCCTTTCTCTGCAGCTGGCAGTAAACATAGTTTACTATGCTTCCGTTCAGGATGAAGACAGGAGCGATTAGTACAGATCACTCGCTGTGTTCATTCACAAAAGGAAGGGACCGGTTAATGAAATCTTTACCAACCCCTTCCATGCTGCCAAGAACAGAGGAGGGAAGCTAGCAATACTGCAGGGGGAAAGAAAGGAAGAAGAGGGAATAGGCACCACAGGGGGTGATTAGTGTGTCCAGGCACAACTGGCACACCCAATGCGCACGCCCATGCCTAGAATGCAAAAAAAAAAAAAAAAATTTCCAATGTGTACAGCATGTGGATGGTGCCAAGTCAGCAGGTGATTATCATACTGTCTGGACAAACTGGGACTAAGTCAATGCATAAAGATGCATTGGAACTACTGCAACTGTATTCTCTAGGGTTGCTTTCAGAAAATATATAATGTTTGGGGGGTTTAGGTAATCTTAGCCTATTGCATTAGGGTGTGCACCCCAAAACACAAACACACGTGTGTGTATATCAGCAGTGCAATGGACAGTGTCAGTAGGGCAGTGGATGGTGTCAGTAGTTTTTTTATTTTTGTTATTTTTTAATTATTTTTTACATTATTTTTTACAATACTATTTTTTTACTTTTTTACAATTTTTTCTTCCTAATGACACCAATGATGGGGCACTATTTCTCCCCCTAATACCAACAATGGGGCACTATTCCTCCCACTAATACTAATGATGGGGCATTCTTTATTACCATTGACACCAAGGCATTTTCTTCTCACACTGATCATGGTCTGGCCCCCATTAGGGTCTGAAGGACAGTACACTGGCCCTTTATTCAGAAATTTTGGTGACCCCTGATTTAAACAGACCCCTGATGTCTCACTTTTGAGACAGAGAAAGAAACTGAGGAAAGAGATCACCCAGCCCCTTTCTCTGCAGCCTTGTAACGCTCCTGCGTTTCTTATATGGTGTGGATTTTCAGCTGCAGAAATAGTTCCACATCAGTAGTCATGTAAGAGATATGCTGAGATACCATTCCCAACCTCAATGACTCATCATGTGTGGAAGGTCTTATTTCAGCCAGTAAATACACACAATTAGCAAGCTGGTTCCTAGAATGACTTTATGTATGTGGTAACACAATGATGAAGGTTGAGGGATAGGTTGAGTGGAGGTGGTAGGTGATAGACACTTGAAGGTGAGACAGTAGCAGATGGATGCAGGAAGGTTTAGCAATGTTGTATGGTAGCAGATGACAGAATAGCAGGTGGACATACAAAAGAGATCAACCCAGTGCAGAAAAGTAGCAGTAGTCTCAAGAGCTAGCAATCTAGTTATGCAGATGTGATAAACAGTCTTTACTATGCCGAGCTAGATAGTGTAAGCTTAGTATAAGTTTATAGGGAATTCCCCTGCGGGGTACTTAGCACTCTTAGCGATACAGCCGAAGGGTGGTTCAGGAGAGGCGGATGATCCAGTAGCGGGATACAGGGATCAGCGCGGCGAGGTTCCGTCAGCGAGGTAAGCTTGCAAGCATGGAAGCTTCAAGCAAGGTTAGCATCCAGGTAAGGGTGTTTGAACGAACACATGTGAGTGAGAACCGGCGCTTTAAATAGCCATCTAGTCCGGCGCTGGGTGATGACAGCTCCAGTCTTAAAGGTGTATGCGCACCTTTCCAAAAGTAAATGGTGGGGTGCATACACTTGTGGAAAGTGTAATTTAGGGTACCAAGGGTACCGGAACATTACAATACCCCCCCCTTAAGGCCTGCTCCTGAAGGCCTCTGGAGCTGGTTTGTCTGGGTATCTCGCATGAAAATTGCGGATTAATCTAGGGGCATGTATGTCAGAGGTGTTTAGCCAGGTGTCGTCTTGGGGCCCATAGTTCTTCCATCTAACCAAGTACTGAAGTCTTCTTCTGTAGATACGAGAATCCAGAATCTCTTTTATCTCGTATTCTTCTCCACCTTCAACTTGTACAGGAGGGGGAGGTGGAATATTAGGCCTTATTCCTTGGTCCGGAACATGGGGTTTTAGTAGCGACACATGGAAAATGGGATGGATTTTTAGGTCCATTGGCAATGTAAGCTGCACTGCAGCTTTTCCAATAAGTTTCTTGATTGGGAAAGGTCCCAAGAACAGAGGTCCAAGCTTTTTGCTAGGGATCTTCAGTCTCAAGTTTTTTGTTGAGAGCCAAACGAGGTCCCCGATAGTATACTGTGGAGAAGGTCTTCTACGAAGATCATAGTACTTCTTTTGTTGACTGTGAGCGTGTGCAATGGTAGTGTTTAGTAAACCCAGAGAATCCTTTATTTGGGTAAGATAGTCTGAGGCTACTGGGTTATTTGAAGGAAGGATGCGTGGAGGGAGAATAGAGGGATGGAACCCATAGTTCAAGTAGAACGGACTCTGCTTGGTTGTACTGTGAGTTGCGTTGTTGTAGGCAAATTCTGCCAGGGGAAGAAGATCCAACCAATCATCCTGTTGGTAAGAAGTGTAACAACGTAAATACTGCTCGATGCATTGGTTGACTCTTTCAGTCTGTCCGTTGGTCTGCGGATGGTAAGGAGAAGTGAGCTTCCGCTCAATCCGTAGTATGTGACATAGTTCTTGCCAGAATTTAGAAATAAATTGGGATCCACGGTCAGACAGAAGAGTTTTTGGGATACCATGTAATCTGAAGACATGTTTCATCAGGAGTTCTGCTGTTTGTTTGGACGAAGGTAGTCTGCGAATAGCAATGAAATGTGCCATCTTTGTCAGATGGTCCACTGACACCAAGATGGTATTAAATCCTTTGGAAGGAGGCAATTCTACGATGAAGTCCAATGACAAAACCTCCCATGGAGTTTGGGGTATTGGTAGACTGCATAGTAGACCGGATGGTCTCGTAGTGTCAATTTTGGACCTGGCACAGACATTGCATGAAGAGACGAATTTTTGTATAGATGCTTTCATGTCAGGCCACCAGAATTGTTGAGAAATCAAATTGAAAGTCTTTGTCATACCCATATGTCCTGCCATAGGCACATCATGCGATAATTCCAAGATCTTGGTGCGTAGGGTAGGTGGTATGTAAAGTTTGTCGTTGTAGTAGAGGAAGCCTTCTGCATCAGTATTTAGTTGTGGTGGGGGTGAATCCAAACTTATACCATGCAGAACCTCTTCCTTTAAGGAACGGACAACTCAAATAATGCGTTTGTGAGGTATTATAGGAACGGAAGGGATTTCAAAGTAGTTTTCTTCAGTTAGTCGTGATAGTGCATCCGCCTTTTTGTTCTTATCTGCAGGTGTGTAGGTCACTAGGAAGTTAAACCTTAGAAAGAATAGTGACCATCGTACCTGTCGATGCGAGAGAGTTTTGCTAGTCTGAAGATATTGGAGGTTTTTATGGTCCGTGTATATAATTATTGGTAGTTGGGTGCCTTCGAGTAAATGTCGCCAATTCTCCAGAGCCAATTTTATAGCAAGCAGTTCCTTTTCACCCACGGGGTAATTTATCTCGGGACTGCTCAGGGATTTAGAAAAAAAAGCGACTGGATGAAGTGGTGAAGTGTGGGTAGGTCGTTGGGAGAGTATTGCTCCTACTGCCATGTTTGACGCATCTACCTCCAGAATGTATTGGAGGGATGGGTCTGGATGGCGTAATATGGGAGCGGAAGTAAACCTTGTCTTTAACAAGTGGAAAGCCTTATTTGCTTCTTCTGACCATTTAAATGGTATTTTTATGCTAGTGAGCTGTGTGAGGGGTCTCACAATAGCAGAAAAGTTTTTTATGAACTTCCTGTAGAAATTTGAAAATCCCAGGAATCGCTGTAGCACCTTGCGTGTAGTTGGTGTAGGCCAATCCTGAATGCAGGATATTTTACTCATGTCCATCTCGATTCCTGTTTTGGATATGATGTAGCCTAGAAAGAGTACCTCATCTTTATGGAACAAGCATTTCTTCAGCTTCACATAAAGATTATGTGCAAGCAATCTCGATAATACAAGTCTTACATGTCTTATGTGTTCAGACAGGGTCCGTGAATATATAAGTATATCGTCCAGATATACCACAACACAGACATCTAGTAAGTCTTTAAAAATATTGTTTATAAATCGTTGGAAAACTGCAGGGGCATTGCATAGGCCGAATGGCATCACAAGATATTCGAACAATCCGTATCTAGTTCTGAATGCAGTCTTCCACTCGTGTCCATCACGGATTCGAATGAGATTGTATGCTCCTTTCAGGTCTAATTTTGAAAAATAGGTAGCTCCACGCACCTGCTCAATGAGCTCAGGGATAAGCGGTAGAGGATAGCGATCTTTTATTGTGAAAGCATTCAATTTCCTGTAGTCGATGATAGGTCTGAGACTTGAATCTTTATTGCGAACAAAAAAGAGTCCTGCTGCTGTGGAAGAAGTGGAAGGTCTAATAAAACCTTTTTCCAAGTTCTCATCCAAATAGGTTTTGAGATGGGCAAGTTCATCCTGTGATAGAGGATAAACATGACCGAACGGCAATTTGCTATTTGGGAGTAGATCAATGCTACAATCATAGTCTCGATGAGGAGGTAATGCTTGAGCATTTTTCTCAAGAAAAACCTCAGAAAGATCCTGATAACATAGTGGTGCAATCTCATCTGTCACCACAGACAGAATCTTCCCGGAAAACGGGAGGTTACACGTTTCCTCGCAATAACAAGAAGGGAAGGTCAAGGACCGTTTCTTCCAATCTATGGTTGGTTGGTGTGTGTGCAACCAGGGAAGTCCCAACACAATGGGAAAGTGGGGTGATGGTATTAAATCGAAGGTAGAAGTCTCCCTATGAGACTCGTTAATAGTGACTAGAAGTGCTTGTGTCTGATCGGTGATCGGACCAGAGGATAACGGAACACCGGTAATAAGACTTACTGAGACAGGTTTGAGTTTAGAAATAATAGGAATTTTATTTAAAGCAGCAAAATATATATCCATATAATTTCCACAAGATCCTGTGTCAATCATGGCCTTAGTAGTAATCCTGTTCTGGTCCCACTGTAATGTCAAAAAAACAGAAATGTAGGGGTTAGTGAATGAAGTTGTCAATCCTCCTAGGGAGACATGTGAACACTCACCCTTCTTTTTGTTGACTAGGGGACAGACGTTTATCTTGTGATCCGGGGATGCACAGTACAAGCAGAGATTTTCATTTCGTCTTTTGGCTTTTTCCATAGTTGATAGCGGTGGGCGTATGGTTCCTACCTCCATAGGAACGGCCAGACTCCGAGAGGAAACGGATAATGGCATTCCCATCTTTTCAGCCTTTCTTTCTCGTAGTCTTCTATCTATGGTAATACTGAGTTGTATTAATGCATCCAGGGTTTTTGGCAGATCCGCTCGGGCGAGCTCGTCCTTAACGGTTTCTGATAGGCCAAGCCTAAATTGGGTTTTCAGAGATGCATCATTCCATTCTGAATCAAGGGTAAATCTCTTGAACTCTGCGACAAAGTCTTCTACAGGCCTCCTTCCTTGTTTCAAGGATCTTAACTGAAGATCAGCAGTACTCTGCCTATTGGGGTCATCATATAGGCTAGTGAGCTCTGCCAGGAACAAGGCATAGGAGTTGAGAAGCTGGTCGTTTTTCTCAAAAAGAGAATCTGCCCAGGCTCGAGGATCGCTTGATAGGTAAGAAATAATAGTACAAACATTAATGTGATCAGTAAGGTAGGTACGAGGTTTTAGCAAAAAAAGTAACTCACATGCGTTTTTAAATTCGCGAAATTTTTTGCGATCGCCTGTAAATACCAAAGGGGGATTTATCTTGGGTTCAGGGGACTGAGCAGAGGTAAGTTGTGTCAGTCTAATTACCTGCTGCGACAGAGCCTGATTGTCTTCTTTTAATTCAGCAAGTGCGTGTATTAACGCAGATACTTGCTGTTTTAATTGTGTCACCTGAGTGGCTATTTCTGCTGAATCCATTTTTTGGTTCGTTCAATCTGTAACGCTCCTGCGTTTCTTATATGGTGTGGATTTTCAGCTGCAGAAATAGTTCCACGTCAGTAGTCATGTAAGAGACATGCTGAGATACCATTCCCAACCTCAATGACTCATCATGTGTGGACGGTCTTATTTCAGCCAGTAAATACACACAATTAGCAAGCTGGTTCCTAGAATGACTTTATGTATGTGGTAACACAATGATGAAGGTTGAGGGATAGGTTGAGTGGAGATGGTAGGTGATAGACACTTGAAGGTGAGACAGTAGCAGATGGATGCAGGAAGGTTTAGCAATGTTGTATGGTAGCAGATGACAGAATAGCAGGTGGACATACAAAAGAGATCAACCCAGTGCAGAAAAGTAGCAGTAGTCTCAAGAGCTAGCAATCTAGTTATGCAGATGTGATAAACAGTCTTTACTATGCCGAGCTAGATAGTGTAAGCTTAGTATAAGTTTATAGAGAATTCCCCTGCGGGGTACTTAGCACTCTTAGCGATACAGCCGAAGGGTGGTTCAGGAGAGGCGGATGATCCAGTAGCGGGATACAGGGATCAGCGCGGCGAGGTTCCGTCAGCGAGGTAAGCTTGCAAGCATGGAAGCTTCAAGCAAGGTTAGCATCCAGGTAAGGGTGTTTGAACGAACACATGTGAGTGAGAACAGGCGCTTTAAATAGCCATCTAGTCCGGCGCTGGGTGATGACAGCTCCAGTCTTAAAGGTGTATGCGCACCTTTCCAAAAGTAAATGGTGGGGCGCATACACTTGTGGAAAGTGTAATTTAGGGTACCAAAGGTACCGGAACATTACAAGCCTGCAGTAAACATAGTTTACTATGCTTCAGTTCAGAATAAAGACAGGAGCAATCGGTACAGATCACTCACTGTGTTCATTCAGAAAAGGAAGGGGCCAGTTATGAAGTATTTACCAGCCCCTTCCCTACTCCTAAGAAGAGAGGAGGAAAGCTGGCAGCACTGCAGGGGGAGAAAGGAAGCAGGGGGAATCGGCACCGCACTGGGTGATTAGGGTGTGCCCTGGCACCTGTCTGGGATTCACCCGGACAGTCTGGGGTTTTTGAATCATCTGACAGGGTTTTAGTCCACCTGAAACCCGGGCACATTGTTCAGACAGGATTGTGGCTCAAAACAGGGCTTGACAGTAACCGTTCCCAAGATGAGGCTCATACACACAATATGTGCAGCCATTCAATGGCTGATAGCTATTCTTTGGAAAATAAACAATAAACTCTATCAACCTCATGGAAAAAAATGTCCGCACTATCTACAACTCATCACATTTCTATAATGATAAATGGGATCCTTGGTATAAAGACTCGGAACTATTGATGCAATGCATTCCGACTGATTCTTAAAGCATGTTAGCTGGAAAATGTCTTGTGTTAACAGACAACAAATTCTGCCTTTTTAGAAATAATTAAGAACGGTTTTCTTTACCCCTTGGATTGAGTTGTTTTACCTCTTTATGACCGCCCGCTGCAGATGTACTACGGCTGGTAGCCGCTCCAATTTCTGCCTGACACCCGCGATCTCTCCCCGCTGAGAGAGAAGAACAGTCAGCTGTTGTAAAATAGCTGACCGTTCTTCTCCCTGGAATGATCATAGAGCCCCTGTGATCCTTCTATATAGGATCACAGGTCTCCATGGTCATTCCACAAGCCACGCCCCCCCACAGTTAGAATCACTCCTCTAGGCTCACATTTAACTCCTTGATCACCCAACAATGTTAACCCCTTCCCTGCCAATGGCATTATTACAGTAACAGTGCATATTTTTAGCACTGATTACTGTAGTAATGTCACTGGTCCCCCCAAAAGTGTCAAAAATGTGAGTCAGGGGTCGGATCTTTCCGCCGCAATGTCGCAAAAAATCGCAGATTGCCGCCATTACTAGTAAAAAAAAAAAAAAAGAAAAACAATAAAAATTACATAAATCTTTCCTGTAGTTAGTAGGCGCAATAACTTTTGCGCAAACCAATCAAAATACGCTTACTGCAATTTTTTTTACCAAAAATATGTAGCAGAAAACAAATTGCCCTAAAATGTTACATTTTGATTTTCACATTTTTTTTTGGGGAATGTTATGTAGCAGAATGTGAAAAATATAGATTTTTTTTCAGAATTGTCATTCTTCTTTTGTATAAAGCGCAAAAAATAAAAATCGCACAGGTGATCAAATACCACCAAAAGAAAGCTCTATTTGTAGGGAAAAAAAGACCTAAACTTCGTTTGGGTACAGCGTTGCACGACCGCGCAATTGTCAGTTAAATTCACGCAGTGCCTTAATAAAAACTATTGAAAAGAAATTCACGCAGTGCCAAGTTGAAAAAAGTGTCCTGGTCATTAAGGGGGCAAATCCTTCCGGTCTTAAAGTGGTTAAACTCCATCTATTATTTCACTCTACGTACAACTAGTATCGATTGCATAGCTCTGTATTCACTTCTCACTCTTGTTCAATTAAAAATAGGTCCTTAAAATTTGCTATGTACAATTTGATATACCATGCATATTTTGTATTACTGTATTAATCTTTTGTACCACCTATTTTCCTTTAATAAAAACGTACAGTCTGGGGTAAAGAAGGGAAAGGGGAGACTTGATTGAAACCTGTAAATACATCAAGTGGGTGAATAAGGTTCAGGAGGGCAGTTTTTTCAATATGAATCCAAAATCAAGAACAAATGGTAGTTGATGCTTGGAATAAAATACCAGCAGTAGCGTGACAGTCCACACTAAAATGGCTTCAAACATACTTGGGACAAACATAGATCTATACTCAGACAAAAAAGTTAACGAAAAAAAAAAAAAATATGGGCAGACTCGATGGGCTACTCTGTCTTTTTCTGCCATCACTTTTCTATGCCCCCTACTGTATGCAGCAATGCGCCTTTCTGTATGCAGCACTGCACCACACTGTATGCAGCACTGCCCTTCTACTGTATGCAGCACTGCCTCTTACTGTATGCAGCACTGCCCCCTACTGTATGCAATATTGACTCCTACTGTATGCAATATTGCCTCCTACTGTATGCAGCACTGCACCTTACTGTATGCAGCACTGACTCCTACTGTATGCAGCACTGTGCCTTACTGTATGCAGCACTGCTCTCAACTGTATGTAGCGCTGCACCTTACTGTATGCAGCATTGCCTCTTACTGTATGCAGCACTGTGCCTTACTGTATACAGCACTGCCCCCTACTGTATGCAGTATTGCCTCCTACTTTATGCAACACTGCACCTTACTGTATGCAGCACTGCATCCTACTGTATGCAGCATTGCCTCCTACTGGATGCAGCACTGCCCCATACTGTATGCAGCACTGTCTCCTACTGTATGCAGCACTGCACCTTACAGTATGCAGCATTGCCCACTACAATATGCAGCACTGTGCCTTACTGTATTCAGCACTGCTCTCAACTGTATGCAGCACTGCACCTTACTAAATAGGGGTGATGAATTGTTGGTATAACTCCATAGCGCAGGTATACCATATCCCCTACTGCACCTTACTGTATGCAGCATTGCCTCTTACTGTATGCAGCACTGCGCCTTACTATTTGCAGCACTGCCCCCTACCGTATGCAATATTGCCTCCTACTGTATGCAGCACTGCACCTTACTGTATGCAGCACTGCCTCCTACTGTATGCAGCACTGCGTGAAGTGTTCAGCAAGGGGAAGGTTCCCCTCACTAAATTAGGGGAACTTGATGTTTTTGTGAAAGGTCCACTTTAAATTGAATGTGTATTGTAGCCTGTTTATGTAACTAAATAGCTAGAGCTCAGATTACATGCACTGCTATAATAAATGAGTACTGCTGCATTTCAGATTTTCAGCTGGAGAGAGACAATTTTAAAGCAATGTTTTATAACCTGAAATCTTCTTTTAAACAGATCACTGAGCTGTGGCATTTACAATGACCTATTGTCTTTTCAGAGTACTATAACCTGACTGAAGCTAGGAAGTGACCAAGCCCCAGCCGGCCTTCATCATGACTGTCAAGGCATTAAGTGAAACTACCACAAAGTTTTAGACCTGTGAGTAGGGTTGCCACCTCATCCCTTTAAAACAGAACACATATTTATTACACAGGTTCTGGAGAAAATTGAATGCAGAAAAGGCACTAAGTGAATTTAGTTAACACCTTAATCAGCCACAGAACCTGTATAATTAATATGTGTTCATTTTTAATGGGATGAGGTGGCAACCCTACCTGTGAGAGAAGCCTCTGATAGAAGCTGCCATGCCTTGCTAGGTTTTATTTGAGTTTGAGGGCTCTGAAGTCACATCTCAGGGCAAAGGATGGTAACTTCTATCTGAGGTTTCTCTCACAGGTCTATAGTAGGGATGGGCTGAACAACCCCCTGTTCGGTTTGCACCAGAACTTTCGAACATCGCGAAAGTTTGGAACCGAGTAACAAACCCCTGTGAAGTCTATGGGACCAGAACTGGAAAAATCAAAAGTGCCCATTTTGAAGGTTTATATGCAAGTAATTGGGCATACAATTGTTATGGGGGTCCGGGTACTGCCCTTGGGGACATCTATCAATGAAAAAAAAGTTTGTAAAAGACGTCATTTTTAAATGAGCAGTGTTTTATTGATGCCTAAAGTGAATGCATCAAAATGAGAAATAACAACAAAAATGAAAAATTCCTTTAAATATAATGCCTAGGGGGTCCTCTTAGTCTACCTGTAAAGTGGCGCATCTGTAATGTGTATAGAAGCTGCTGCAGAAATAATTGCATTTATAAAGCCAAAAAAATTATGACATTTTTGCTTCAAGCTTTCTTTATTTTGCAGGCAACGGCTTGAGAGATTTTTTGGATAAATTCTGGTGTCTCTCCCGCAGACGTTGGATAGAAGTAACTCACAGAAATATACTTGCGGTAAATGCGCAGTAACGCACAGAAATATACTACATTACACAGCATGTAACGCACAGAGATATACTACGTTAAATGTGCACTTCGCACAGAAAAATACTGTTGTAAACATGCGATAACACATTGAAATACACTGCATTAAACAGCACGTAACGCACAGAAATATACTGTGTTAAATGGCATGTAACGCACAGAATATACTGCGCTAAGCGGCACGTAAGGCACTGAAATATACTGCGTTTTAACGGCACGTAACGCACTGAAATATACTGCGTTTAAATGGCATGTAACGCACAGAAATATACTGCATTAAACGGCATGTAACATACAGAAATATACTGCGCCAAACCGCACGTAATGCACTGAAATATACTGCATTAAACAGCACGTAACGCACAATAATATACTGCGTTAAACGTGCACTAATGCACAGAACTATACTGCGGTAAACGCCATGTAACGCACAGAAATATGCTGCGCTAAATGGCACGTAACGCACTGAAATATCAGAATTTCAGAAAGACCAGTGACATCACTGAGAATAGAGCCTATTCATTTACTAAAGACCAGTGCATCACTGAGAATACAGCCTATCCATTCACTAGAGACCAGTGACATCACTGAGAATACAGCCTATCCATTCACTAGAGACCAGTGACATCACTGAGAATACAGCCTATCCATTCACTAGAGACCAGTGACATCACTGAGAATACAACCTATCCATTCACTAGAGACCAGTGACATCACTGAGAATACAGCCTATCCATTCACTAGAGACCAGTGACATCACTGAGAATATATCCTATCCATTCACTAGAGACCAGTGACATCACTGAGAATACAGCTCATCCATTCACTAGAGACCGGTGACATCACTGAGAATACAGCCTATCCATTCACTAGAGACCGTTGACATCACTGAGAATACAGCCTATCCATTCACTAGAGACTGCTGACATCACTGAGAATAGAGCCTATTCATTCACTAGAGACCAGTGACATCACTGAGAATACAGCCTATCCATTCACTAGAGACCAGTGACATCACTGAGAATACAGCCTATCCATTCACTAGAGACCAGTGACATCACTGAGAATATATCCTATCCATTCACTAGAGACCAGTGACATCACTGAGAATACAGCCTATCCATTCACTAGAGACCAATGACATCACTGAGAATACAGCTCATCCATTCACTAGAGACCGGTGATATCACTGAGAATACAGCCTATCCATTCACTAGAGACCAGTGACATCACTGAGAATACAGCTCATCCATTCACTAGAGACCGGTGACATCACTGAGAATACAGCCTATCCATTCACTAGAGACCAGTGACATCACTGAGAATAGAGCCTATTCATTCACTAGAGTCCAGTGACATCACTGAGAATTGAATGTGTATTGTAGCCTTTTTTATGTACCTAAATAGCTAGAGCTCAGATTACACGCACTGCTATAATACATGAGTACTGCTGCATTTCAGATTTTCAGCTGGAGAGAGACAATTTTAAAGCAATGTTTTATAACCTGAAATCTTCCTTTAAACAGATCACTGAGCTGTAGCATTTACAATGACCTATTGTCTTTTCAGAGTACTATAACCTGACTGAAGCTAGGAAGTGACCAAGCCCCAGCCGGCCTTCATCATGACTGTCAAGGCATTAAGTGAAACTACCACAAAGCTTTAGACCTGTGAGTAGGGTTGCCACCTCATCCCTTTAAAACAGAACACATATTTATTACACAGGTTCTGGAGAAAATTGAATGCAGAAAAGGCACTAAGTGAATTTAGTTAACACCTTAATCAGCCACAGAACCTGTATAATTAATATGTGTTCATTTTTAATGGGATGAGGTGGCAACCCTACCTGTGAGAGAAGCCTCTGATAGAAGCTGCCATGCCTTGCTAGGTTTTATTTGAGTTTGAGGGCTCTGAAGTCACATCTCAGGGCAAAGGATGGTAACTTCTATCTGAGGTTTCTCTCACAGGTCTATAGTAGGGATGGGCCGAACAACCCCCTGTTCGGTTTGCACCAGAACTTTCGAACATCGCGAAAGTTTGGAACCGAGTAACAAACCCCTGTGAAGTCTATGGGACCAGAACTGGAAAAATCAAAAGTGCCCATTTTGAAGGTTTATATGTACGTAATTGGGCATACAATTGTTATGGGGGTCTGGGTACTGCCCTTGGGGACATCTATCAATGAAAAAAAAGTTTGTAAAAGACGTCATTTTTAAATGAGCAGTGTTTTATTGATGCCTAAAGTGAATGCATCAAAATGAGAAATAACAACAAAAATGAAAAATTCCTTTAAATATAATGCCTAGGGGGTCCTCTTAGTCTACCTGTAAAGTGGCGCATCTGTAATGTGTATAGAAGCTGCTGCAGAAATAATTGCATTTATAAAGCCAAAAAAATTATGACATTTTTCCTTCAAGCTTTCTTTATTTTGCAGGCAACGGCTTGAGAGATTTTTTGGATAAATTCTGGTGTCTCTCCCGCAGACGTTGGATAGAAGTAACTCACAGAAATATACTGCGGTAAATGCGCAGTAACGCACAGAAATATACTACATTACACAGCATGTAACGCACAGAGATATACTACGTTAAATGTGCACTACGCACAGAAAAATACTGCTGTAAACATGCGATAACACATTGAAATACACTGCATTAAACAGCACGTAACGCACAGAAATATACTGTGTTAAATGGCATGTAACGCACAGAATATACTGCGCTAAGCGGCACGTAAGGCACTGAAATATACTGCGTTTAAACGGCACGTAACGCACTGAAATATACTGCGTTTAAATGGCATGTAACATACAGAAATATACTGCGCCAAACCGCACGTAATGCACTGAAATATACTGCATTAAACAGCACATAACGCACAATAATATACTGCGTTAAACGTGCACTAATGCACAGAACTATACTGCGGTAAACGCCATGTAACCCACAGAAATATACTGCATTAAACAGCACGTAACGCACAATAATATACTGCGTTAAACGTGCACTAATGCACAGAACTATACTGCGGTAAACGCCATGTAACGCACAGAAATATGCTGCGCTAAATGGCACGTAACGCACTGAAATATCAGAATTTCAGAAAGACCAGTGACATCACTGAGAATACAGCCTATCCATTCACTAGAGACCAGTGACATCACTGAGAATAGAGCCTATTCATTTACTAGAGACCAGTGCATCACTGAGAATACAGCCTATCCATTCACTAGAGACCAGTGACATCACTGAGAATACAGCCTATCCATTCACTAGAGACCAGTGACATCACTGAGAATACAGCCTATCCATTCGCTAGAGACCAGTGACATCACTGAGAATATATCCTATCCATTCACTACAGACCAGTGACATCACTGAGAATACAACCTATCCATTCACTAGAGACTGCTGACATCACTGAGAATACAGCCTATCCATTCACTAGAGACCGGTGACATCACTGAGAATACAGCCTATCCATTCACTAGAGACTGCTGACATCACTGAGAATACAGCCTATCCATTCACTAGAGACCGGTGATATCACTGAGAATACAGCCTATCCATTCACTAGAGACCGGTGATATCACTGAGAATACAGCCTATCCATTCACTAGAGACTGCTGACAGCACTGAGAATGTAGTCTATCCTTTTATTAGAGATCACTGACATTGCTGAGCCCTTGGACTCTCCTGTGCTATAGTGGTTGAGTGGTGGGAAGGCTCCTTAATACTTGTGTGAGTTAAGTTGACCCGTGTGTAGCACATAGTTGTGGAACCAAAATAAACTTGGCCAATGTCATTGGTCGATGTAGAGGTAGAGACAACTGTGCTGCCACGCAGCTTTAACTGTCTAGCAGTTGTTATTACATGATATGTTATGCTATGTTATTGGTATCTTCCTTGCACCCCTGCTGTTTCTGGCTAGATGGTTTCTCCCATCCTTCATTTCCTGCTGTAACTCCCATTTTGTTTAGTTGTTATGAGGAGACTGCAGAGTGTGGAAGCTGTGTAACTTCATTGGAAATTTACCTATGGAAAAGCCTCTATGTTTATGTCTTTGCTAACTTGAAGCATAAAGAAGCATTGGAGAACACCTCTGGAGTCTTTATTCATTGAGTAAACTATCTGTTAAAGCCATCATTCAACCTGCTGCACACACTTACAGACTGGAGGTCTACAAGAGGGTCACAGGTACAATCGATGCTGAGACAGAACAGTAAATTTACAATAATCCATCATACAGTTATCTCTGCAGCTTCAGAAAGTACATTTCCAGGAATATACAGCTTCAGAAAGTAAATTTCCAATTATCCATCACACAGTTATCTCTGCAGCGTCAGAAAGTAAATTTCCAAGAAGTACTTGAAGTAAATTTCCATGAAGAATCCATCACAGGTATCTCTGCAGCTTAAGAAAAGTAAATCTCCATGAATCTGCAGCTTCAGAAACGTGAGTACCACACTTGCCTGTGTGTCACCAGAAGCATTACTCTGCATATGAAACCAGCCACCTACTGAATGCTTCATTACTGTTACAGCCTTCTGAGATGAGCCTTCTGAGATGAGCCAGTCTGAACCAGTTTCAGCACTAGCTAGCTAGTGTAACAAATACCCAGCACCTCAGCCCAGCCTGCTTACTAACAGAAGTCACTACTTACAGAGCTGAGCTCTGGCAGATTTCTAACAAGACACCAAAAATACATTCCTTATTATGTCTGACAGAGATCTCACAGAGTTACCTGCATTTAGTCAAGATAAAGCAGACTCCTTACATCATTCTTCTCGTCCTGTCAGAGCCCCTCATCCATCCTTGAAGGCAAGGGAGGTTTATGAAGCAAGTAAGGAAGAAACATCTAGTAACCTGACTGCATTGTGGGAAAAGACTTTAAGTTGTATAACAGCCACTAATGAAACTAGCAACAATTCTGAGCAATTGAACACTGCTCTCTCAAGGGTTAAGAAGGCATTTGAGAATTATAAAAGACTTTCTGAGAAGTACTATTCCCTATTGTCACATTCCAACATAGAGGAAGCTGCATTGGAATTAAAGGACTTTACTTCTAATGACCAGCAGAGGCATAGCACATATCTTAAAGCAAAGGCACAGATAGAAGGTAGATTGGAACAGCTACATGAAACTATATCCTGTAACTCTGCTTCTTCCAGACACTCAGGAAAATCTTCTAGGTCTGCCCGCTCATATCATAAATCTTCTTCTAAGTCATTGCGGTCCTGCTCTATAAGGTCAATACTGAGCGACCAAATACTCAAAGCTCGCCAAAAGGTTGCAGTAGCCCAGGTTCAAGCCGCCTGCTCTGAAAAAGAAGCAGCCTTCAAGGCAGAAGCTAAACGAATACAAGCAGAAACAGAGGCTCAGCTAGAAATTCTTCAGAAAAATAGAGAAAAGGAAGTAGCTTTAGCAGAGTTATCTGTCTTGGAACAAGCCCTATTGGAAGAAGGAGCAGCTTGTACCAGCTTGGCTGATTGTCAAGACCCCGTTGAAAGGACCCTACAGTTTGTCTTAACTCAGAACCACGGCAATACAGTCCCACCTACAGTTGGAGATTCTTCTCATAATCATCCAGCAAGTGGATCAGAAGGCAATGTGTCGCCAACGCATGCTGGTCAACTAGACACAGCTACTAACAGAGACACTCCACAACTACCGCACGTCACAAAATCAAGTGAATCAACCTACGCAGCTCATGTGCCACCACAACCCTATGTGCATAGAGATTACAAGGGCACAGCAGAAGACTACAGAATGAACTCTATACCCCCTTTGATACAGCTCTCTTTAACTTCAAATGCTCAGAGACCTTCAGACGACAGACCCTTACCTAGATTAAACCCGTATGCAACACCTTTCTCTCTACCTACCAGCCAACATCATATACCAACCATGGTCCAAGATGGCGCACCATCAGTAGACCCTGTGGCTATAAAAACTGAAAGCACTGACATTGCAGAGTTCAGCAAGTATATGATTCGACGAGAGTTGATTACAACTGGACTGTCTAGATTTGATGACCGCCCAGAGAACTACAGGAGTTGGAGATCTACATTTAAGGCGGTAACCAAGAACTTGGACATTGAACCTCAAGCAGAACTTGACTTACTAATAAAGTGGTTGGGGCGTCAATCTTCAGAACAAGTAAAGAGACTTAAATCTGTCTACATTTATAACTTTAAAGCAGGCCTTGATGCTGCCTGGGAACGTCTAGAACAAGACTATGGGAGCCCCGAAGTCATTGAATCTGCCTTATTCCAGAGACTAAACAACTTTCCTAAAATCTCTGTTAAGGACAATCATAAGCTTAGAGAGTTAGGTGACCTCCTTCAAGAACTTGAAATTGCTAAGTTAGATCCTAGTTTACCAGGTCTTAGCTATTTAGACACTGCTCAGGGCGTAAATCCTATTGTAGCAAAGTTGCCTAGTTATCTTCAGGGAAAGTGGACTAGTGTAGGATCAAAGTATAAGTATGAGCATCGTGTTTCCTTCCCTCCCTTTTCTTATTTTTCAGAGTTCGTGCGGAAGGTTGCAAGATCCAAGAATGACCCAAGCTTCTTCTATCCAGATACAACCACCATTCCTTTAAGTACTTCAAGGGTATTGCCACCAACGGTAAATTCAAGGATTTAAGGCATCCTATTGCAGTGGGGAAGACCGCGATAGCATCCAACGTCTTAGCTACAGACATCAAAGCTAGCAATCTTAATCAACAGTGTCCTATTCATAATGCGCCACACTCTCTCTCCAAATGTCGTGCATTTAAGGACAAGCCTATTGAAGAACGCAAGTCATTTCTCAAAGAGCATAATATCTGTTTTAAGTGTTGTGCATCCTCCGATCATTTAGCTAGAGACTGTAAGATCGCCATCAGATGTTCTCTCTGCAACAGTGACAAACATGTGGACGCTCTTCATTCAGATCTGTTCAAAAGGAAACCTTCACTCGGCAGCAACCCCAAGACTACATCAGATGATGGCGGGGAGAGAACTGAGCAATATGCCGACCCCGTAACCACAAGGTGTACAGAGGTATGTGGAGAAGGGCTTCATAGCAAGTCTTGTAGCAAGATATGTCTTGTAAGAGTTTTTCCTGAAGGATGTCCACAAAAATCCATAAAAATGTATGCCATACTCGATGATCAGAGCAATCGCTCATTGGCCAGTACAGAATTCTTTGACCTATTCAACATTCAAGGAGAGACCTGGTCCTATACCTTGCAGACATGTGCAGGAAAGGTCAATACTTCTGGAAGAAGAGCCCATGGCTTCGTAGTTGCATCAGAATATGAGGACACAGAGTTTCCTCTTCCAACTCTAATCGAATGTGATCAGCTACCGAACAACAGAGAAGAAATCCCCACACCAGAGGTTGCACGTCATCACCCTCATTTGAGTCACATTGCTAACTACATTCCACCACTTAACAAGGATGTTAAGATTTTGATTCTACTAGGGAGAGACATTCCTAGAGTTCATAAAATAAGAGAGTTATGTAACGGTCCAGATGATGCTCCTCAGGCCCAGAAACTCGATCTTGGCTGGGTGATAATAGGAGAAGTCTGCTTAGACCAATCTCACAAGCTCTTGGATGTAGCTTCCTACAAAACTAATGTTACCTGTCAATTGATGAAACGTCCATCGCACTATTATATGAAGGAAAGACTTGATTTTAAAAACGAAGTTCCATATCAAGCACTTCAAAGTATTAACTGCAAGCTCACTTCTCAAAAGGACTTTGGTGATTCAGTGTACCAGACTACTTGTGATGACAACAAGATTGCCCCTTCAGTCGAAGACAAGGAGTTCATCAAGGTTTTGGATGAAGAGTTCTTCAAGGACAATTCCAACAGACCCAAGTTTTTAATGGACCAGTCTTCTACAAACTCAGAAGAAGACATCGATTTCCACCTGAAGGATCCAGATACTGATCCGGAAATCCGGCCTGAAGTTGTAGCATTGAGTTCCAACATCTGCTCAAGAAGAAATTTGGAGGATGAAGATGACCCCACAGATATGGGGGATGGAGCTGATAAATGGATGCAGGCCAAGACTCTGGTTAAGCCTCCGAACCAGCTGGAACTCAGCGAGGCTGAACTTAAGGAGGAATTCACTCGTATCCTGACTGCAAACAACCCTCATGCCCCCCAGAACATTGTGAGGTACAGTTTTAAGGAACTGGCCTACAAACCCATTAGCATCGTGGACCAGCTGGCCGTACACTTCTCCCTGGATGGAAACATGTTACACGAAGACTCTGATAAAGCGCGGCGACAGATGGCGAAGTTGGGAGTCATTGAAGAGACTCAGGCCAACGACTCCACAGAGCCGGGAGACAAAGATACAGATGGGAAGTCTGATGCTCAGGCTAGTGAAAAATGGACAGAAGGTGAGGAAATACCATCCAGGAACAAGAAGGAGAGAAAACTGACCAACCAGTTCAATTATAGCGAGAGAGCATCCCAGAGCATTAACAAACCCCTGCGGGAGCGAGCTTCTCTGTCACGGAACCATGAACCAGACGTACAACAACAGATAAGTGAAAATAAGAAAGCTTTATTGAAAAACAAGCTATAAAGCAAAAGTCCAAACGGATGGCGAAACCGATGCAGAGTCTTTGCGAAGCCAGGGGACAGGAACCAGCAGGGTAGTCAGACGAAGCCAGGATCAGGAACCAGCAGGGTAGTCAGACGAAGCCAGGATCAGGAACCAGCAGGGTAGTCAGACGAAGCCAGGAACAGGAACCAGAAGTAGCAGCAGTCTTAGTAGCATGTGAACACAGGAGGACCAAGCAGGGAACTGAAGCCACAGACCTCCTATATATATGAGCTAGGCATCCAGCTCCTCCCAGTGGGAAGGAGGAGCCGCAGGGTGGGAGGCTACAAGAAACCCAGAAACCAAGATGGCCGCCAGCACATGTCAAACGAAGGAGAACAGCAAGAAGGTAAGACCATGACATTCTCAGACAGAGACACCTCCAAGGACCACCTTCTCCGCCACTGCAAACCAGTGGAAATTCAACCCACCACACGCTTCACACATGGGCGGAGCATGGGAACATATGATTGGGATGGCAAGGCGCATACTGGATTCTATGTTGCTTGATGTGAGTTCTTCACGTCTTACCCATGAAGTACTTACTACATTCCTTGCTGAGGTTGCAGCAATAATCAACTCAAGACGGTTGACCGCTGTATCCACAGACCCAGAATGTCCGACTGTTTTAACTCCAGCTGCATTATTGAGCCGGAAAATTGGACAGATCCCAGCGCCAAAGAGCATCTTTGATGAAAAGGACATATATAAATGTCAATGGAAATACGCTCAATACCTTGCAGATTGTTTCTGGGACAGATGGAGGAGGGAATACCTCACACTTCTCCAAGGACGTAAAAAGTGGCATACCCAGAAGCCTAACTTAAAGGAAGGGGACCTGGTTCTTCTAAAAGATAAGCAAACTCACCGGATCCAGTGGCCAGTTGGAGTTATTACAAAGGCCATTGCTAGTGATGATGGAAAGGTCCGAAGTGTGGAAGTCAGGATTGTAAAGGACGGGAGCCCAAAAACCTTCCTGAGACCAGTCACTGAGACAGTCCTAATTATGCCTGCTTCCAAAAATTCTGATTCAGTGTTATGTGAAGGAGTCACTTAGATCTCTAGCATAGTTAGCTTAGAGGAGAGGGCTACATAGCATTCTACTGTATGCAATGTTAATTGTATGTTTATGGAAAATAATTGTGTAGTGGTATCTCACGATACCAGGCGGGGAGTGTGCTGCCACGCAGCTTTAACTGTCTAGCAGTTGTTATTACATGATATGTTATGCTATGTTATTGGTATCTTCCTTGCACCCCTGCTGTTTCTGGCTAGATGGTTTCTCCCATCCTTCATTTCCTGCTGTAACTCCCATTTTGTTTAGTTGTTATGAGGAGACTGCAGAGTGTGGAAGCTGTGTAACTTCATTGGAAATTTACCTATGGAAAAGCCTCTATGTTTATGTCTTTGCTAACTTGAAGCATAAAGAAGCATTGGAGAACACCTCTGGAGTCTTTATTCATTGAGTAAACTATCTGTTAAAGCCATCATTCAACCTGCTGCACACACTTACAGACTGGAGGTCTACAAGAGGGTCACAGGTACAATCGATGCTGAGACAGAACAACAACTGTATCCTTGGTCTCGGGTTCCCTGGTGATGGGTGGGTTGTCATAACTGGCTGCAAAGGCTTTGGTGCAGAGTGTGGATGATCCACAGGTGGTGCCCATGCTGAACCAGCGCACACCTGGGATTGATGTCATCCCCTCTCAACCAGTCAAAACAGCAGAAGATCTGAACCCAGAAGAAGACAGGTAAAGGATGTCAGCAGCTGACGAGCATGCTCATGGACATCACATAATTGGAGTCGAGGTGAGCAGAGTCCCACTCTAAATAGCAGATATAAGGCTTGGTTTACACTGCCGTGACCTGAAAGTCGCATGACTTATAGTGCCAGTTTGCCAGGCAACTTGAAGTGACTTGAAGCAACTTCACGGAATACCTGGGTAATCTTCATGTATGTCAGAACCAAATCACATCAGTTAACATGAGGATCCGATTTAGAGGTGACTTCCATTAAAGTCTATGGCCACAAGTCGGATAGAAGTCGCCTTGAAGTAGTACAGGAACCTTCTCTCAAAGTCAGAGTGACTTCAGAAGTGCTAATTAAGACAGCTCTCATTGACTAAAATGGGATTTCACATGTCACGCGACTTGAAGTCTCACAAGTTAGATCCCAAGTGGCGGCAGTATGAACCGAGCCTAAGTCAGAAAAGGATGAAAGAAAGCCTGGAAGCTGATTGGTCACTATAGACAAGAGGAAGTGATCTTGTTAGCACACTTAGCCTCCCATTGATTTCAATGGGGTTTCTGCCTGCATCTAGCCAGAAAGTCCCGCTGAATCTTCCGCATCTAATCACTAACATCCCTAATCCCAAAAATGAATGGGGCCTTATGCCATAGGGTCTCATGCACATGTGCAGAAAAAATGCTGTTGTTAACCACTTTGCCACTGAGTACCGTAGTACTACTGCGGCAAAGTGGTTAGTTATCGTCTGACAATTCCCCTTGTGGGCGGCGCTCGCGCACCGCCGGAGGCTCGCTCCCACTGTATTCAGTCACAGCGGGAGTCGGGCCAGGGGAGGAGCAGCGGCGATCGCCGCTGCTCTGCCCCGATCGTCGGGGATCTAGTGTGGAGATCCGCCCGCCTGTGTAAACACAAGCGGGCGGATCTCCCAAGTGACAGGGAGTGACAGATCGGAGTGTTCAGCATAGCTCCCCCCCCACACGTCAGTAAGCACCAGGCATACATTAACCCCTCCCTCTCCAAAAAAATTAACCCCTTCCCTGCCAGTGTCATTTTTACAGTAACAGTGCATATATATAGCACTGATTACTGCAGTAATGTCACTGGTACCCCCAAAAGTGTCAAAAATGTCAGTCAAGGGTCCGATCTGTCCGCCGCAATGTTGCAGTCCCGCAAAAAAAATCGCAGATCGCCGCCATTACGCGTTAAAAAACACCAAAAATGACAGAAATCTTTCCCTTTGTTAGTAAACGCAATAACTTTTGCGCAAACCAATCAAAATACGCTTATTGTGAATTTTTTTTACCAAACATAGGTAGCAGAAAACAAATTGGCCAAAAATTTAAAAAAATTTTGATTTTTACATTTTTTTGGGGGGAATTTCATATAAAAAAATGTGAAAAATATTGTTATTTTTTCAAAATTTACGCACTTTTTTTGTTTATAGCGCGAAAGTAAAAATCGCACAGGTGATCAAATACCACCAAAAGAAAGCTCTGTTTGTGGGAAAAAAAGGACGAAAATTTTGTTTGGGTATGGCGTCGCACGACCGCGCAATTGTCAGTTAAAGTCGCACAGCGCCGAATCGCAAAAAGTGGCCCAGACGTAAGACAGCAAAATGCTCTAGTGGTAAAGTGGTTAAAGAAGGCTGGTGTCTTTTTTTTTTTATATATAAATTCCCCCACATTGATAAATGTTGCTGCCTAGTCATATATCCAGGTAGATAAGTAGGATGAAGCCATGACTGGTCACCTCGGTGGACCTGACAACAGTTGTTGTACCCTTTGTATGCCCTGTAGTCACTTACTATCATATTAGTATGGTGCATAGTGCAGAAAATATACTGTATACATCAGAAAACTCAGGCTACATAATACACAGAGCGGTGGGCACAGGACTACATAATACACAGAGCGCTGGGCACAGGACTACATAATATACAGGAGGGTGTTAGGCATAGAGTGCAGCGTTCATAGGCTTGCTATGCACAGAGGACACTTCTACCTCCACATCCATAGCTGCACCCTTCTCTCACAGATTATCTCTGCAGCCACCTGTTAGCCCTTCCCCCACAATAGCTAAACTCTCCATCTCTCCATGCAGCTGTATCAGCTGTGACCCCTGCTCCCCCACTGCCATCACCTGTGTACAAACAGTACTCCCCCCCATCTACTCATCTCCCATTCTCAGCCCTCCACACAGTACATTTTTGGCTCTGCTTCTCTTCCACTGAACAGCAGCAGGAGCGGCAGTGGGGCAACTGCATCTGAGCCACCAGGCTGTTTCTCAGCCAGCATGGAATGCCCTGTCTACAATAATCTGGCCCTGAATCCGTGGACAAAACCAGGGACAGACTTGGACCGGGGACAGTGTCCTCAATCCGGCGACGTCTGGTCACCCTACACTACGTGCCACCTACCAGTGCCTATCAGTGCCACTTATCAGTGATCATCAGTGCCCATCAGTGCCACCTATCAATTCCCTTCAGTTCTGCCTATCAGTGCCACCTTTCAGTGCAGCCTCATTAGTGCCACATATCAGTGCTGCCTAAAAGTGCCACCTACCAGTGCCCATCAGTGCCACCTATCAGTTCCCTTCAGTTCTGCCTATCAGTGCCACCTATCAGTGATCATCAGTGTCCATCAGTGCCACCTATAGGTGATCATCAGTGCCCATCACTGCCACCTATCGGTTCCCTTCAGCTCTGCCTATCAGTGCCACCTACCAGTGTCCATCAGTGCCACCTATCAGTGATCATCAGTGCCCATCTGTGCCACCTATAAATGCAGCCACATCAGTGCCTCTTGATCAGTGCCACCTCATCAGTTCCCATCAGTGCAGCCTATCAATGCGGCGTCATTAGCACACATCAGTGAAGGAGAAAAATTGCCTGTTTGCAAAATTTTATGAAAACTATACAAACTGTTTTTTTTTTTTTGGTCTTTTTTTGTTTGTTAAGCAGAAAATAAAAACCCCAGTAGTGATTAAATGCCACCAAAAGAAAGCTGTATTTTTGTGAAAAAAAAAACAATGTCATATGGGTACAGTGTAGCATGACCGTGCAATTGTCATTCAAAGAGTGACAGCCCTCAAAGCTGAAAATTGGCCTGGGTAGGAAGGGGGTTTAGGTGCCCAGTAAGTAAGGGGTTAATAAAAGCTGCATGACATGACATCAGCGTTTTAAAGCTTATATGAGATCTATTTTAACAACTTGCCAACCGTATATATCCGTTGTGATCTGCAAGTGGTTTACCGGGATTATAGCTGAAAATATCATCCATAACCCCAGTACCTGGCTTTCTCATGAAACCGCTCCAAGCGGCTCATGAAACACTCGTCGGCGTTTCTCGGGCTTACGGTTTCCGCCACTTCACCTGAGAAATTATCTGACGGTGCGGCCAGCAGCTCCCATAACCCATCAAAGAGTCAGTACTCTTTCATCCACTCTACAACCTTGGAGGACCAGAGCGACATCATGACGTGACTTCCAGTCCAGGCTGGAAATACATTTTTTTTTTTAAAGCGAAAAAAAAAAACATTTTTTTGTTATCATTTGCTTTTAACCACCTCCTTCCCAAGCCTATTCTGACACTTCGCTCCTACATGTAAAAATCTACTTTTTTTTGCTAGAAAAATACTTAGAACCCCAAAACATTATTTTTTTTTTTTACTAGAGACCCTATAGAATAAAATGGTGTGTCACACGGTATGTCAAACGCAATTTTTTTGGAAAAAAAACAGTAAAGTTAGCCCAATTATTTACATACTGTGAAAGATAATGTTACGCCGAGTAAAAAGATACCTAACATGTCACACTTTAAAATTGTGCCTGCCCGTTAAATGGCAGCAAACCACTGACCTTAAACTGACCTTAGAATTCTCCATAGGCAACACTTTAAATTCCTTTATAGGTTACCAGTTTAGAGTTGCACAGGAGATTTGGTGCTAGAATTATTCCTGTCACTCTGACGTTCGCGACAATACCCCACATGTGTGGTGCGATCACCATTTACATATGTGTGCGGGAGTAACGTATGACTTCGCATTTCTGTGTAAGCACGGTGGGACGGGGCGCTTTATTCATTTTTTTATTATTTATTTTATTTTAAAAAATATATGTATTTTTTACACTTTTTTATTTATTTATTTTTTGTAATAACTTCATTGCTATCACAAGGGATGAACAACATCTCCTGTGACAGCATGGGCTGTGACAGGTCCTCTTTATGGAGAGATTTGGGATCTATTAGACCCCAAATCTCTCCTCTGGCCCCCAATGCAGCCAATCAGACTGAGATCGGTCCGATCAGCTGCTTCTCCGGCCATTGGTGGACAGGTAAACAAAGGGGGCGGAACCAGGAAGTGATGAATACTTGTGGCTCCCGGTTTCCAGGGTTACAGAGAGAGGGGAATGACGTCAGTTTCTCTCTCTCTGTACAGGACAGCCATCGCCGCCGGCCGCATCACTCCCAGCCTCTGCGATGGAACTGGAGAGACGGGGGCGGGGGAGAGGAGTGGGACCCCCTTCCGCCACCCCTAGAAGTGATCGAGGTTCAAGTGGCTAATTGGCCCCTCAGATCACTTCTACCTTGTAGAGAATTTGCTGGCTGAAAACAATGATACAGAGATGATGCCTGTAGGTGCACCCACCATCCCAGTATAAACCCGAGGACGTACGGGTACGTACATTTGGAGGAAGTGATTAAAGGTAAAGAAGAGATTTGGGGTCTTTTTGACCCTAGAGCTCCCCAAAAAGAGGACCTGTCATCCTTATCCTTATATTCTATTACAAGCGATATCTACATTCCTTGTAATAGGAATAAAAGTGATAAAAATGAAAGAGACAGTGTAAAATAAAGAATAAAATAGATAAGGAAAAAAAATCCTTTAGTGCCCGGATCCCTCAGTACTCACGCGCTGAAGAGAATTTGAATCACACATGTGAGGTATCGCTGAGAACAATACATCGAGAACAATAAAAAAAGTGACCCAGAACATGCCATGCGCTACTTTGCCATGTTTGTCGCACATAGGGCAGCCACTTTGAAATCAGTAGACTGCTCTATGCTTGTTGGGTAAAAAAAAAAAAAAAAACGCTTGAAAAAAATGGGTGTTTCCCATACAGGTGTATGTCAGAGGTGTGACTGGGGCCTTCATCATTTCACAAACTATGGAATGCTTTGAAGGCAGAAATGAGCAGTTAGCACACGTGAAAAAATGAAAATACATAAACAGTGAAGGGGTTAAAATGACTATCTGAGCACTCACCCCTCCCCCTCTCTGAAAGTAGCAGATGCTCGTGTCTACAGACACTACACCCCCACTGAGCCCCATGTGTAAGCCCCCTCTTTCAGACTCCCCATCATCCCCCACATACAAGTTAAAAGTTGAAATAGAACTAAAGACAATTTTTTTCCCATTTAGAATAGTGTAAGGGAGGGATATAACCTCTGTCAGGGTTACTTTGCCATCTGTGTCCCCATTGGGGAGATTTCCCTTCACTTCCTGTCCCATAGCCAAAAACAGAAGTTAGAGAAATCCCCCAAAATGACATAATCCCAGGGTGTCACCAGAACTAGTGTCCCCATTGGAAGATTTCCCAGCTAATTCTGCTTCTAGTGACAACCCAAATATTGGAATTTTCTTTCACTTTGGGTGATAACGGTAAACATGAAACACAAATAGGGTGAATATCCCTAAAGGGGGCACACACAGCGATAAAAACCTAACAGGTGTTCTAATCCCTCTTCACTCCATGCAAAACTAAAAATAAAAACATTTTCCTTTATTTATATTTTAACATATGGGCAAGAAATGAAAAAAAAAAAAAAAAGATTTGGCAGTGAAAGGGTTAATAAACGAAAAAGGAGGAAGGCATTGGTTTTAGAGTTAAAGGTTTAAAAATAAATGAAATATATAGTTTGGTAGTGAAAGGGTTAAAAGCTGAAAGGGGAAAAAATATGGATTGGCATGTAAAGGGTTAAAATGGAAAATAATTGGTTTGTAAGAATGATCAAATAAAAGAGAAGCGGGAAAGAAATGAGAATATTTGATTTTGATTCTAGGGAGGATTTATAAGGCTCTATTCACTGTGTTATAGGAATACAGACCTTTATTTCAGCCATGGGACTGTAAGGGTTAAATCTCAATCAAAATAACTGTCACTTCCAGAAAAACATGTTATTACAGGAGCCGTATCCCTATTAGATCTGTATACTGAGCCTACAGGCTGAATTCACACAGCTCACAAACAAGGACGAGGCTCCTTTAAGAAAAATCGTCAGTTATTTTTTTTGCTGAGTCATCATGAAAAAAAAAAGGTCACATGACCAGACCTCAGAGCTCAGCCTATATAAGGAGCTGCTGCAGGAGAGAATGTTCTGTAGACAAGTGTTTGCTGACCAGTGAAGACCTGTCTATATCTCTGCTGATTCAGCTGAGATATTTCTTGCGATTTCATTGGATTTGATTTCATTTGAATTCAATTTCATTGTGATTTCATTGTTGTACGTTTAAAGCGTGTTTCATTATTCTTAATAATGAACCAATTTAAATGTAAACAGATTGTTTCTCTGAAAAACACCAAAGAGAAACCCACCATAGGAAGAGCAGCTATGGAAGGAGGTATCAGTGACCAGCCTGCAGATACTCCAACTAAGAAGCCCACCAAAATGAAGAAGGCTCGGGCTTTTGTGCGCGGCTGCTTCAGAGCCGTTGTTAGATCTATTGGTTCCGGCCGTAAAGCCAATAGACCTCACCGAAATACAGACACTGGGATTGGTAAGTATTGTGGATATTGATAGATACAAGATAACTGACACCCTTTTATTGGATCCTTCTTTCCTATTGATGACAGGTCACCCCCCTCCCCCCATATGTATACATGTATAGGGATTGCCATGAACATTGCTGGCTTTTGTCTTGTAAACAGCAATCTGCAGATTTTTAAATCAAGAGAAACAAACTGTAAATCTTGGAGCTTTCTCTCTCCCCCCCCCCCCCCCCCAACTCTCTCTCTTCACCTGTTAGCTGCCAACTGATTTTTTTTTTTTTTTAAACTGTCAGTGTGAAGGAGACCTGCATGGTACCAGGGATCTGCTAATCTCAGGTGCAATGCTTTACAGGCTCCTAAAACAAAAAAAAAGTAAATGTACATTTTCTTAACTGCTAAAAATTGCCATTTATTATTCTTAGCTAAAAGGTGAAGGAATCCTTTATGGTCGGCTCAGATTAAGTGTTAGCTCTCTATTTATTTTCAATGTACACAAAATCAGATACAATGGAAGAGTTTTATTTTTATTTTTTAAATAATTATCATTTTTATTTTAAATAATTGTGATGAGTTTTATACAGTATCTCACAAAAGTAAGTACACCCCTAACATTTTTGTAAAAATTGTTGTTGATGAAAACAATCTGAAGAAATTACACTTTGCTACAATGTAAAGTAGTGAGTGTACAGCTTGTATAACAGTGTAAATTTGCTGTCCCCTTATAATAACTCAACACACAGCCATTAATGTCTAAACCAATTAGCAATTTTCCCTCCCTGGTGTCATGTGACTCGTTAGTGATACTCAGTTAAAACCCTCTTCATATCCCCCCACATCACTGCCCCCTTCACATCCCCCCCAAAGGAAAACCCTCTTCATATCCCCACACAGCACTGCCCACTTCACCCCCCTGCCCCCACAGCACTGCCCTCTTCACATCCCCCCCCGCCCCCTTTACATTCCCCCCACAGCACTGCCCCTTTAACATCCCCCCCTGCCCCCTTTACATTCCCCCCACAGCAATGCCCCTTTAACATCCCCCTGCCCCCTTTTTATTCCCCCCACAGCACTGCCCCTTTAAGATCCCCCCTGCCCCCTTTACATTCCCCCCACAGCACTGCCCCCTTCACACCCCCCCTTTAAATGACCCCACCTCCTCCGACACAGCACTGCCTCCTTTACATGACCCTGCTCCCCATCCTTCACAAGTTCACAGCCATGTCATTTCTTCCCTTCACTCTCCTACCTTACACACAGAGGAGGGGAAAAGGTGGAACAATCCTGACAGAGGCCCAACAGCACTGGATGGGGTGCGGGAGCTGTCGGGTTAACCTTTCATATTAGCAAGCTGGTGATTGGTTGCTAGGACCGCCTCCTAGCAGCCAATCATCTCCTGGTTAATGTGAAAAGTTAATTCAGGCAGCTGGCTCTCTCCAGGCAGTGCTGGTCCCGCCCACGGTTCAGAATTGTCCCTCCTCCCACCGTCCCCCTCTGCTCTGTAAGGACAGCGGTGGAGGGTGGGAAACAAAAGCATTAGCTAAATGACGCGGTCGCAGCGCTCCAGATAGAACAGTAGCTTGGGCCGGACGCGCACCGTGGGCCACCATTTAGTGATGCCCGTTCATATAAGGAGGTCCATTCGCTAAAATTTTCTTTGGGCCAAGGTCCGAATCTCAAGTCTGTGCTATGACTCAGAAAGATGGGCAAAACAAAATGTGTCCATCAGCTTTGCTCTTAACATAAAATATTCCCATCAGAGTGCCCCTTAACATAAAATGTGCCCATCAGCGTGACCCTTAACATAGAATATGCCCATCAGCGTGACCCTTAACATAAAAGAAGGGGCACGCTAATGGGCACATTTTATGTTAGGGGGCACTCTGATGGGCACATTATATGTTAAGGGGCACACTGCTGATGGGCAAAACAAAACGTGTCCATCAGCGTTGCTATTAACATAAAATATGCCCAGTAGAGTGCCCCTTAACATAAAATATGCCCATCAGCGTTCCCCTTATTTTATGTTAAGGGTCACGCTGATGGGCACATTTTATGTTAGGGGGCACTCTGATGGGCACATTTTATGTTAAGGTTCACGCTGATGGGCACATTTTATGTTAAGGGGCACTCTGATGGGCACTTTTTATGTTAAGCAGAATTTTGCTGATGGGCAAAACAAAACGTGTCCATCAGCGTTACTCTTAACATAAAATATGCCCATTAGCGTGCCCCTTAACATAAAATATGCCCATTAGAGTGCCCCTAACATAAAATATGCCCATCAGAGTGACCCTTAGCGTAAAATGTGCCCATCAGCGTGACCCTTAGCATAAAATAAGCACATCAGCATGACCCTTAGCATGAATTATGCCCATCAGCGTGACCCTTAGCATAAAATTTGCCCATCAGCGTGACCCTTAACATAAAATAAGGAGCACGCTGATGGGCACATTGTTAGGGGGCACTCTGATGGGCAATTTTTATGTTAAGGGTAACGTTGATGGGCAAAACAAAACGTTACCATCAGCGTTGCACTTAACATAAAATATGCCCATTAGAGTGCCCCTTAACATAAAATGTGCCCATCAGCGTGTCCCTTATCATAAAATTTGCCCATCAGCGTGACCCTTAACAAAATATGCCCATCAGTCTGCCCATTATAAAATAAGAAACCCCCTTAAAAATGTGCCCCACATACCTTTGGGGGCGGAAAATGCGAGAGGCAAACAGCAGGGGGGTGGGGCGCGCACATGATGTCACGCCCCACTCGTGGCCCGGCTGAGAGTGAGAGTCGGGAGCCGCAGTTGGGAGTAGGGGGCGGGGCGTGCACGTGACATCACGCCCCAACTCGTGGCCCGGCTGGGAGTGAGCCGGGAGCCGTGGAAGGAAGCAGGGGGGTGGGGCGCACACACGGGACTTCATTGGTTGCTAGGACACCCGCTGTCCCAGCAAACCAATGACTGCTTATAGTGGTGGCCTGACGGTCCGGGCGGAAGTCTCGCACGGTCCGTTCTTGGACCGCGGGCCACCATTTAATGACGGCTGGCCTAGGCTATAAGAAGATTGCCAAGACCCTTAAACTGAGCTGCAGCACAGTGGCCAAGACCATAAAGCAGCTTACCAGGACAGGTTCCACTCAGAACAGGCCTCGCCATGGTTGACCAAAGAAGTTGAATGCACATGCTCAGTGTCATATCCAGAGGTTGTCTTTAGGAAATAGACGTATACGTGCTGCCAGCATTGCTAAGAAAGTTGAAGGGGTGGGGGGGGTCAGCCTGTCAGTGCTCAGACCATATGCTGTACACTGAATCAAATTGGCCTGCATGGTTGTCATCCCAGAAGGAAGCCTCTTTTAAAGATGATGCACAAGAAAGCCAGCAAACGGTTTGCTGAGGACAATCAGACTAAGAATATCGATTACTGGAACCATGTCCTGTAGTCTGATGAGACCAAGATAAACTTATTTGGTTCAGATGGAGTCAAGCGTGTGTGGCGGCAACCAGGTAAGGAATACAAAGACAAGTGCCTACAGTCAAGCATGGTGGTGGGAGTGTCTGGGGCTGCATGAGTGCTGCTGACACTGGGGAGCTACAGTTCATTGAGGGAACCATGAATGCCAACATGTACTGTGACATACTGAAGCCGAGCATGATCCCCCTCCCTTCTGGGACTGGGCCGCAGGGCAGTATTAAAACATGATATTGACCTCAAACACACCTCCAAGACGACCACTGCCTTTCTAAAGAAGCTGAGGGTAAAGGTGATGGACTGGCCAAGCATGTCTCCAGACCTAAACCCAATTAAGCATCTGTGGGGCATTCTCCAGCGGAAGGTGGAGGAGCGCAAGGTCTCTAAAATCCACCAGCTCTGCGATGTTGTCATGGAGGAGTGGAAGGACTCCAGTGGCAACCTTTGAAGCTCTGGTGAACTCCATGCCCAAGAGGGTTAAGGCAGTACTGGAAAATAATGGTGGCCACACAAAATATTGACACTTTGGGCCCAATTGGACATGTTCACTTATAGGTATACTCACTTTTGTTGCCAGCAGTTTAGACATTAGAGGCTGTGTGTTGAGTTATTTTCAGGGGACCGCAAATTTACACTGTTAAACAAGCTGTACACTCACTACTTTATATTGTAGCAAAGTGTAATTTCTTCAGTGTTGTCACATGAAAAGATATAATAAAATATTTACGAAAATGTGAGGGGTGTACTCACTTTTGTGAGATTCTGTATGTCTGTGGGACTCACATGTTCATGCTGCATGTTCTATTTTGTTTAACCACCCCTTTAAGTCCCTCCCACCATTAACATAATTGGCCACACCCACTGTTCACCATGGCATGCTACGTGAACCGCATTATTCTTCTACTTGATGTGCCCAAAGGTGCCCCAGGTCCCTTACAATCCTAGCAACACCCCTGCTTAATGAACACCATGCTTAAACTCTTCACTGTGCCACACTAACGACACCACTTTTTTTTTTTTTAATTAAGCAGCCGGCCCAACCTATGATTTTGCACACAGGCCCACTGATTTCATAAACCGCCCCTCATATGACAGAATCAGTCCTGTGATTGGCTGGTCCCCCCCTGCCTTCCCCCTACCAGGGTAAAGACTCTGTCAAAGGGGGGGTTAAGCATAACAAACATAACAAACATATAGCAATTGAAGGTACAGTATGAAAATCTATAAAACAATGATAAGAATATAGGAAAACCATACATTAATATTCCTACTACATTAGTCACTTGTTTTCTCTCCCGGCCAATGCAAACATATCAGCTGATGTCAGGCTGGTGTATGACCCCCTTAGCGAGTGACCTGTCTCCTGTCTGATCTCAGGGCTGATAAATGATAAGCTTTCTGGGCAAAACTGACAGTTAACAAAGCCTCTGCTTAGCTGGTCTTATGATTCACAAACCCCTGCCACAATGCAAAGCCAAGCAAGTGACACCAATACCTCCTGTTGCAACTTCTTTTGTTACCCACCGACTCATTTAAACATGAAAGTGCATTATCACACCACTAAAAATACTTGTTACCAGCTTCCCGAGTCACTGAAATTTAGTAAGTTGGCATAACGGCCAGGCAACCAGCATTTTTATATGAAGGCCAACAATAGTCATTCCTGTGTCCCTGTCATTTTGGGTTTATTTATTGTTCCTGGCACTGAATTTTTCTCTGTATAATTTGAAGTTGTAGGAAGAAAATATATATGAAATGTAGACGACGGTGCTAAATCAGATTTTTCTTTTCTATTGCAGATGAAGGCGGAAATTTATTGCAGACAGAGCCCATGCAACAGGCCTGCCCCAGTGAGCAACACCGTGACATTCACATTGACGGCCAAGCAAAATGTGATGTACACATTGAGACGCCAGAAGAATGTGACGTTCCTGTTGAGACTTCAGCAGAATGTGGCATTCCCACTGAGACTCAGGCAGAATGTGACATACCTGTTGTGACTTCAACAGAATGTGACGTTCCCGAGACTCCAGAAGAAAGAGACGTTCATGTTGAAACTTCATCACAATATGACATTGACATTGAGACAGCTCCAGAATGGGACATTCACAATAGTACTCCTCCAGAATGTGATGTTGAGAATGAGACTTCCCAAGAATGTGACGTTCAGATTGAGACTTCTCCTGAATTTCACCATCACAATGAGTCTCCTCCAGAATGTGATGTTCCTGCTGAGACTTGGGCAGAATTTGATATTCCCGCTGAGACTCCGGCAAAATGTGATGTTCCTGCATACACTTTGGAAGAATGTGATGTTCCCGCTGACACTCCGGAAGAATGGGATGATCACATTGAGACTCCAATACAATGTGACATTTACACTGAGACATCTCCAGAATGTGACGTTCACAATGGTATTCCTCCAGAATGTGATGTTCACAATGAGTCTCCTCCAGAATGTGACCTTCCCGCTGAGACTTTGGCAGAATGTGACCTTCCCGCTGAGACCCCGGCAGAATGTGATGTTCCCGCATACACTTCGGAAGAATGTGATGTTCCCGCTGACACTCCGGAAGAATGTGATGTTCACGAAGATAATCCACCAGAATGTCATGTTCACATTGAAACTTCACCAGAATGTGACATTCACTTTGAAACACCACCAGAATGTGATGTTCACGTTGAGGCTGTAGCACAATGTGACGTTCATGTTGAGAAACCTCCAAAATACCAGGGGAGCAATGGGATCACCTCCCCTAGTGAAGATGGGGGCAAGCTTAAAGAAAAGGATACGCAGATACTGGTGGTAGGGGATTCAGTTATTAAAGGGACAGAGAGGGCAATCTGCCAGAAAGACCGTGATCAACGAACAGTATGTTATTTCCCGGGTGCACGGGTTCGGGACATTGCAGAACAGATGGACAAATTGTTGGATGGGGCTGGGGAGGACCCAGCTGTCATGATACATATTGGCACCAACGACAACATTAGAAGATGGAGCGTACTACAAAATGATTTTAGGGCCTTAGGGGCTATATTGAAGAGAAGGACCATCAAGGCAGTATTTTCAGAAATACTGCCTGTACCTCGAGCCACAACAAGGAGGCAGCAGGAGCTCAGGGAGCTTAACAGGTGGCTGAAGAACTGGTGCAAGAAGGAGGGTTTTGGCTTCATGGAGAACTGGACTGACTTTTCAATTAATTATTACCTGCTCTACAGCAGGGACGGATTTCACTTAAATGAACAGGGTGCAGCTCTGTTAGGAAAGAAAATGGCCAAAAAGTTGGAAAAAATGTTGAATTCACCAAAATATGTTATTCACATTGATACTTTTCCAGAATATAACGGTCCCGTGGAGGCTCTGGCAGAATGTGACATTCCTGCTGACACTCCAGCAGATTGTGACATTCCCACTAGGACTGCAGCAGTATGTGAGGATCTCATTGAGACTCCAGCAGAATGTGACATTCCCATTGAGACCTCAACAGTATGTGACATTACCGCTGAGACTCCGGTAGAATGCGACATTCCTGCTGAGACTCCAGAAGAATGCGACATTCCTAATCAGACACCGTCAGAATGTGAAGTTCCCATTGAGACTTCGGAAGAATGTGAAGTTCCCACTAAGACTCCATCAGATTGTGACATTCCCACTGTGAATCCGGTAGATTGTGACGTTCCCACTGAGACTACGACAAATTGTGATGTTCCTGTTGAGACGCAGACAGAATGTGAAGTTCCCGTTGAGACTCCAAAAGAATGCGACTTTCTCAATGAGACTCTACCACAATCCGATGTTCACATTGTGACTCCACCTGCATGCGACATTCACATTGCGACTCCACCAGAATGTGATGTTCATGCTGAGACTTCACCAAAATGCCAGGGGAACGTCTCCTCAAGTGAAGTTGGGGCCACAGTTACAATAAAGGATCGGCAGATACTTGTGGTAGGGGACTCAATCATTAGAAGGATAGAAAGGGCAATCTGTCACAAAGACCGCTATCGCCGAACAGTATGTTGTTTACCGGGCGCTAGGGTTCGGGACATTGTAGATTGCATGGACAGATTGTTGGATGGGGCTGGGGAGGAACCAGCTGTCATGGTACATATTGGTACTAACGACAATGTTAGAGGAAGATGGAACGCCCTAAAAAATGATTTCAGAGACTTAGGGACTATATTGAAAAAAAGGACCTCCAAGGCAGTATTTTCAGAAATGCTGCCTGTACCTGGAGCCACACCAGAGAGGCAACAAGAGCTTGGGGCACTTAACAAGTGGCTGAGGAACTGGTGCAGGAAAGAAGGATTTGGGTTTCTGGAAAACTGGGCTGACTTTTCATACCGTTACTGGCTCTATACCAGGGATGGACTGCACTTAAATGAGGAAGGTGCTGCTCTATTGGGAGAGAAGATGACCAAAAAGCTGGAAGAACTTCAAGTTGAGACTCCACCAAAATACCAGAGGAACCATGGGAACAACTCCTCCAGTAAAGATGGGGGCAAGGATACAGGAAAGAATAGGCAGATTTTGGTGGTAGGGGATTCAATTATTAGAGGAACTGAGAGGGCAATCTGTCAGAACGACCGTTCTCACCGAACAGTATGTTGTTTACCAGGCTCTCGAGTTCGGGACATTGTAGACTGCATGGACAGATTGTTGGATGGGGCTGGGGAGGACCCAGCTGTCATGGTACATATTGGTACTAATGACAAAGTTAGAGGAAGATGGAACGCCCTAACAAGTGATTTCAGAGACTTAGGAGCTATATTGAAGAAAAGGATCTCCAAGGCAGTATTTTCAGAAATACTGCCTGTACCTCGAACCACACCAGAGAGGCAGCAGGAGCTTAGGGAGCTTAATAAGTGGCTGAGGAACTGGTGCAGGGAGGAGGGGTTTGGCTTCATGGAGAACTGGGCTGACTTTTCAGTCAATTACCATCTCTATGGCATCGATGGAATGCACTTAAATGGGAAGGGTGCAGCTTTTTTGGGAGTGAAGATGGCCAAAATGTTGGAAGAAATTTTAAACTAGGTGTCAGGGCCTGAACTTGAACCTGGGACCTTTGTTGTATCTGGAAAATGACTATTCTCGCTGAGCTTGTTTACCAACTACAGCTCTGTTTGATCATTACCTTCTATATATGCTATATATGCTACTGGACCCTGGCTTGCTCACCTCCTGGTGGGGCAATCCTGAGGACAGTGACCTGGTACTAAAACGCAGCAAACCCCATCTCCACCATCAGGAGCTCTGGTGAACACCAGTTAGTACTTAGACTTCGTACCTCAGGTGAACCCATGTCATCTCCAGGGTGATCTGCTTCTATACCTATCCTGCTGTATGGTGGGAGTCCAACTACTGCTATAGCTACTGGTCTCAGAGCCTGACCTGTGATTGTGTCAGAATAATCTGGCTCAAAAAATGGAGACCGCTATAGCAAATGTATGTGTGTGTGTGTGTGTGGTAAGTTTAGTGGTGTGCTGTGTGATTAGTTTAGTGGTGTGCTGTGTGATTAGTTTAGTGGTGTGCTGTGTGATTAGTATAGTTGTGTGCTGTGTGGTTAGTTTAGTGGTGTGCTGTGTGTTTTGTGGTGTGTTGTGTTGTGTGGTATAATTTATTATTGCAAACGTGTGTTGGACCAGCTATGAGGGGAGGTTGGAAGCCGTTTGTTTTTCAGGTGTGTGTTGGACCGGCTATAAGGGGAGGTTCGAGGCCGGTACTTTTTTTCAGGTGTGTGTTGGACCAGCTATAAGGGGAGGTTGGAGGCTGGTATTTTTTCAGGTGTGTGTTGGACCAGCTATAAGGGGAGGTTGGAGGCTGGTATTTTTTCAGGCGTGTGTTGGACCGGCTATGAGGGGAGGTTGGAGGCCGGTACTTTTTTCAGGTGTGTGTTTGACCAGCTATAAGGGGAGGTTGGAGGCTGGTATTTTTTCAGGTGTGTGTTGGACCAGCTATAAGGGGAGGTTGGAGGCTGGTATTTTTTCAGGTGTGTGTTGGATCGGCTATGAGGGGAGGTTGGAGGCCGGTACTTTTTTCAGGTGTGTGTTGGACCAGCTATAAGGGGAGGTTGGAGGCTGTTATTTTTTCAGGTGTGTGTTGGACCAGCTATAAGGGGAGGTTGGAGGCTGGTATTTTTTCAGGTGTGTGTTGGACCGGCTATGAGGGGAGGTTGGAGGCCAGTATTTTTTCAGGTGTGTGTTGGACCAGCTATAAGGGGAGGTTGGAGGCTGGTATTTTTCAGGTGTGTGTTTGACCAGCTATAAGGGGAGGTTGGAGGCTGGTATTTTTTCAGGTGTGTGTTGGACCGGCTATGAGGGGAGGTTGGAGGCCGGTACTTTTTTTTCAGGTGTGTGTTGAGCCAGCTATAAGGGGAGGTTGGAGGCTGGTATTTTTTCAGGTGTGTGTTGGATCAGCTATAAGGGGAGGTTGGAGGCTGGTATTTTTTCAGGTGTGTGTTGGACCGGCTATGAGGGGAGGTTGGAGGCTGGTATTTTTTCAGGTGTGTGTTGGACCAGCTATAAGGGGAGGTTGGAGGCTGGTATTTTTCTCAGACAGGTTTGGTACAGCCTGTAATGGAAGGTAATTTTACATATGATTGCAAATCTATGTAACCAAAACCTCTGTTTTAAATTTAATGATTGAACTAGTTTAGACTTGGAGTGTTTTTTTTACTCTGTATGTCACAATTTGGAAATGACAATAGAATAGAGTTAGGGACCGCACTTTTCAGAGGGGCCTTGACGTGGCAGTGCGGCTTCACATATATTTGCAAATGTATCGAACATAAATCCAAAACAAATCGCTGAAACGTTTTAGACTTTTTCAGATTTTGTTGGCTGGCTGCCCATGCGCACCTTACTTTAACCACTTCAGCCCTGGAAGGTTTTAACCCCCCTTAATGACCAGGCCATATTTTGCGATTCGGCACTGCATTACTTTGATGAAAAATTGCGTGGTTGTGCGATGCTGTACCCAAATACAAATTATGTCCTTTTCCCCCCACAAATAGAGCTTTCTTTTGGTGGTATTTGATCACCTCTACGGTTTTAAGATTTTGCGCTATAAACAAGAAAAAAGCAACAATTTTGAAAGCAAACAACATATTACTTTCTGCTATAAAACATTCCCAATAAAAAAAATTTAAAAAATCTAAATTTTTTATCAGTTTAGGCCAATTTGTATTCTGCTAAATATTTTTGGTAAAAAACAAATCCCAAAAAGTCTATTTTAATTGGTTTGTTAGTTATAGCGTTTACAAACTACTGGATAGATTTTTGGAATTTTTATTTATTTTTTTGTTTTTCTTAGTAATGTCAGCAATCAGCGTTTTTTAGCGGGACTGCGACATTGCAGCGGACAGATCGGGCCCCTTACTGACATTTTTGACACTTTTTGTGGACCAGTGACATTAAATAATATACACTGTTACTGTATAAATGAGACTGGCAAAGAAGGAGTTAACACCGGGGGTGATCAAAGGGGTTAATGTATGCCTAAATGTGATTACTATCTGTGTGGGGGAAGGTTCTATGACAGGCTTAGCTGAAACTCCTGATCTCTCCCCGCCTGTCTGACAGAAGACTCGCCTGCTTTGTTTACATAAGCAGGCTGCTCTTCTGTCAGTTTCTCTGACGATCGCGAGAGACCGGCAGTAATCGTCGCCACTCCTCCCATGGCCCGCCTCCCGCTGTGTCCAAACACAGCGGGAGCGTGGCTCCGGCGGAGCGAATGCGCCACTGAGACCTCGTGCACAAAATCTAGGCGATTTTGCGCAGCCGAGCCGCCCTGCCACAGTAACAATGTGGTGGGCGGTCGGCAAGAGGTTAAGCATCACATTTTAGTGTTGTGTTGTGGTAATGTGCGTTACCGCAATGTAGGTGGACACACGTTCCATGCATTAGCATGTTGGAGTGCCATCCATTGTCTATGGTAACCCAACACATTAACCTAATGACTAGGGAAGACTATAGTTTGTATTTCCTAAATCAATTTCTCTTACATTAAAATAAAAAAATGAGGGCTACAAGTTTTAGCTGGAGATGGGCTTTCATCTTTTATCTCTCACTAACCATCCATTTAAAATTAAATGTTCATCTAAGACTACCCTGTCCACAGGGTGACAACAGTGCAAACGGGGAAAAACAAAAACTTTGTTACATAGTTTGGAAAGAGAAACAGGCCCATCTAGTTTAAGAAATATTGATAGTAAAGGGTATGGGCGCTACTTCTAATATGTGCCGGTTCACACTTGTGCGATGCGGGAACGCTGCGAATATGCAGCGTGATCCCGCATCGCATCCACACATCTGGCAGTGTTAATGACACCCCCAGTTTGATCGCATATCGCAGTTCGCACAGAATCGGATCGCACAGGTGTGAACCACTGCGCTCCGATTCTGATGCGGCTGAAAAAATGCCTCATGTGTGTGTTTGGTGCGGATACAGTGCGAATTCAGCCATACAAAGTGTATGGCTGAACTCACATCCGCACATGAGATCGCATGTAATGAAGGAGCAGTGCTCTCCGAATTGCATGCGATCTCGCAAGCCGCACAAATGTGAACCGGCACTAAGTCCCCGTTCACACTAAGGCTACCTGTGAGGCGACCTGGTCGCCTCACAGGTCGCCGTAGGTCGCCTTCCATAGGGAAGCTGCGGACCCGTTCTAATAGGAGCGACACAAGTCGCTCCGACTTAGAAAAAGGGTCCGGAGCTTCTTTGGGGCGACCCGGAGGCGACCGCCATAGACTTCAATGTTATGAAGTCCGTGGTGGCCGCTCCGAGGTCGCGGCGCGCTGCTCGCTCCGCGACCTCGGAGGTCGCCCCCCCAAGTCGGATCGCGGCAATGTGAACGGGGCCTAAATGTTGGTATATTTAACACTGGTATGTGATGATGTATCTGTTAGAGCCCATTCACACTAGCACGACTTGTGAGGCGACTTGTGTAGCCCCAGGTCGCTTGACATAACAAAAGCAATGTTAATCAATCAGTGCTGTCTTAATTGGCACTACTGAAGTCGCTCCGACTTCGGAAAAGGGTCCTGTACTACTTTGAGGCGACCTGTGATCCGATAGTGAAGTCCCATATACTTCAATGGGAGTCGCCTCCTTATCTTAATTGAAGCGACTTGTTATCAGACTTTCCAGGAAGAAGAAAGAGATTAGCCAGGCATTCCCCACAGACAAAATCGCCTGTCTCTTTAAAGTAGTGCACAAGTCTCTTCCAAGTCTCTTCCAAGTCTCTAAACAAGTCTCTTCAAGTGACGGGGCAACTTTCTGGTCGTGGTAGTGGTGGTAGTGTGAACCGGCTCTTATAGTGTTATTGGTGTGACATATGGTAAATATATAACAACATACTTATACATACATGGCATACAATATGATATAGCTATAAAGTGCTCTCGTGCTCAGTGCCACAAAATTATGATATGTAAATAAATTATGTGATAATAAATCCTGTGAAAAGGTGAAATCCTTCTGTGGTATAAGAATATAATAAATATATAAATAAATAAATAAAGTGCTGCAGTGTCAAACCTGTGAAAAGGTGAATACCTACTGTATAGGTACAAAGTATGATAAATAAATATAGTGCTACAGTATTATAGGTAAAAAATAGATATATAAATAAATATATATATATATATATATAAATATCTCCAGATCAAATATGTCCAAAGTCCCAATATTATGTGCTGAGATGGGCTGTCAGCCACATTACTCTTTGAAGGTGCCGTAGTGCCAAACCAATCCAAAGAATAAATCTAAGTATTAACAGTTTGTGATCCTTTTTAGGTGTTTGTGATATCCCAAGTATATGAGAAGCCAAAAGAATAGGTGAGACGGTGGTACTGTGCTTATCTCTTACTTGGCTGTGCTCTGTGCGGTGATGCAGTGCCCCTGTAAGAATTGCACTCATAGCAATGCTTTACCCTGTAAAGGGGTAGCAAGCTCTGCACAGCTAATACTGTAGCACTATATTTATTTATCATACTTTGTATCTATACAGTAGGTATTCACCTTTTTACAGGTTTGACACTGCAGCACTTTATTTATTTATTTATTATATTCTTATACCACAGAAGGATTTCGCCTTTTCACAGGATTTATTATCACATAATTTTTTTACATATCATAATTTTGTGGCACTGCTTTACAGCTATATCATATTGTATGCCGTGTATGTATAAGTGTGTTGTTATATGTTTACCATATGTCACACCAATAACACTATAACAGATACATCATCACATACCAGTGTTAAATATACCAACATATATTAGAAGTAGCGCCCATACCCTTTACTATCAATATTTCAATTTTATACTTCTCACTTGGGTGAGAAGTATTCTAGGAGGCTGCAAACTTCAGGATTATATCTTTCTTTTAGCATTTTTCCTAATTGCGCGGGATTACCATATCATCATCTAGTTTAAGCACTTCCCGACCGCGCTACAGCCAAAACACGGCTATAGCGCAGATGTCCGGTTCTTTGAGGGGGTCCATGGATGTCAACGCAGAACCCTGCCCTCTGGGGCATACATCAGGCACGCTCTGCGACCGCTGTGTCCTTTGGACACAGCTCATCCCAGGTCAGAGTAAAGGACCATGGGATCTGTTATGTCCAATCACAGCTGATTACACATAAACAGATTTACCGGTAATCAGCTCTCCTTTGCTCACGCGCTGTGTCTGTGTTAGAAAATGAGACCTGATAACCAGCAAGGCTGTAAGTAAATTGTTTACACTGAGAATCAAGGTCAGTGCCATGATTATCTATGCAGCCCCATCAGCGCCCCTCAGTGCAGCCTCATCAGCGTCCCTCAGTACAGCCTCATCAGCGCCCCTCAGTGCAGCCTCATCAGTGCCCATCATTACAGCCTCATCAGTGCCCATCAGTACAGAATATCAGTGCAGCCTCATGAGCACACGTCAGAGAAGAAGAAAAATTACTTATGACATGGTATATGGATGGTATATGGATATACAGGATGATATATAAGAGAGGTATATGGATGAATAGGATGGTATATAAGAGATGTATATGGATGTACAGGAAGGTATAGAGAGTGTGTGTGTATATATCTATACACACACACACTATCCTGCCAAAAGCATTGGGACGCCTGCCTTTACACGCACATCAACTTTAATGGTATCCCAGTCTTAGTCCGTAGGGTTTAATATTGAGTTGGCCCCCCTTTGCAGCTATAACAGCGGCAACATTTCTGGGAAAGCTGTCCACAAGGTTTAGGAGTGTATCTATGGGAATGTTTCACCATTCTTCCACAAGAGCATTTGTGAGGTCAGGCACTGATGTTGGAGAGAAGGCCTGGCTCGCAGTCTGCGCTTTAATTCATCTCAAAGGTGTTCTATCAGGTTGAGGTCAGGACTCTGTGCAGGCCAGTCAAGTCCCTCCCCCCTAAACTGGCTCATCCATGTCTTTATGGACCTTGCTGTGTGCACTGGTGTGCAGTCATGTTGGAACAGGAAGGGCCATCCCCAAACTGTTCCCACAAAGTTGGGAGCATAAAAAAGTGTCTGAAATGTCTAGGTATGCTAAAGAGTTCCCTTCACTGTAACTAAGGGGCCAAGCCCAACCCCAGAGAAAAAAAAACACAGCATAATCCCCTCTCCACCAAATGATTTGGAATAATGGCGAGTGTTCGGATACATTCAGGTCTCATCGCTACATCTCTATAGAAGTGTGTCCGATGTTTCCCTTGTATCAATACAATCTCCACCTGTCCACATTCCAGAAATGTAGGCTTATCAGAACTAATGAGTGTAACCTACAGTCCTCCAGGTGTGCAGACCCCCCACTTGGAGGAGGAATGGACCACCCTATGAAATATTCAGATATTCTCATATCCTTATCACAACCAGAGTTGTCAGGTCGCTGTCTCTGCACAGCTGGCTGGTGTCTGTGTTGAGCCAATGATGTGAAAGGGAGAAAATGGCTGACTACAGATGACAGGGCTAGGCTGGGCTGCCATTAGAAATGACCAGAGCTGACCAGACAGCCCCACGTATCCACAGGCAGCCTCTGTTGGCGCCCCCTGCTGACCAAATGGGAAGTACTGCGTGTACCCCCTATTGATGGTCCTGACAACAGGTGATCTGTAGTGTTTGCAGACTGGGCCAGAGGGTGGCCTGGAGTATTGGTAGAATGGAGGATGACCTGTGATATTGTCCATATATACTGGAAAATGAACTGAAGTGTAAATGGACGAAATTGAGGGGTGGTCTGGAGTATCAGCAGATAACTGGGGTTGACTTGTAGCAAAGACATTGTTAATAGATAAGACTTTACCTCCGACCAGTGCAGCTGATTAGTATTGATCCTCAGAGCTTCCAGTGGTGCCTTGGCCTTGGATCTGTTCATGGTGACCAGTCTTTTCTGAGCCCCGGATTCTGCCTTTTGGGCACTCCGCTTCTCCTTCCTGTGATCATTCCTATTCTTGCACCTTCACTGGCTGTGCCCTTTTATTCTGGCCTTCCACAAACAACTATCCTTACCAGAAACAAGATGTAAGACAAAGAAATAACTCTGTTATAAAACATAAAAGTAGGCCAATCATATCCATTTTTCAAGTTAAAGAAAATAGAACCACTTCACATCAGGTGCCTCCATTTGTGTTCCCCATAAATCGGGAACCCCAATCAGAGTACCTTCACTTATCAGTTGCCACCACATATTAGATGCCCCCATCAGAATATTACCTTAGATCAGTTACCCCAATCAAGGTACCCCTTTATTACAGGTGTCCCCTTAAGACTGTCCCCTTACATCCAGCGTCCCCATAACAGTGCTACCTTATATGAGGTGTCCCCATAACAGTGCCCTCTTACATCAGGTGTCCCCATAACAGTGCCCCCTTACATCAGGTGTCCCCATAACAGTGCCCTCTTACATCAGGTGTCCCCATAACAGTGCCCCTTTTCCTTTACATCAGGTGTCCCCATAACAGTACCCTCTTACATCAGGTGTTCCCATAACAGTGCCCTCTTACATCAGGTGTCCCCATAACAGTGCCCCCTTACATCAGGTGTCCCCATAACAGTGCCCTCTTAAGTCAGGTGTCCCCATAACAGTGCCCTCTTACATCAGGTGTCCCCATAACAGTTCCCTCTTACATCAGGTGTCCCCATAACAGTGCCCCCTTACATCAGGTGTTCCCATAACAGTGCCCCCTTACATCAGGTGTTCCCATAACAGTGCCCCCTTACATTAGGTGTTCCCATAGCAGTGCCATCTTACATCTGGTGCCCCCTTACATCAGTTGTCCCCATACCAGTGCCCCCACACATCAGGTGTCCCCATACCAGTGCCCCCTTACATCAAGTGTTCCCATAACAGTGCCCTCTTACATCAGATGTCCCCATCAAAGTACCCCTAGAAATCCATACCCCAATCAGAAAATATCTTAATGTATCAATTGCCCCCTTCAATGTGCCCCCCATATATCAATACCCCATAGGGGTACCCCCGTAATACAGCCTCCCCATAGACTAGCTGCCCCATTACATAAGGTGTTCCCATCTTATGTATACCCGTAAAGCAGGAGCCTCATCAGAATACCTTCATACATTGCTTATCCCAAACAGAGCATCCCCATAGATCAGTTACCCCCATCACTGTGCCCCCTTACATCAGGTGTTCTTCTTCACAGTGCCCCCTTATATCAGGAACCCCAATCAGAGTACCCCCATGTGACAGGAGTCACTTTGGGCATGGGGGTTGTGGACTCCAAATTCCTTTAGAGAGGTTGGGGGGCACCATGCCCAGCCTTATGGGGCTCTCTTATGTTTAAGTCACCCTGCATCTGTTATGGATGCAGGGTGACCAAGAGGGTGGTGAACACTGAGAATATGGTTGGACTCCTTCAAATGGGACAATAATATGCATTAACCATATCTCTCAGGAAATATGGAGATCTATCATATTTCTTTAGACTTGTCAGGCACAGGAAGTGCAGCTCCTAATTTGGGCATCCAGGAACTAGTAGAGACAGCATGTCTGCTAATCATTGAAGTGCTTTTGTCTAAAATAGGGTCTGAGACAGCTTTTCCATTCACCTATTGTTAAGTGTGCTAATGAGCTCACCTTTGTTCTGTCTGTCTGCCTTAAGAGAAACTTATAGGAATGTGGATTGGATGCTAAGGGGGAGGGGGGATTGTCCCACATTGTATATTTTGTACACTGTATGAGAGTGCAAAACTCTGTTCCTATTGGATGGTGAATATTATGTTCAGTCTTCAACAAGGTCCATCTGGGTGGTAACTTTGTGGGTGAAAACTGTATATAAGTCTTGTTCAATAAAGTTGTGCTGAGTTCCTTCACCCTCAATCTAGAGTTCTGTCTCTTATTGGGGGATATGCTGCAAGGGATTGCTATGGTCTTCCATACTCCCTTAGATAATCACTAAGCTCTTGTAAGAGCTTGTGTAAGAGCTTGTTCTGCTGCACTCTCTGGGGAAAGAGGTTCACCTACAGGAACCTGGAGCCTTGTCGTAGGTCCAGGGTGGGAAGGAGATGCCGAGACCCTAACCAAGCTGCGGCGGTTCGTGGGGTCTGAAGAGGTTACGGTGTCTGGTGGAGTGCTTGGACCCCTCGGAAAGCACTAGGAGCATCTTTCAACGGAGGTACCTGGTCGGGGTGCCCTGTTCCGTTACATTGGTGGCAAGCGGTGGGATGGCATCCTAGTGTGTGGAGAAGCAGCTCAGAGACACCGGTAACGTTATGGAGCGAGCTAACACCCTTGCAGCGTCCGCATATGAGGAGGAGTTTCTCTGGAGGTTGCAGCAACACTTGGTCCAACAGGATGGGCCTGTATCAGAGGAAGCCATACTGGACTGGAGAGATTTCACTCGAAAGGAAATGTGGTATGAGGCCTTAGAGCAGTGGTTTTTAACCTTGTTGGAGGTACTGAACCCCACCAGTTTCATATGCGCATTCACCGAACCCTTCTTAATTGAAAAAATAAAATATGATTTTTTCAAATTCAAAACATAGGTATATATTTGGGTATATATTTATACATAGGTGCACAAAATGAACAAAACCATTAAAAAATAAAACCATAAAAAAAAAAAAAAAAAAAAGGTCCCATAGCTCAGGGGTTAGAGCACTGGTCTTGTAAACCAGGGGTCGCGAGTTCAAATCTCGCTGGGGCCTCCCTGCAAGTGTTGGCGACTGTATCTCAAAAAACAAAACCATTAAGAACAAAGAACAAAACCATTAAAACATGGGGTGTCAGGAGGGCACACCATGGGGTGTCAGGAGAGAACACACTGGGGGGGCTGGGAGGACATACCATGGGGTGTCAGGAGGGAACACACTGGGGGGAGGTGTTGGGAGGGCATTCCATGGGGTATCAGGAGGACATACACTGGGGGGGGGGGGTTTTGGGAGGGCATACCATGGGGTATCAGGAGGGCACACACTGGGGGGGTTGGGAGGACATAGCATGGGGTGTCAAGAGGGAACACACTTTGGGGAGGTGTTTGGAGGGCATACCATGGGGTGTTAGGAGGGCACACATTGGGGGGAGGTGTTGGGAGAGCATTCCATGGGGTATCAGGAGGGCACACACCAGGGGGTATTCACAATGCTTTATTGAGCTAAATGAAAAGGACATGCATTTCCATCTGTCAGCTAACAGCACCTCTATGCTAAGCTGCAGTAACTCAGCAGACGTAGCATAGAGGTCCTTGTAAACGAATCCACCATGTACAGCTATCTGAGCCTACCTCCAGGAACATTCACTCGGCTCCCTCTGCTCAGCTGCTCACACTTCCCTCTTCCAGGCGGGCGCGATCTCCGTGGTCAGGTACATCCCCATCCCTCCCACTCATGCAGCAAGCAGCCTGCAGGAGATAGGCTGGAAACCTGCTGGGGGAGGTACAGGGGGCGGAGTGTCAAGTGTCTATGTGTAATGGCTGTGAGTTGTCCCGACCGCAGCTCTGATTTCCCGGGGTGCGCTCGGCCTCACAATTAGTAATATTTTCTCGGGGGGAGCAATTTCCCCTTTGTCCCCCCCCCCCCTGCCGAACCCCGGAGACTGACTCACCGAACCCCTGGGGTTCGATCGAACCCAGGTTAAGAACCACTGCCTTAGAGGATGTGCAGTGGAGGCAGAGAGAGAACCTTCCCAGTGAAGAACAGTGGTTCCAGGTATACGTTGCCCTGCGTTTATCTTTCCTAGGTGAGCAACCCATGGATGAGTGGGTGACGGAGCTGTGGAACCTGATTTGGAAGGAGTTGTGGCTGGATGAAGCTTACCGGGCACTAAAGTGGTACGCCACCAGCTACAACCACTGGATGGCTGATGACAATATGCCGGAAGGTGAGGACTATAGTGGCCCGGGCTTGCTGTGGAAGGCCTTTGAGGAGAGGGACTTTGAAAGTCCAGCAGAGTTTCGGCCCTGGGAAATCCAGGACACCAGGGAAGCCCTACGGGGTCTCCCCAAAGCGGATGACGTGGGGTCAGACCTGATTCATCTGGTCGGAATGGAGTGGGAACTGGAGCAGGACTACCAACGCCTGCTCTGCTCCATTCCACCCCAATCTACCCTGCAAGCAGAGCCAGAGTCCTGGGTGGCAGATCCAGACCCACAACCCTTGAGTTGGAGAGACAATACAGACTGGTGGTACTATGAAGACCCACTGATGGCAGGTGGAGATGGGACCGAGGTCTCTCTACCGGCCCTACAGGGAGGCTGGGCAGCCAGCCCAGGTCCCCAGCTACAGCAGGAGTTACAGGGAGCTGAAGGTGTCGTCCTTCCTTCCAAGCAGCAGTGTACCTTCCAGGGAGAGAAGACAACTAATCGTTCTCCCCAACCACAGGGAGACAACAGCCCTGACCCCAATGGTACAGATGGGACCGCGGTCTCTGCACCAGACCTACAGGGATGCTGGATGGCCGGTCCAGATCCCCAACCTGCCCCGCAGGAATACCAGGAGGAGGAGGTAGGCGATCCCTCCTCTCTACAGCAGACCCCCAACCAGGTCCTGGGGGTAGTATTCGCCAACCCCAACCCAGCAGAAGGGCTGGCAACAGAGCAGAGCGCTGCTGGCCTCTGCCCTCAACTTACAAAGGATGGATTTCCTGAGAAGGTGGATGATACTACAATCTCCACTTGTATACCCCAGGGATGCTGGGCAGTCGGCCCAGATCCCCAACAGCATGAGGAAGTGAGCCCAGCCACCCTGTCCTCTCTCCAGCAGCTGAAAAGAATCCTGGGAGAAGGGCCAGTTCGTGCTTCTTCCCCATGGAGGGGATGTTCTACAAGAGTGACAGAGGTTGACTGGGTGAGTGACGTTCTGTCCCGGACAATTTGTTTGGGGTACTTTGTGGGTGCAGACATTGGAGGACTGGAACTACGGACTAACTTCGAAGTAAACCCGTTTGGGGTCTCCTTCTGTGTTAGTCTCCTGCCGAAAGGGGAGAAATGTGACAGGAGTCACTTTGGGCATGGGGGTTGTGGACTCCAAATTCCTTTAGAGAGGTTGGGGGGCACCATGCCCAGCCTTTATGGGGCTCTCTTATGTTTAAGTCACCCTGCATCTGTTATGGATGCAGGGTGACCAAGAGGGTGGTGAACACTGAGAATATGGTTGGACTCCTTCAAATGGGACAATAATATGCATTAACCATATCTCTCAGGAAATATAGAGATCTATCATATTTCTTTAGACTTGTCAGGCACAGGAAGTGCAGCTCCTAATTTGGGCGTCCAGGAACTAGTAGAGACAGCATGTCTGCTAATCATTGAAGTGCTTTTGTCTAAAATAGGGTCTGAGACAGCTTTTCCATTCACCTATTGTTAAGTGTGCTAACGAGCTCACCTTTGTTCTGTCTGTCTGCCTTAAGAGAAACTTATAGGAATGTGGATTGGATGCTAAGGGGGAGGGGGGATTGTCCCACATTGTATATTTTGTACACTGTATGAGAGTGCAAAACTCTGTTCCTATTGGATGGTGAATATTATGTTCAGTCTTCAACAAGGTCCATCTGGGTGGTAACTTTGTGGGTAAAAACTGTATATAAGTCTTGTTCAATAAAGTTGTGCTGAGTTCCTTCACCCTCAATCTAGAGTTCTGTCTCTTATTGGGGGATATGCTGCAAGGGATTGCTATGGTCTTCCATACTCCCTTAGATAATCACTAAGCTCTTGTAAGAGCTTGTGTAAGAGCTTGTTCTGCTGCACTTTCTGGGGAAAGAGGTTCACCCACAGGAACCTGGAGCCTTGTCGTAGGTCCATGGTGGGAAGGAGATGCCGAGACCCTAACCAAGCTGCGGCGGTTTGTGGGGTCTGAAGTGGTTACGGTGTCTGGTGGAGTGCTTGAAGCCCTTGGAGAAGCACAAGGAGCATCTTTCAACGGAGGTATCTGGTCGGGGTGCCCTGTTCCGTTACACCCCATAGATCAGTTGCCCCATCAAAATACTCCCATAGATCAGTTTCCCTCATCAGAGTGCCTTCACAAATCACTTGCTCCATCACAGTGCCCCCATAGATCAGTTATCCCATCAGAATGTCCCCTTAGATTAGTTGCAGCCTTAGATTATCCATCAGAGTACATACACTATATTGTCAAAAGTATTGGGACACCTGCCTTAACACGCACATGAAATTTAATGGCATCCCAGTCTTAGTCCATAGGGTTCAATATCGAGTTGGCCCACCCTTTGCAGCTATTACAGCTTCAACTCTTCTGGGAAGGCTGTCCACAAGGTTTAGGAGTGTGTCTATGGGAATGTTTGACCATTCTTCCACAAGAGCATTTGTGAGGTCAGGCACTGATGTTGAATGAAAAGGCCTGGCTCCCAGTTTCCGCTTCAATTCATCCAAAAGGTGTGCTATCGGGTTGAGGTCAGGACTCTGTGCAGACCAGTCAAATTCCTCCACCCCAAACTCGGTCATCCAAAGACTGGGATGAAATTAAAATTCATATGTGTGTAAAGTCATGTGTCCCAAAACGTTTGACAATATAGTATATATAGATTAGTTGCCCTCATCACAGTGCCCCAATAAGATAAGTTGTACTGACAAATCAGTTGCCCCATCATAGTACCCCCATCAATTTGTTGCCCCATCAGAGTACATATATACATTAGTTGCCCCATCACAGTCTCCCCATAGATTACTTGCCCCAATCACATTGCCCCCATAGAGTAGTTGCCCTCATCACAATGTCCCCATAGATCAGTTGCCCTATCATAATGCCCCATCAAAGTTTCCCACATAGATTAGTTGCCCCCCATCACAGTGTCCCCATTGATTAGTTGCCTCATCATAGTGTCCCTGTAGATCAGTTGCCGCCCATCAGAGTACCCCCATAGATGAGTTGCCCCCCCATCACTGTGTCCCGATGAATTAGTTGCCCCCATCCAAGTACCCCCATAGATCAGTTGCCCCATCACAGTGCTTAGTGTAACTGTAGGAGAAATCCCTATAGCCTGACAGGAAGGAGGTAGGAACTAGCAGGAGAAACGTGCACACAGCATGCATGTGAAGTCATTGGTTGCTAGGGATGCCGGCATCCCTAGCAACCAATGACTGCTGCTCACAGGACCAGGACCTGTGGTGGTCCACCATGTTAGTGAAGGCTTTATGAACCTATGAGCCTGTGCAGGAGGTGGAGCAAGGGAGTTTATGTGGGAGGAAACTCCTCTAATCTCTCGGCATATGAAAGAAGATAGGAGAATTCAGACTGAGGAGTGGGTGGAACAGAATAGTTGGCGGAGGGGTGGAGGAGTATGATGTAATTCCTCTACTGTAGTGTTGTGGGGGAGGTGATAGGAGCAGGGGCCTGCAGCTGTCACCTGTGCCCTGCCCCTGAGCATAGTACCCGGGTCATGTTACCCTTCTTCCCCCCCTTGTCTTGGCCCTGCTTCCAGTTATATGCTCTATTGATCTACTGCAGGGCTGGGGAACCTTTTTTCTGCCAAGGGCCATTTGGATATTTATAACATCATTGAATTAACTCACCCCTAATGTGATGGCTGGAGGTGAATGATTTTAGCTGGTATTGATGATGTTGCTACTTGTAACTGGTTTTCCAGGTTTGCGTCTGTCAGTCTGGAGCACTGTTGACTCTTTGCTATGGTAAGTTTTGAAAAGAACTGCTGGTGGGTACTGCTGGTGGGTACAGCGGGCTGGCACTGCTGGCGAGTACTGCTGTCTGGTACTGCTGGTAGGTACTGCTGGTTGGTACTGCTGGCTCAGGCTGGTACTGCTGGCTCAAGCTGGTACTGCAGTGGGTACTGCTGGCTTAGGCTGGTACTGCTGTGGGAAATGCTGGCCATAGTTTCCCCACCCCTGATCTAATGAACATACTTCACCCAGTCTATAGATCTGCTGCTCTGTATGCACAATCACTCATGCCCAATACTTGCTGAAAAAGTGAAAATTGGAACAGGAAACAAAGGGAAAAAAAAAAGAAATATGGTGGAACATCGCATGCCGCTGTCACAAACTTTCACCATACCAGTTATTCTGCGTTCACATTTTGTAAGATTCTGGTACCTCCGGTACCCTTAATCACCACTTTCCTCTATAATGCGTCCCACCTTTCTCTTCAGGTGGTACGCATATACCTTTAAGAACGATGATGTCACTGCTGAGCGCCGCAGAGCGGCTATTTCAACCGCCGGCGGTCTCACTCACATTGTTCGTTCAATCTGCCTTGTTACCCACATGCTTTCAAGCCTGTCTCTCGATCGGAACCTCCAGCCATTCCCTTTACCTGGAGCAGACCGGAACCTCGCTACTGATCCCTGTATCTCGCTACCGGATCATTCCTCATCTACTGGACCTCTCTAAACTACTAACATTACAAGTGATAAGTACCCCGCAGGGGAACCCTCCATAACCTTATTGCACTATCTACCTATGCACATTAAGGACTGTTACTACCTATCTATACTATCCTATCATCTGCACTGTTACATAGATTGCTAGCTCTTCAGCCTACTACCATCTATCATCTGCACTGCTGCATAGATTGCTGGCTCTCCTGTCTACTACTATCTATCCTTGCACTGGGTTAGTCTATCCTGTATTTGTCATCTGCTGTCCTCACCACCTGTTAGCATACTCGATACTAACCTATCTGCATTCCTAATACCATCTTGAACTCTCCTATACAAACCCTATCAAGTGATTACCATCCTTGTCACTGTTCACACCTGTCCCTTCAGCACATCACCTTCATACTATCATATACATACTATCACTCCAGGAACATCTAATTGAGTGTGTATATATCTGTATGTTGAAGCTGACAGGCCCACGGTGATGAGTCCTGGAGAGTTGGATCTGGTATTCAACACATCTCTACATGACTACTGAGTGGAGATTTTGCAGCTGCAAATCCAGCCTATACTAAAAACGCAGGAGCGTTACAGATTGAACGAACCATAAAAATGGATTCAGCAGAATTACCCACTCAAGTGACACAATTAACACAACAAGTAAAAGCGTTAATACTTGCTCTGACTGACGTACAAGAAAAGAATCAGACTCTGACACAGCAGGTAACCCAGCTCTCACGGCTTACTGCTATTCAGCCTCCTGAACCTAAAATAAACCCTCCTCTAGTGTTTACAGGTGATCGGAAAAAATTTTGTGAATTCAAAAACGCATGTCAATTGCTTTTTTTGTTAAAACCTCGTACATACCCCACTGATCAAATAAAAGTCTGTACCGTTATTTCATACCTGACGGGTGATCCACGGGCCTGGGCAGACTCTCTCTTTGAGAGTAATGATCAGATTCTCAACACCTATTCCTTATTCCTAGCGGAACTCGCTAGTTTATACGATGACCCCAATAGGCAGAGTACTGCTGATATTCAGATGAGGGCCTTAAAACAAGGAAGGAGACCTGTAGAAAACTTTGTATCTGAGTTCAAAAGATGGACCCTTGATTCAGGGTGGAATGACACATCTTTGCGAACTCAATTCAGACTCGGGTTATCGGAAGCTGTTAAAGACGAGCTCGCCCGAGCGGATTTACCTGGCACCTTGGAGGCCTTGATACAACTTAGTATCAACATCGACAGACGACTGCGAGAAAGAAGGGCTGAAAAGATGGGAATGCCATTGTCTAGTCCTTCTCAGATTCCGGCCGTTGACCCTACTCCCATGGATGTAGGAACCATACGCCCACCTTTAACGACTACTGAACGAGCTAGAAGAACATCCAGAAATCTCTGCATGTACTGCGCATCCTCGGATCATTCGATAAACAACTGTCCCCTTGTCCGCAAAAAAGAGGGTGAGTGTTCACATGTCTTGCTGGGAGGATTAACGACTTCCTTCTCTAACCCCTATCTTTTTGTTCATTTAATATTACAGTGGGACCAAACTAGGATCACCACCAAACTATATTGATACACGCTTTGTTACCTTAAAAAAAATACCTATTATTTCAAAATCTAAGCCTGTTTCTGTTAGTTTCATTAATGGTATTCCACTGTCTTCTGGTCCAATCACCAGACTCAGGCACTCCTTGCCACTACCAACGAATCACATGTGGAGACCATCACCTTTGACATACTATCCTCACCCCATTTTCCTATTATTTTGGGACTTCCCTGGTTACACACACACCAACCAATCATAGATTGGAAAAAACGGACTTTGGTTTTCCCTTCTCACTATTGTGAGAATACGTGTAACCTCCCATCTTATGGGAAGATTCTGTCTGTGGTGTCTGATGAAATTGCACCACTATGCTATCAGGATCTGTCCGAAGTGTTCCTTGAGAAAAATGCTCAAGTGTTGCCTCCCCATAGGGATTACGATTGCACTATCGATCTACTCCCTAACAGCAAATTGCCTTTCGGTCATGTTTATCCCCTTTCACAGGATGAACTTTCTCATCTCAAGGAATACTTGGTTGAGAATTTGACAAAAGGGTTCATTAGACCCTCTACTTCTTCCACTGCTGCAGGACTTTTCTTTGTCCGCAATAAGGATTCCAGTCTCAGGCCTATTATCGATTATAGGCAATTAAACACGATTACGATAAAGGATCGCTATCCTTTGTCGCTTATCCCTGAACTTATTGAACAGGTGCGTGGGGCTACTTATTTCACCAAGTTAGACCTGAAAGGGGCATACAACCTAATCCGAATCCGTGACTGGGATGAGTGGAAAACAGCATTCAGAACCAGATACGGACTATTTGAATACCTTGTGATGCCATTCGGGCTATGTAATGCTCCCGCAGCTTTCCAAAGATTCATAAACGACATCTTTAGAGACTTACTTGATGTCTGTGTTGTAGTATACCTAGACGATATACTTATTTATTCTCGATCTATGCCTGAACACATAAAACATGTAAGACTTGTGTTGTCCAGACTGCTCTCACACAGACTATATGTGAAATTAAAAAAATGTCTATTTCATAAAGAAGAAATATTATTTCTAGGATACTTCATATCCAAAACTGGAATTAAGATGGATATGAGTAAGATATCCTGTATTCAAGACTGGCCTATACCAACAACTCGTAAGGCCCTACAGCGATTCCTTGGATTCTCGAAATTCTATAGGAAGTTCATCAATAACTTTTCCGCTATTGTTAGACCTCTCACACAACTGACAAGTATAAAAAAACCATTCTAATGGTCAGAAGAAGCAAATCAAGCTTTCTGCTTGTTAAAATAAAGCTTTACCTCTGCTCCCATACTACACCATCCAGACCCATCCCTCCAATATATTCTAGAGGTAGATGCGTCAAATATGGCAGTAGGAGCAGTTCTCTCCCAACGACCAACAAACACTTCATCACTTCACCCAGTTGCTTTCTTTTCAAAATCACTAAGCAGCCCAGAGGTGAATTACCCAGTGGGTGAAAAGGAGTTGCTTGCCATAAAACTGGCACTGGAGAATTGGCGACATCTGCTCGAAGGTACCCAGTTACCAATACTCATATATACAGATCATAAAAACCTTCAATACCTCCAGACTAACAAGACTCTCTCCCACCGGCAAGTACGATGGTCATTATTCTTTTTAAGATTTAATTTCCTAGTGACCTACACGCCTGCAGACAAAAATAAAAAAGCGGATGCGCTATCACGATTAACCGAAGATAACTGCGCCGAAATCCCTTCCATTCCCATAATACCCTATGAACGCATTATTGGTGTTGTCCGTTCCTTGAAGGAAGAGATTTTGCACAGTATAAGAATGGATTCACCTCCACCACAACTAAGTACTGATGCAGAAGGCTTCCTCTATTACAATGACAAACTCTACATACCCCCTACTATGCGCACCAAGATTTTGGAGTTATCGCATGATGTGCCCATGGCAGGACATATGGGTATAACGAAAACCTTTAATTTGCTCACCAGGCAGTTTTGGTGGCCTGATATGAAGACGTCTGTACAAAAATTTGTTTCTTCATGTGACATCTGTGCAAGGTCCAAAATTGACACTACAAAACCATCTGGACTACTTTGTAGTCTACCAATACCCCAGGTTCCATGGGAAGATGTATCCTTAGATTTCATAGTAGAACTACCACCCTCTAAAGGATTTAATACCATCCTAGTGTCAGTGGACCACTTGACAAAGATGGCACATTTCATTGCTATCCGTAGACTACCTTCATCTAAACAAACATCAGAACTACTGATGAATTATGTGTTTAAGTTGCATGGAATTCCAAAAACTCTTTTGTCCGACCGTGGTTCACAATTCATCTCTAAATTTTGGCAAGCACTTTGTCAAATTTTACGCATTGAGCGAAAGCTCACTTCTCCCTACCATCCTCAGACCAACGGACAGACTGAAAGAGTCAACCAGTGCATTGAGCAATATCTACGTTGCTACACATCATACTTGCAGGATGATTGGGTGGATCTCCTTCCTCTAGCAGAATTTGCTTACAACAACGCAACCCACAGTACCACGAAGCAAAGTCCGTTCTACTTGAACTATGGGTTTCATCCCACTCTTCTTCCACCACGCATCCTGCCATCGAGTAACCCAGTAGCCTCAGATTACCTTACCCAAATAAAAGACTCTTTGGGCTTACTCAATACCACTATATCACACGCTCACAGTCAACAAAAAAAGTACTACGCTCTCCGTAGAAGACCTTCTCCTCAGTATGCTATTGGGGACCTTGTTTGGCTATCGACAAAGAACTTAAGATTAAAAATCCCTAGCAAGAAGCTTGGACCTTTATTTTTGGGACCCTTCCCAATTAAAAAACTTATCGGAAAAGCTGCAGTACAGCTCACCCTACCAGCAGATCTCAAGATCCATCCCATCTTCCATGTGTCGCTACTGAAGCCCCATGTTCCTAACCAAGGAATAAGGCCTACCATCTTGCCTCCACCTCCAATAAAAGTTGAAGGCGGACAAGAGTATGAGATCAAGGAAATTTTGGATTCTCGCATCCATAGAGGAAGACTCCAGTATCTCATAAGATGGAAGAATTATGGACCCCAAGACGACACCTGGCTAGATACCTCTGATATTCATGCTCCTAGACTTATACGGAACTTTCACTCGAAACACCCAGAGAAACCTGTCCTATAGGCCTTCCAGAGCCGGCCTTAAGGGGGGGGTACTGTAAGATTCTGGTACCTCCGGTACCCTTAATCACCACTTTCCTCTGTAATGCGTCCCACCTTTCTCTTCAGGTGGTACGCATATACCTTTAAGAACGATGATGTCACTGCTGAGCGCCGCAGAGCGGCTATTTCAACCGCCGGCGGTCTCACTCACATTGTTCGTTCAACCTGCCTTGTTACCCACATGCTTTCAAGCCTGTCTCTCGATCGGAACCTCCAGCCATTCCCTTTACCTGGAGCAGACCGGAACCTCGCTACTGATCCCTGTATCTCGCTACCGGATCATTCCTCATCTACTGGACCTCTCTAAACTACTAACATTACAAGTGATAAGTACCCCGCAGGGGAAACCTCCATAACCTTATTGCACTATCTACCTATGCACATTAAGGACTGTTACTACCTATCTATACTATCCTATCATCTGCACTGTTACATAGATTGCTAGCTCTTCAGCCTACTACCATCTATCATCTGCACTGCTGCATAGATTGCTGGCTCTCCTGTCTACTACTATCTATCCTTGCACTGGGTTAGTCTATCCTGTATTTGTCATCTGCTGTCCTCACCACCTGTTAGATTACTCGATACTAACCTATCTGCATTCCTAATACCATCTTGAACTCTCCTATACAAACCCTATCAAGTGATTACCATCCTTGTCACTGTTCACACCTGTCCCTTCAGCACATCACCTTCATACTATCATATACATACTATCACTCCAGGAACATCTCATTGAGTGTGTATATATCTGTATGTTGAAGCTGACAGGCCCACGGTGATGAGTCCTGGAGAGTTGGATCTGGTATTCAACACATCTCTACATGACTACTGAGTGGAGATTTTGCAGCTGCAAATCCAGCCTATACTAAAAACGCAGGAGCGTTACACATTTGCACGTTCGGCTAATGTGCACAGAAATGCACATTTCCACACAATCCCGGAATATGCAAAAAAAATGTGCGTCATGCTGGTAGCACTATTTATTGTAAATGGCACCCCAAATGCCAGAAGATAATGCATGCTTTGCAACACGCAAAAACATGCAACAAATGTGGCAAAATGCATGATAAAAAAAAACCATACTAACTGAAACATGCCATGCGCTACTTTGCCACGTTTGTCTCGCATAGTACAGCCCAATGAAATCAATAAACTGCTCTATGCTTGTTGGGCAAGAAAAAAAAAAAAGCTTGAAAAAATGGGTGCTTCCCATACAGGATTATGTCAGAGGTATGACTGGGGCCTTCATCATTTCACAAACTATGGAATGCTTTGAGGGCAGAAATTAGCAATTAGCACATTGGAAAAAATGGAAAATGGAATAAAATGAATAAAAATGTCCAGCAGTAAAGGGTTAAAATTACCCTCAAAATAACTTTTTGAGCACTCACCCCTCCCCCTCTCTGGAAATAGAAGATGCTGGTGTCTGCAGACACTACATCCCCGCTGTGCCCCATGCGTAATAAGCTGTGTTCTGTCCCCACATGAAGGCGATTGAAGGTATAACTGATAATAGCTGTGTGACTTCCTACCTTCGTATCCAAGCAGTGGGGCAGACCGGACCGGCAGATGCTCAGGTTAGATGAATCCAGACTAAAGCCCCGTACACACGTACCGATCGTCGGCCGAACGATCGGCCATCTTTTGTCCAAGGGCTGTCTTGTCTGTTGAAAAGTGCAAAAGACTGCACACGAATTTTGTCGGCCAACAACAGCCGACTGCAGAAGTGATGTCATGTGATGGTTAACTTTCCTTGTCTTTTTTCTTTTCTGAGCATGCTCAGTCTTGCAAATCTGCTGTCTGTCGGCCGAAATGTGTACTGACTGGCGAACAATCGGCCGTTCTGGTGTTGGCCAACAAAAATTTTAATGCTTGCACGACAGCTTCTGTTCGGCCGAAAATGCGCTGTCGGCTGTCGGAAGCATCATACTAACAAGCCTACAATCGGCCGATCGGTCATCGGCCGAATCTTTACGGCCGACAGTCGGTACGTGTGTACGGGGCTTTAGGCATGAGGATGAAATCAAACGTGGGTTTATTCAATCCAGATACAGCAATAAACGGTGATACAATACTGTCCTGTAGTAGTGGTATCAATACCAGACATCCCAACCTGCAAAAACTCATTTCAGGGAGGTGGCAAAGTCATTTCAGGGAGGTGAGCCCCCCCCCCCACATGCCGCCGTCCCCCCCCCCCCACGCACGCCTGCGCCGCACCCCCCTTTCCAATTTAACACTACCAGAGAATAATGAAATGAAATGTAATCAGTATACCTGGTCACTGGTGCTGGTCACTGATGCTGGTACTGTTCACTGGTGCTGGTACTGTACTGGTCTGGTAACTGGTGCGGGTACTGGTCACTGGTGCTGGTACTGGTCCACTGGTGCTGGTACCGGTCACTGGTGCTGGTACTGGCCTGGTCACTGGTGCTGGTATTGGCCTGGTTACTGGTCCTGGTTCCTGGTGCTGGTACTGGCCTGGTCACTGGTGCTGGTACTGGCCTGGTCACTGTTGCTGGCCTGGTCACTGGTGCTGGTCACTGGTGCTGGTGCTGGTCACTGGTGCTGGTACTGGCCTGGTCACTGGTGCTGGTTACTGGCGCTGGTACTGGCCTGGTCACTGGTGCTGGCCTGGTCACTGGTGCTGGTACTGGCCTGGTCACTGGTGCTGGTCACTGGTGCTGGTACTGGTGCTGGTACTGGCCTGGTCACTGGTGCTGGTACTGGCCTGGTCACTGGTGCTGGTACTGGCCTGGTCACTGGTGCTGGTACTGGTGCTGGTCACTGGTGCTGGTACTGGCCTGGTCACTGGTGCTGGTCACTGGTGCTGGTACTGGCCTGGTTACTGGTGCTGGTACTGGCCTGGTCACTGGTGCTGGTACTGGCCTGGTCACTGGTGCTGGTACTGGTGCTGGTCACTGGTGCTGGTACTGGCCTGGTCACTGGTGCTGATACTGGCCTGGTCACTGATGCTGGTACTGGTGCTGGTACTGGCCTGGTCACTGGCGCTGGTACTGGGCTGGTCACTGGTGCTGGTACTGGTGCTGGTACTGGCCTGGTCACTGGTGCTGGTACTGGTCACTGGTGCTGGTACTGGCCTGGTCACTGGTGCTGGTACTGGTCACTGGTGCTGGTACTGGCCTGGTCACTGGTGCTGGTACTGGTCACTGGTGCTGGTACTGGTGCTGGTCACTGGTGCTGGTACTGGTGCTGGTCACTGGTGCTGGTGCTGGCCTGGTCACTGGTTCTGGTACTGGCCTGATCAATGGTGCTGGTACTGGTCTGGTCACTGGTGCTGGTCACTTGCTGGTACTGGCCTGGTCACTTGCTGGTACTGGCCTGGTCACTTGCTGGTACTGGCCTGGTCACTTGCCGGTACTGTCACAGAGTGGGGTGTCACAGTGTCACGGTCCCGCGCGCGCCAAAATGCCTCCTGGAGTAGAATGTGGCTGTAGTAGAGAGCAAAGCCGCTTCTTGCTCTTTGCAGCTCCTCCCACAGGCGGAGTGCATGACTCATATCACTCCGCCTGTGAGCCGGATCTACTTCATGTCTCCGACGTGATGTCTGTGCAGGCTCAGCTTGCTGACAGCTGTCACACTCCTGCCTGCATCGATCGATGAGTCATCTCATCTGACTCACTCACTCAGACTGACTCACACACAGAGCCGGGATATTGCCCTGAGCTCGCGGGTGTCCGTGAGCTCAGGGCGGATAGCGGGAGTCTCCCGCGACTTGCGGGAGACTTGAGATGTCTGCAATACTGTCCTGTTGGTGTCTATCCTGAGGCTAACTGCTGGTCAAAAACTGATGCCTTTCACAAGTCCAAAAATGAGGAGAGTTTTCCAGTCACACTTAATGAACTGAAGATGGCTGCTGCGTGTGGTGAGACACACAGTGTGAAAAAACCACGCCCATTATACAATAAACTTTACTGACAAGAACAAGGCCTGCGGCATGCAAATTCTGGCCAGCAGATGGCAGCAGTACAACAATGCATAGGAACAACATGGGGAAACAAAGATAAATGATGCAAGGTACAAATAACTGAGGAGAACAGCACACTCCCCGTCTGAAATTTCCTTTGGAGATTTCACTATGACGAATATGATACAACCTGCAACAAAGAACATGTTAAAATGCAATAAACATAACAGTCGGGTTCCCTGACTCGTAGTAGAGTAGATCATGAAGTTCAAGTTCAGTCCTTTTCATCCTTCAGGAACGTTCTCGATGGGCAATACTAAAATGAGTTCGTTAATCGGCCTTGCAAACCTTTTAAGCTCACCCTTCCTGAAGATCTTCAACTGTTTCACTGGTCCTCTGATTGCAAAGAACCGTCTTAAGGCATTAATGAGGCTGGACGTGTCCATAGATTCTATCACCTCTATGTGAACGGCTCTCACACTCATGCAAGTAAATAGCACAGCCCAACGTTTACTGTTTGCATGACCGCCACGAGTTCTACGTGCGGATACCATCCATGGTCCAAAGACGTCCAGACCAGTGTAGGTGAAGGGCGGTTCTGTACATAGTCTATCCGCAGGCAAGTCGGCTATTTGTTGGTGTAGCTGTTTTCCTCTTGCTTTACGACAGTGCACACAGTCATGCAGTAGTTGGGCTACACGTCTCTTCATACCTATAATCCAAAGACCTGCAGACCTTAACTTGCCCTCAGTGATTTGTCTGCCCTGGTGTTCAGCCCTTTTGTGGTAGTGCCGGATCAGCAACGTGTTGATATGATGTTTGCTGGGAATAATGACAGGATTTTGTTCCGCAACTCCTAGGTGGGCTTGATTCAAACGACCACCAACTCTGAGCAGTCCAAAACTGTCCATAATTGGATTTAAGTTAGCAAGAGGACTTTTTATAGGAATCTGCTGTCTGTTGTTCAAGCACTTCCATTCTACGTTAAATTCTCCCTGCTGGACATGACGTATTATGAGAGACTCGCTATGAGAAATGTCCTCAGCAGAGAAGGGTTTATGGCAGACATGCCAACCGTGACAATCTTTGTCATCCTGAGTATTGTGATAACATCTAGCGATGTGCACTAACCTTGCAATGGTTCTGACAAGTCTCATCCAACTTGTTTCAGTGACTAATGCACTAACTTCAGCGCGGATTTCTGGATCATTATCCGGATCCTGGATGCTGAAAACTTCCTGTACACATTCGTCTGCCCGTCCTAGCAGAAACTCTGGACCTGTAAGCCAAGTAGAGTTAGTAAAAGAACTCATAGACATAGGCCTGGTGGCGTGATCTGCTGGATTGGTACAGAATATTTTATACATAAAGGCGATAATGTGTTCTCTCGTCTCAGACTTGATGTTCATGGTACGCTGAAGAGATTTAAATCTGGATAGCGCTTGCTCCCGATTGTCCGGCAGCCTTACCCTGGTGGTTCGGAAGGGTAATGGAGAAACCCAGTGATCGGTTTCGTCTTTAAAGAACTCACTGTCCGTTATCTTGATGAACTCTCTGTCCTCTACTGATAAGGTTACTTTATCGTCATCCTTGGTTGTGGGAAAGACTGATCTCCCCAAATTGTCAGCAAAGAGGGAAGAAATGATGTCAGGTGGTTGTATGAGTTCTGGAGACTTCTCCTTCACTTCATAGTGATGAGGACACGGCTTAATGCAAGTTGTGTGTCCATCTGCACGCACGTACGTTTTAAATGAGTCAATTCTTGGTTGATCCAAGCATGTATTTCCTATGACTACCCATCCCAAGTCCAGCCTCTGGGCATATGGCGCGTAGTCAGGACCATTACATTGTTGACGCACCTTGTGCATCCTTAGATTGTCTCTGCCAAGCAGGAGTAGAATCTCGGCATTGTTGTCCATAGGTGGGATAACGTTGGCTAGGTGCCTTAGGTGGGGTTGGTGAAATGCAGCTTCTGGGGTAGGAATCTCATCCCTATGGTTGGGTATTTGATCGCATTCAATCAGCGTTGGTAGGGGTATTTCTGTATTCCCTCTGATGGGAGAAGCAATGAATCCTTGCGCCCTCCTGCCGCTAGTCTCTATGCGGCCTGAGCAGGTGTTTAAGATGTAGGGTTCTGATGGTCCCTTTATCCCAAAGGCTTCAAAGAATTTAGGTCCCGCTAAGGACCGGTTGCTTTGGTCGTCGATGATGGCATACATTTTTATTGCCTTTTCTGGTAGTCCCTCTGGATAGACCTTGATTAGGCATATGCGGGCACAACATTTTTCACTCCGGCCCTCACCACATACTTCCAAACATGAGCAGGAAACAGCGGTGGCTGTGTTAGCGTGGTTCTGGGGCTCCCCACCATGTCTTGGAGCAGGACTGGTGGTGACGGCAGCTGGTGAGTCTCTGGTAGGGTGACCACGTGTCCCGGATCGCCCGGGACAGTCCCGCATTTGGAGAGTCTGTCCCGGGTCCCGCTCACCCTCATTCCGGGACAATGCAGTGTCCCGGAATGATCTGAGCCCGACCGTGTGAGCCGCCGTCCGCCGACCGTGAGAACACGTGCCGCTGCTGCCGCACTGCCGCTCCGCTCCCCCACCAAACCGGCAGAAAGGAAGAGGAAGTATGCGAGCATTCATAGTGCCTGGAGCCCTGGACTGTACCATGTCCGCTGGATGAGGGAGGATGGCTGGGCTGTACCATGTTAGAGGGCGGGCTGTACAAGACAATTCGAGCCAATACGAGAGCAGTGAGCAGAGACATAGTGCCTGGTCGGGGGACAGTAATGAAGAAGAAGGTGACACAAGTGGGAGGCTGTAATGAAGAAGAAGGTAAAACAAGTGGGGGACAGTAATGAAGAAGAAGGAGATACAAGTGAGGGACAGTAATGAAAAAAAAAGTTGACACAAGTGGGAGGCTGTAATGAAGAAGAAGGTGAAACAAATGGGGGACAGTAATCAAGAAGAAGGTGACACAAGTGGGGGTTAGTAATCAAGAAGAAGAGGACTTAGTTAAAGCAGGTGCACATTGTAAACAACCTGTTTTAACTAATTGGCAAAAAAAAGTATAAAAAAATCATCTTTTTTTTTTTTTTTGGGCGGGGGTGTTGTCGGGGGGAGGGGGGGGGGTGTCCCTGAATGGCAGTTTGGAAAAGTGGTCACCCTAGTCTCTGGGGAGAGGAACTGGGTGCATAGCTGAGGCATGTCTTTCACTATGACACTCCTCACACTTGATGATGGATTTACAGTCCTTAGCCATGTGCTCCAATGAAGCGCAGCATCTGAAACATACCCCAAGCTCGCTGAGGACTTTCTTGCGCTCCTGTATGGTTTTGGATCTAAACCCTCTGCATTTGTTCAGTGAGTGTGTTTTTTTATGAATGGGACATTCACGATTGAAGGATTTGTCTCCTGATGAGGTATTGTACTGTTTACCCTTGGGTGCTGCAGAAGATGGTAGGTTAGTCCTTCTAACACTCACGCTGCTCTTAAAGTCTCTGTGTTTATGCATGACACTTTCATACCTTGATGATGGTGTCACTGAAGCTGTAGTGTTGAACTCCAGGAAATCGAGGCTGGGGTCATTCCTCATCTGGGACTGTTCATCAATGAATCTGCAGAAATGGATAAATGGGGAAAAGTGACGTCATGCACCCTTTTGTACCTTGAGACTGATGCTGCCCACTTTTCTTGCAGACTGTATGGTAGTTTCACGACAATTGGGTTCACTCCATGGGCTGTATCCAGGTAGCACAGCCCAGTCAGACGAGGGTCTCTTTTGGCAAGCTCTAGTTCCATGAGTAGGTCACTCAAATCCTGAAGCTTATGGACATCCTTAAGATTGATCTTTGGGACGTTCTGCAGTCTCCTGAATAGGGCTTTCTCTATTGCTTCTGCACTGCCGAAGGTACGTTTGAGTCTCTGCCAGGCGGCAGCGAGACCTGCATCTGCTTGTCCTACATAGACAGTTCTGAGGCTCTTGATACGATTTGTGGAGCCTGGGCCCAGCCATTTCATCAAGAGGTCGAGCTCCTGCTCTGCTCTTAAGTTGAGGTTGGCAATGGCGGCCTTGAAGGTTGCCTTCCAAGCTCTATAGCTCTCTGCACGGTCATCAAATTATGAGAGACTTGTATTAATTAGCTCTCTGCTCACCATAAACCTGGCAAACTCAGACATATCTGATTTCTCACTGCTTGTTGCCACGACAACTTGTGATGCCGCCGGGGCATGTAGGCTGCGCGGCGTGAAAGGGTGAGATGCTTCCGGGTAGAATGATGTTGCTGCAGGGTTGAGCTGTGATCTAGCCTCTGTAGATTGTGATTCAAAAGCAAGGGTGGATTGGTTCCTAAAGTGGCCTCTTGATAAATATCAATAAAAGTAGAGGGAATATGGCCGCTCAGCTGGGACGTGACTGATAAGGTGCCTATTGATCAAAAGTAGACATACAGAAAAAAAGGGGGGGAAGGTATCTGTAGATGTGGTGAAGACAAGACGCTTCAGGAACCACTTCACAGACCCAGAAAGATGATCAAAATATAGACTCCAAAAATTGCACTGTGATAGCTGAGTTACAGTGAGAAAAATACTAAATTTTATTAAAGCACTTATGCCTGGTGAGAAGACAAAGAACATTCATGTACACAATACAAATTAAAATAATAAAAACATGTACATGCAGTGGATGGTATCACAAACAGACCAAAATGAAGAAATTAATGGCTGGTAGTAAAGGTTCTGATGGTGGACTGCAGGATATAAGGCCACATCCAGTTAGTTAATTATACCTGTCCTGCCGTGTTCCTGGATAGGAACTCCATAAAGTTCAAAATGACAGGATAATTGTATAGTGCAGTGGGTGTGTAGGCACCTATTGAGAGTGGATCGAGCAAGTGAAACCGAGGGAAAAAACCCCTTCAATGAATCTTGATCCAAACGATGGAAATAAGGTGATTTGCCAGTTACTGCTATATGGGGAGTTGGTGCTGACTGGAATATGTAAACTCCAATTGATGATATTGTCCATCCAAGACTGAACCGATACAATAACAGCAGGTGAAAGATTCCTCTGTGTGCGGACACCGGCACCTGTAGGACGGTTACCAGTCGGCCATGCAGTGATGGTATTGCATACCCCAAGGATGATGGGGAAATAGACAAAAAAGTCCTTAGTGCTGCCAAACAGAGGGATATAAACACCTTAAATCAATAAAATGGAAAGTCCGTACCTCCGTGTGTAGAGTAGCGGTGACCCAGCAGCTTGTAGAGGCTTCCAGCGGCGTAGTCCCATTCAGCGCTTGCTCAAGCCGAGACTGCAGGTGGTGACGGACAGGTCCGTGGCGGACGGTCTTACGTCACATCCGATGTCGGCGAGCAGCGTAACCAGGGGAACCGTAGCCAGGCAGGAGCGATGGGGGTCACCTACACACGTGTTGGAGGTTGGTCGTAGTGAAGCATCCAACTGTAGAAGCTGACGCGTTTCACCGACTCATGTCGGTTTCATCGGAGCAGACAGGTATAATTAACTAACTGGATGTGGCCTTATATCCTGCAGTCCACCATCAGAACCTTTACTACCAGCCATTAATTTCTTCATTTTGGTCTGTTTGTGATACCATCCACTGCATGTACATGTTTTTATTATTTTAATTTGTATTGTGTACATGAATGTTCTTTGTCTTCTCACCAGGCATAAGTGCTTTAATAAAATTTAGTATTTTTCTCACTGTAACTCAGCTATCACAGTGCAATTTTTGGAGTCTATACTTTGATCATCTTTCTGGGTCTGTGAAGTGGTTCCTGAAGCGTCTTGTCTTCACCACATCTACAGATACCTTCCCCCCCTTTTTTTCTGTCTGTAGATTGTGATGACTGCTGCTTGAGCTGTGGGGTTAGGCCAGGAAACGCCTGATAGCCTTTTTGCTGTAATAACTGTCCTTGAGAAGGCGCATCTGGGTGAATGCCATCGGGTTGCTTGGGCGCTGTGAGTGGCACTGGCGCTGTAGATGGAGTTGACTGGGAGGTTTCGGTGTTGTCTGCTTGGACGGTACTGCATACTGGGGGTGGTGCAGATAACTGTTCCAGTACATAGTCGCTGGTGCGATCAGCTGGATCTTCTGTCTCCTGTGGTGGCGAGCAGACTGGATCAAGACCTTGGCTCAATGCTTGCTCAAGTAGTCTTACTTTAGCTAATGCAATTTCCTCTTCCATCTCTGATTCAAGAATCTTTATTTGAGCCTCTGCTTCTGCCCTCTTGACCTCCGCCTCTGCTTCTACCCTCTTGGCATCTGCCCTCTTGGCCTCCGCTTCTGCTCTTGCAAGAGCTTCTTATTCAGTGAAGGAACGTCTCGCTTTGGATTGCTCTGCATTTATGCGGGCCTCTAGTAATCTGTCACTTAGGGCTGAGCTTCTTGAGCATGATGATCTGTGTGACCCAGAGGAATGTTTAGATGAATTTGATCTGTGTGATCTAGTTTCTTGCAAATGGGAGATACGGAGTTCCGCTTTATCTTTAGCACGCAGCACCATGGCGTCTCTTTGTCTGTCTGTTGATTCTGCCTTGCTCAGTTCTGAAAGGGCTTCATCATTATTAGCATCTTTAAGAAAGGTTATATACCTTGTGGACAGTCTCTTGTATCTTTCATGAGCTGTGTTCAGTTGCCTGATGGCGACTTGTGAGCTTGTGACATCACCAAAGGATTTAAGGCCTGACATGAGGGAGGAAACTCGATCCCATAGCTCTTCCAGGTTATCACATAGCTCGTCTTTTGTGGTTTGATAGTTTTCCCTGACCTTTAGTGTCGGTTTGAGGGAGCGTCTTGGTCGCACGACTTGGTCTGCTGGAAGTGTGGGTTCTGCTTCCTGTTCTTCATAAAGATCGGTATCAGGCTGCATTAACTTTGTTTCATCACTGGGGAACTGTGCGAGGTCCTTTTCTGCCATTTTATTTAAGGTGCGCTGTCTCTTTAAGAAAATAAACTTTTGAATTGGGGGCTGAAAATTGCAGTACGGCTGCGCTGGGTCACTCTGGCAAGGTTCCTCAGGTGTTTTGAGCGATTTGCGGGGTTTGATAGGAGAGGGACCCCGCGTGCGTTAACAATTCTTCTGCTATGCGAGCAAAGACTTGTGGAACATTCACTGTAGCCGGGCAGATTTGCTGCATGTGGGCCTGTTGCAGGGGAGATTCCTGAGTGTGGTACCGCACTCCGAGGGAATCTGTAGCTGGGGTGTCGACATTAAGGCAGTTTTTGACTGTTCTGTCCCCACATGAAGGCGATTGAAGGTATAACTGATAATAGCTGTGTGACTTCTTATCTTTGTATCCAAGCAGTGGGGCAAACCGGACCGGCAGATGCTCAGGTTTGATGAATCCAGACTTAGGCATGAGGATGAAATCAAACGTGGGTTTATTCAATCCAGATACAGCAATAAACGGTGATACAATACTGTCCTGTAGTAGTGGTATCAATACTGTCCTGTTGGTGTCTATCCTGAGGCTAACTGCTGGTCAAAAACTGATGCCTTTTCACAAGTCCAAAAATGAGGAGAGTTTTCCAGTCACACTTAAAGCGGAGTTTCACCCAAAAGTGGAACTTCCGCTTTAGGTGGTCCTAACCCCCTGACATGCCACATTTGGCATGTCATTTTTTTTTGGGGGTGGGAACGGGTACCTAGTTTTGACAGGTACCCACTCCCACTTCCGCTCGGAGCGGCGCCCTGAGCGGAAGTTCTCCTCTCCCCCTCCCTCCCTGCAATCTTCTGGGACATGTCAAAGGTCCCAGAAGATTGCCGGCCAATCACGGCGCGTAGCGCAACTCGCGCATGCGCAGTGCGTACATGGCTGTGAAGCCGCAAACTGTCACAGCCGGGTGCCCACAGCAGTGATGCCGGCGCCGAGGGAGAGGAGCGAGGCTTCGGGCGGCCGCATCGCTGGACCGTTGGACAGGTGAGTGAAATGGCTGGAACTCCGCTTTAATGAACTGAAGATGGCTGCTGCGTGTGGTGAGACACACAGTGTGAAAAAACCACGCCCATTATACAATAAACTTTACTGACAAGAACAAGGCGTGCGGCATGCAAATTCTGGCCAGCAGATGGCAGCAGTACAACAATGCATAGGAACAACATGGAGAAACAAAGATAAATGATGCAATGTACAAATAACTGAGGAGAACAGCACAAGCTGCACCCTCTTTTAGACATACCTGCCAACTGTCCCGTTTTTCCCGGGACAATCCCGGCAAATAGGAGCCTGTCCCAGGTATTTTACATTGTCCCTGTTAATCAGGGACAATGTAAATCATTTAAAAAAAAAAATAAATAAATAATTTTTTTTTTTTTTGTGCCACACAGTGTCGCTCTCACCCCAGCTAGGAGTTGTAGTTCTGGCAGCAGGTTGTCTCTCTCTCTGTGCCCGCTCACTCTTCCCGCCTGTCGCAAATTTAACGTGTCACAGAAGGCAGGGTGTCAGCATGGTGCACTTTCCAAAATCCGCCAGCAGGGGGAGGCAGAGCACCTTCCGACAAGCTGGAGGCCTCACACTCCATTAATTACTACTATCAATAATGTTTTTTTATAGATATAATTTATACACCTGTTAATTGATACATATATATAGTTTTCTAGCTCTACATAAATGTGTGTACATATCCGTGTATGTGTGTGCATATATATATATATATATATATATATATATATATTTCTAAAAAAAAATGAAAACAGACCTCAATCCTCAATGGGAAAAATCTCATGCTGGATATCTATACTGGTATGGACTTGGTATGTGTTAGGATAATATGGACTGGGTAATGTGTTAGGATCTATACTGGTATGGACTATACTGGTATGGACTCTGTAATGTGTTAGGATGGTATGGACTGGGGAATGTGTTAGGATCTATACCGGTATGGACTGGGTAATGTGTTAGGATGGTATGGACTGGGGAATGTGTTAGGATCTATACCAGTATGGACTGGGTAATGTGTTAGGATCTATACTGGTATGGACTGGGTAATGTGTTAGGATCTATACTGGTATGGACTGGGTAATGTGTTAGGATCTATACTGGTATGGACTGGGTAATGTGTGAGGATGGTATGGACTGGGTAATGTGTTAGGATCTATACTGGTATGGACTGGGTAATGTGTGAGGATGATATGGACTGGGTAATGTGTTAGGATCTATACTGGTATGGACTGGGTAATGTGTTAGGATCTATACTGGTATGGACTGGGGAATGTGTTAGGATCTATACTGGTATGGACTGGGTAAAGTGTTAGGATCTATACCAGTATGGACTGGGTAATGTGTTAGAATCTATACTGGTATGGACTGGGTAATGTGTTAGGATCTATACTGGTATGGACTGGGTAATGTGTTAGGATCTATACTGGTATGGACTGGGTAATGTTTTAGGATCTATACTGGTATGGACTGGGTAATGTGTTAGGAAGGAAAGGATGCTACATTGTTTTATGTAAATGAAAATTATCACCCTACAGAGGGCTGAATTCAAAGACAGGTGAATAAAGTGTGAAATGTGCTCAGGTGTGACCATACAAAAAATGGAATATGTAAATCTAAATAAAGTATTAGGTGTAAATAAGTACAATAAAACCTAATTATACCAGATAGTATAATCATACTTATTTACACCTTGCACTTTATTTATATTTACATATTACATTTTTTCTATGGTCACACCTGAGCACATTTCACACTTTAGAATTGCAGGGAATTGTGATGAGAATTTTAAACTTAAGGCAGAAGTAGTGCAGCAGAATGGGAGAATTATTCAAACTCTGCTACTTTGGCCATAAGTTTTCAATTCCCTTTTCAATTTCCTGTAATTCTCTCTTTATGAAGTAGACCCTATAATCTGATAAGTAGGCGGAGATTAATTATGCGGAGTGGGCGGAGCTTCAGGGAAGTGGGTGTGGTAAGTAATTGATAGCTGTGCTGCAAAGTGTCCCTGGAATTTTTTTTCAAATGTTGGCAACTATGTTATATACAAAAAAAAAAAAACAGGGTTTGACAGGAGGGTGAGTGGGCACTATGTGTGCCACATTACTATTTTCTTTGGAGTGCCCAAAGTTGTCCCAAACCTGTTACAATCCTATAGTGTATGCTAAAAAAAATGTACTGTACACTGCTAAAGTGTTGGGGTTTGGCTTGAAGAAAAAGTGGCCACCCTAGCGCACCCCTACACCTAAAATGCAAAAAAAGGTCTCTGGCAGCAAATAGGTTGAAGGGCTTGGCAGGGACGTGGGCACTATGACATTCCACAGTGAGTGAGGGGACCAAGTCCCTCCACTGCATGGATCTGTTATCTCTTATGTGTACTGTCACCTTGTGTTATCCCAATAAAGATTTGAGGGGAAAAAAAAAAAAGCTGACAATAACACAGAGTGGGTGGGCGTGTCTGGAGGTGCGCCGTGTTCGGTCAGCTGACAACAACACGGAGTGAGTAGGCGTGTCTGGAGCGGTGACGTGTTCGGTCAGCTGACAGGAGCTGCGGAGTGGTGTAGCCGTGCTAGTGGCGGTGTGTCCCGGCTGCGGAGGTGGGGATTCCTCGTTCCCCGGGGACAGGATGGCCGCCGAGATCCACTCCAAGCCTCTGACCCGCAAGCCGGTGCTTCTGAACAAGGTGGAGGGCTCGCAAGACGTGGTGAACATGGCGGTGATTGTGCCCAAGGAGGACGGGGTGATCAGTGTGTCCGAGGACAGGTATGAGCTCCTCCATCATCTATTAATGAGCGCTGTGAATAATTTAGAGTCTGCGCTGTGACAGGTGCACAAGGATCTCATATGACTGCTGGAAGTTCTCTAGGTGGTTGTCCATGGCAACCGCACATCACATTCTATACTATACAGACTGATGTCAGTTTGTGATGGAGGAGCTGTGCACTGTCACTGCCCCCTGGGTGACAGCTCCTCCCACACCTGAGCATGCTTTTTCCTATAGTTATCTTTTCCTTTTGGGTGAAGCAATGGGGATGGGGTTATAACCTCTGTCAGGTTTTTTTTTTTTTTTTTAAATCTCCTGCTAGGGAAGAAACACGCACCAATGGATCGGCAAGATCCGCAGATCAACAGATCTAATGATAAAGTCAAAAAAAGTACAAATTAAATTGATTCTAAAATCAAAATGTTTTTTTCTTTTTAACCCCTTGGAGCCAGCGCCTGCCGCCGTTCACATCAGCAGGATTTGACAGGTCGGATCGCAGCCTATCACCAGCAATGGGGGCGTCCTAATCGGTGAGATTCCGCATCGATTTCCAAAAGTAGTTCCTGCACTAATTTTGGTGACTTTAATACACATCTGTGCAGGAACCCGCACATATGTCTTTCATGTCGCTCCCGAAGTCGGGCTGAAATGCAGCTTTGAAATCATGCAAGTTCAGGTGAAGTTGCATGATTCCAAAGCCGTGTTCAGTGTAAATGAAGGCTTGATTGGTTTTACATGCCAGGAGGTGGGGCTTAAGGTTATATGACACATGATCATTATATGTTACATGATCCGAAATCTCCCAATCACAAGCAGCAATCACAAGTTTTCCATCAGCCACTGGAAGCATGCAGGATGTGTGTGTGATCTAGGCACAGCGCTGTTTGCACTAATGCTCTCAAATATGCGGCTGATCAGTGACCAGTCCCAGCCACTGAGAGGCTGCATTTTTGTGTGCAGCTGGCGCCAAGCAGTTAACCTTAAAGTGGTTGTAAACATGAAATATGAACACTCTATAGCAGGGATCCTCAAACTACGGCTCTCCAGCTGTTGAACTACATGTCCAATGAGGCATTGTAAAACTCTGACATTCACAGACATGACTAGGCATGATGGGAATTGTAGTTCCTGAACAACTGGAGGGCCATAGTTTGAAGACCCCTGCAAGTCTATAGTGTGTACTTGCCTCAATCCAAAGCAAGTGTCATTTCCGTCTACTGCCCTGTTCCTGCGCTATCAGAATGAATCACTTCTAACAAGTTTTCCTGACACCAGAAGAAAAATGGTGACAGGGGAGGCAGCGTAGGCGTGCGCAGGGGGTGTGGCCTGGTGCCAATTCCCCCCACACCTCCACCCTGCAGTGCTGCTGGATTCCCTCCTCTCTTACCCCCCACCCCCAGTTTGTGAATGAATAGGAAGCCACTTAGCACAGAGCACCACTTCCTATTCATTCACTGTCTAGTGCAGCTGAGGCTGCAGAGAAAAGACGTGTGTTTGAGCTGTGGGGTGCACACCCTAATGCAATAGGCTGCACACACCTATGGGAGGCAGCCCCAGCTTATTGAAACCCTAAGCTCTGTTGACGTGTTGAGGGGGTTGTGTCCTTTCCTTCCAATTAGCTCTCAGAGCTCTCCTTACTGAGCTTTACAGAGTGTAACTTCGGCTCTCCGGCCCCTTTTTTCTCAGACAAGCTTTAAAGTGTGACTAAATCCACAGCAGTAAAATCAGTGTGTATATGCAGTAAAGCATGCTTATTATATACACTGTGGAACCTAAAGGGTTAATCCTCCATATTGTGTAAAAAGGCTGTTTGATCCTGTCTTCTCTGATTCTCCCCTTCTTCCACTGTCTCCTAATAATTTCCTGATAACACAGAATCTATGTAGTTAGGTTGCACATGCTCAGTTTGGTGTGTGTTGCTAAGGAGGCTTTTTCTTGGGAGGGTGCATGTGATCAGCACAGGGCCAATCAGCACTGTCCAGACAGAGGGTCAGGGGTCCTGCAGTCTCATAGGACAATCGGGGGAGAATAAAAACTCCTCTTATAAGCTTTAACCAGACACTGATAGAAGTCATAAGACTGCTATATGCTGCTGATGAGAAAAGGTATTTAGCATTTTATATTTTCTAAAACTAGTGCATATCCATGTTCTGTGTACTGTGAGAGACCAGATATAGTATATTCAGGTTCTGGGTTTAGTAGCACTTTAAATATTCTGCATTTTGAACGGATGTAGAGAAGAGAAGACTGCAGATAAACATATACAACTTGTGTATGTGTTTCCTCTCTGTGTATCACCTGAGAACAGTCACTTCACTGGGTATATGAGAGGCTTTACAACCACTGTAATGCACTAAGGTAAAAATCGCCCCACTACCTGTCTCCTCTTTTATGTCCCAGTGCTGCTTTGCTGTCTTCTTATCACAGGATTCAGTGGGAGCAATTGGTTTCTGCTGTTGTCATTCAAATCCTGTGATGAGGGGGCGTGGCCTAGCCATGCTGTGTGTATCTATGGACTCACATAGCCCGGCTGGGAGCACAGGTGTCCTTATAGCACATGGCCTGCTGGGAAGGCACCCAAAGTAGTGGAGAGTTCCAGCAGGGGACCACCAAGGAGGAGGTAAGGGGCAGGCTATGCAATATCGTTGCACAGAGCAGGTAAGAGATAATATCTTTTTTATTTTTGTTTTTCAAAAACTTCTGTTAAAGGATAAGGGAACCTCTGAACATGGTACTTCCATATACACGGTGTAACATGTAACCTGTTCAGCATCTAAAACCCGCTTCCTTCGATTTCCCCCCCTCCATGTAGCAGCAAGCCGAGGATCTTCTGTCACAATTGAAATAGAGTGCAGTCGTGTGGGGCTCCACTCACACGTCCGCATCATTGATTTGTAGAGCTCTGTAAATTAATGAACTACAAGTACCGACAGTCTTTGCTTATGGTTTTCAATGAACCACCAGGGGCGCTATTGAGCACTCTAGGAAGTTCATTGAACTTCCTGCTTGTACAAGCAGACAGTCTGCAGGAGCCTGGAATTACACTCATGATCTGCTGTTCCTGGGTGCAATGCTTTATAGGCTCCTAACAAAAATAAATAATAAATTCACTTTTTATTACCTGCAATAAAGGTGAACTTGACCTTTATTATCACTTTAATTGCCAAACTGCAACCCAGGCCACATCTGGTCCTCTACAGGGTTTTACCTGGCCCATAGCATTTCTGATGTAAGGAAGGGGGGACTTTGATGTGATTGGGGGGGAGGGACTCTGATGTAGGGTTGCACCGATACCGAGCATTTGCCTCCTCGTGCAAATGCTCCAATACCTAAAACCGATAGCTTTGCAATGCGATTTGAGCCCATACAAAATGAATAGACTAATTGCACTGCAAAGAATGGCATGTGTTTTAAACAGGAATGCGGCACTATTCCTGTCTGAATTGCATGTGGTTTCCCACACCGCTCGTTGTCCTAGTGACTTCAGCCTGGGTTCACACAGGAGCAGTGTGGGAAACCTTATGTGATTTGGGACAGGATTACGCTATTCATTATGTATAACTTAAATCGCACTGCAAACGCATCGGTACTCGGTATTGGTGAAAAATGGTATTGGTGCAACTCAACTCTGATGTGAAAAATGGAGCTATGGTGGGGGGGGGGCGCTATGATGTGAAAGGAGGTACTCTGATATGATGGGGAATCTGGTAAGAAAAGAGGGACTCTGATATAAGAGTATACAGATTTCTTTTCCACCCCCGAATATTTGTAAAATCTTCAGTGTTGCTCTCATGCTGAAATTACTGGAAGCCCTTGGTTTACAGTACACTAAAAAAAAAAAAAAATCCAACACCTTTCGGGGGCTAGAACAAACTCCCCCTTCAATTAAAACCCAACTCCATGTTTACTGTGCCTTTAACTGGTTCCTGTCTTACCGCCGAAACACAGCGCCGTATACTGAATGTGTCTGAGGCTGTAATAGTGTGTTTGGACAAGCTTGGCCCATATGAACTATTTACAAGCACAGTACACCTAGAGTTAGGCCCTGTACACACGTACCGATTGTCGGCCATAAATATTCGGCCGAAGACCGATCGGCCGATTGTAGGCTTGTTAGTATGATGCTTCCGACAGCCGACAGCGCATTTTCGGCCGAACAGAATCTGTCGTGCAAGCATTAAAATTTTTGTTGGCCAACACCAGAACGGCCGATTGTTCGCCAGTCAGTACAGATTTCGGCCGACAGACAGCAGATTAGCAAGACTGGGCATGCTCAGAAAAGAAAAAACACACGGAAAGTTAACCATCACATGACATCACTTCTGCAGTCGGCTGTTGTTGGCCGACAAAATTCGTGTGCAGTCTTTTGCAGTTTTCAACAGACACGACAGCACAGGACAAAAGACGGCCGATCGTTCGGCCGACGATCAGTACGTGTGTACGGGGCTTTAGGCTTTAAAATAGGAACTCAAAATAGAACTTGTTCACACAAATACTGCTGGCTAGTAACTCTTCTAATCCAGAAGTTAGCTTCCCTACATAGATGCACACAGGAAAGCCCTATTTTGCATCTATTCAAGTTCCTCATTTTAACTGAAGCCCTGATGGATGGGAAGTTTTTTTTTCTGGCACCCGAAACATGTTTTTTTTTTGTGTACCAATAAATCAGGACTGTTATCTTTTGGTCTGGCACTCCTTTCATTGGTGCTTTTTTTTTTTTCCACTGGTAACTTGCTGGATACCCACCGGAGGGTAGCCTTGTCTGTTATGAGCTTAACCTGGGTCAGTACCAGTAAGCTCTCCGAACATTTGTCTTCTCACTACTTTGTACTCTAATTATTGTCCCAGCGCCTCTTTGGTGCTTATTTTCTTTGTTGTATTTTTTTTATTTTTTGCCATCTGCTGCAGTATGTCCCCTTTGGGCAAATTTCCCTTCATTTCCTGTCCCGTAGCCAAAACAGGATTGAAAGGAAATTCCTCAAAATTAAGGGAATCCCTGGTTGTAACCAGAACTAGTGTCCCCATTGGAAGATTTCCCCTCATCCTGTTCTGATGAAAACCCAAAATTTGGGATTTTTTTTTTTGCTTAAAATGGTCTGATCAAAAGGAAAACATGGAGAGGGTGAATCTCCCTAACAGGGGCACAGACCGCAATAAATACACATTACTGCGGTGTAACAATATGCACCCAGCCTAACGAATGGTTTTGGATTAGGGTTCCTTACCGTTCTATAATACGGGCTCTTACTGCGTTCAGAATAAGCTCCATGTACACGGGACGTTGTAAATGGCCGTTTAGGAGCAGTTGGGTGTTTTTTTCAGAAGCCCCTGAACCCATCTACATTTTATCTTATCTGTCCATGTACACAGGGTCGTTTACAGTCATTTGCAGGCAGTTGAGTTCAGGGACATTTTTGGAACGCAATTATTTGCATTTGAACGTGTGTTTCCCGGCGTTTCAAACGCAAAAACGTGACCAAACGCGACCGAACGTGATGAAGTACGTTCAGCCACGTTTTCCTTTTTTTTTTTTTTCTTCCATTCAAAATCAATGGTTCCCTTTGGGAGCCTATTGATTTGAATGGAAGTCGCACCGCAAGTCGGATCAGGATGATCCGACTTGCGGTGCGACTTGCGCTGTGAGAATCCTGAGGGGAAACTCCACGCCAAAAATGGGAAAAAAACTGCGTGGGGGTCCCCCCCAGGTTCTAAACCAGGCCCTTCGGGTCTGGTATGGAATTTGAGGGTAGCCCCATGCTGAAAAAACGGCGTGGGGGTCCCCCCCAAAATCCATACCAGATCCTTATCCGAGCATGCAGCCCGGTAGGGCAGGAAGGGGGAGGGGACGAGCGAGCGGTCCCATCCCCCCCCCTGGACCATACCAGGCCACATGCCCTCAACATGGAGGGGGGGTGTTGGTGCTTTGGGGCAGGGGGAGCTCTGCACCCCCCACCTCAAAGCAGTTTGCCCCCATGTTGATGAGGACAAGGGCCTCATCCCCACAACCCTGGCCGGTGGTTGTGGGGGTCTGCGGGCAGGGAGCTCATTGGAATCTGGAAGCCCCCTTTAACAAGGGGGCCCCCCCAGATCCCGGACCCGCTCCCTATGTGAATGGGTATGGGGTACACTGTACCTCTACCCATTCACCACCCCATAAAAGGCAGTGTATGTAAATAACGACAGGAGACGCTTTGGAAAGTTTTTTAAAAAGCACGTTTAACAGCTGCTTTTTCCCGGCATCAGAACTAGCTTTGCGGCACGTTTTTTCTAACGTCCCGTGTACATGGAGCCTAATTCTTGTTCCTTTTAGAATCTTATAGTGTGCGAAGTATAGTACTGAAAATGTATCAGTCTTCAGTCTATAGTAAATTGTTACACATAATTTAATGGGACGTTATGGTTGTTTGTCTACTTTGTAGAAAAAAAGAATTGGCCATTACCTTCTTGCTGACCGCCCAGTGCATGTGTGTGTCAGCAGGGTGGATGGGCCTTAATCCCAGTCATAGTGGTCAGGAACTCTTCTGCTGCTTCCCGTCATTCAGAACCCCTCAAAAGGTTGAGAGGCATCGGCAAGGGGTTAAAACATAGTTTATCTTTTGCTGCATTACTCGCATACAATTCAGAGCTGAGCCCTGCAGTACCACTTTTCTGACACTAGATGTTTTAAGCCTCCCTGGTGAAATGTCGGGCCAGCATCATTTATCCCACTTTAAAAAAACTGTTATGAGCCATCTCCAACCTGTCATTGGACAGTGAAGGATAAGCATCCCAGTAATGAGCTCATCTTTCTATCACTTTGCTTTCTCCTTCTATCAGCATTCTTCTGGACTTCTTGTGCTTCTTTTCCCACAAAAAGTTTCTCCTAACTGTATCCTCATTGAATATGGTGTGTATAGGAATCCAGTGCATGAATGCGTGAACTGCCATAGTTCGCTACATGTTTTACACTATAAAGTCCCTATGCTTTTATTTAGAATAAGGGCTTGTTCACACCAGAGCCAACATGTGCCCGGGCGACGGTGTGCATTGTGCATGGGATGTTAGTACAATGCGAGACACTGTTTCCTTATTTTTTTTTTAATTGACGTGTCACAAAATAAAACTTTGTTCACGTGTATGCGCTGAAGCGCGATGACACGTGGAAGGTGATTAAAAATGCATGTCTGTTATGGTGTGAACAGGGTACAAAGAAAACTATTGTTCTACATAGATTTTACTGATAGTGTGAACAAGCCCTGAAGATTTGGATTTTATGCTCTGCGAGAATCCTGCAAACCATATTTTTCTTTGTATTACTCTCAGTACAGGTTTCCTTTAACCACTTGCCTGTGTGTGTATATATGTATGTATGTATATGTGTGTGTGTGTGTGTATATATATATATATATATATATATATATATATATATATATATATATATATATATATATATATATATATATATATATATATATATATATATATATATATATATATATATATATATATATATATATATATATATATATATATATACAGTATCTCACAAAAGTGAGTACACCCCTCACATTTTTGTAAATATTTTATTATATCTTTTCATGTGACAACACTGAAGAAATGACACTTTGTTGTAAAGTAGTGAGTGTACAGCTTGTATAAGGGCTCTTTCACACACGGAGTCTGTCAGGGGGACTCCGTTTTTCTCGGCGGATCGATCCGCCGATCCCCTGCTGAGCAGGCGGATGACAGCTTTGTCTCTTCGCTGTGTGCGGAGACACAGCTGTCAGGTCCCCATTCATCTCCATGGGGGAATCGGATGGGAACGGACCGTCTGTCCGTTTTCATCCGATCCACCAGACGGATGGAAAATAGGGTTTCCATCTGTCCGGTTTTGACGAATCGGATTGGATGTCAGCGGATAGGTCTCCGCTGACATCCGATGACCCATAGGGATGCATGGGGCATCCGTTCAGATCCGCCAAAAAAACTTGACAGGCGGATCTGAACGGACTTCATGTGTGAAAGGGGCCTTACAGGGTAAATTTGCTGTCCCCTCAAAATAACTCGCCACACAGCCATTAATATCTAAACCGCTGGCAACAAAAGTGAGTAAAGCCTTTTTTATTTTCTTTTAAAATAATAAACCTGTTATACTTCCCTCCTCTGGCCAGTTTGTTTTGCACAGAGCAGCCCGGATCCTCCTCTTCTCGGGTCCCTTTTCAGTGCTCCTGGCCCCTCCCTCCTGTTGAGAGCCCCCACAGTAAGCAGCTTGCTATGGGGGCTCCCGAGCCGAGCTGCAGCTTTGTATATCCATTCAGACACAGAGCTGCCGTTCGGCCCCACCAACTCTCTCTCCTGATTGGCTAATTGAGTTTGTAAGTATTTGGGGGGCTGCTGCCCATGGAAGGCTTTTTATCTTAAAGTGTTACTAAACCCAGGACTCTGCATTCACTGGTCTCCCTCAGTACACAGAACATGGGAATGCAATTATTGTAGTAAATATAAAGGGATAAATGCCTTTTCCCATCAGCAGTATATAGCAGTCTTGTGACTTCTGTCAGTTTTCTAGTAAAGTTTTTAGGAGGAGTTTTCTTTCTCCCCTGATCCTCTGTCTAGACAGTGCTGATTGGTCCTGCGCTGATCACATGCACTCTCCCAAGAAATGGGGAAAAAAACAAAATACCAAACTGAGCATGTGCAGCCTGTTCCCTGGCTCTGAAAAAGTATTTTTTGGAGACGGTGAAAGAATGAGGATCAGAGAAGACAGGATCAAACAGCCTTTATACACAATGCAAAGAATTAACCCCTTAGGTTCCACAGTGAGTATAACAAGCATGCTTTACTTCATATACAGACTAATTTTACTGTTGTGGGTTTAGTAACACTTTAATGCATAGAATGCATTAAGATAAAAAGAATTTCTGATTTTACAACCACTTTAAGGCTCCATGTACACGGGACGCTGGAAATGGTCGTTTAGGAGCAGTTGGGCGTTTTTTTCAGAAGCCCCTGAACCCATCTACATTTTATCTTATCTGTCCATGTACACCAGGTCGTTTACAGTCATTTGCAGGCAGTTGCGTTCAGGGACTTTTTTTAGAACGCAATTATTTGCGTTCAAACGTGTGTTTCCCGGTCACGGGTACAAACGTGACCGAACGGACGTTTCAAACGTCCTAAAAATTCCAGCATTCAAAGGGACTTTTAACAACGTCCCATGTACATGGAGCCTAAAGCCTCATATCAGGCAATGTTCGTTTTATTTTATATTGGAATGTGTGTGAAAGAGTGAATCTCTGTACATGCCTCCATTGAATAGGTGCAGGTGTCGCCAGGACGGGAAGGCTCAAACCGCAATATTGAGTGGAATTTACAAGGACGAGCACACAGAATTCAAAATATCTGTGAACGACTACTGAGCTTTTATCCTTTATTTTTAAAGCCTAAAGCCCAATCCCAGGAATACGTAAAATAATCCCTTGCATTAGGACTGTGCCCGCACTGTAGGGGTTAATTGCTTGTTTTGTCTAGGGAAGAGGGGAAATATTTGCATACCTAATCCTTTGCTTCCATGTCTGTTTGGGTTATGTTCCAGCAGGTGCTGTTTTTACAGCGAGATTCCTGCTGGGAGAAGATAAAGCCAAACTGACTACAGGAGATGCAGGCATGCTGTGTGTCAGCACGGTATCCTGTGTCTCCAAGACCTACACAAACTGACCGTGCCAGCGCCAATCTACTTCCAGAACAAAACAGGAGAGAGGGGGATCTGGCAGGATCACTAGGTATTTCAGAATAAATAAGGGTCCTAACAAAGAGGCGGCATTTACCTACAGCAGTATGACAAAGTAGACACATACTGTATATGTGAGATCCATTTTTGTGGTAAAGTACACTTTAAAGGGATAGTACAGGCAGATTTTTCTTTTGTTTAAAAATAACAAACCTGTTATACGTACTTGCTTTGTGCAGTTGTTTTGCACAGAGCAGCTGAAACCCCAGCTGCACACAGAAGATTTTTACCTTTATGTATAAATTGTATGAAGGTAACCTTGAGCCTTTACAACCACTTTAACCACTTCCCGACCACCCGCCGCCTTTTTACTGCGGCAGGGTTGCTCTCCTGCGCAAACCGACGTAGACCTACGTCAGTCGCGGGAAGCTAGGGGGCTAGCGTGCGCAGCCGGTGCGCTCCCGCCCCCACTCGGCAGCGGGGAAGCTGATTCACGGGGCAGGCGGCTCCGATTGCCGCCTGACACCCGCGATCGCTCCCCCCTGAGAGAGAAGGACGGTCAGCTGTTGTAAACACAGCTGACTGTTCTTCTCCCTGAAATGATCATAGAGCTCATGTGATCCTTCTATGTAGGATCACATGTCTCTATGGTCATTTCACAAGCCACGCCCCCCCACAGTTAGAATCACTCCCCTAGGCTCACATTTAATCCATTGATCACCCGTAGGGTTAACCCCTTTCCTGCCAGTGTCATTATTACAGTAACAGTGCATATTTTTAGCAAATGGTACCCCCAAAAGTGTCAAAAATGTCAGTTAGGGGTCTGATCTGTCCGCCGCAATGTCGCATCCCGCAATAAATTGCAGAGCGCCGCCATTCCTAGTAAAAAAAAAAATAAAAATGACAAATCTTTCCCGTAGTTAATAGACACAATAACTTGTGCGCAAACCAATCAAAATACGCTTATTGCAATTTTTTTTTTTTTTTTACCAAAAATATGTAGCAGAAAACAAATTGGCCTAAAATGTTAAAAATTTTTGATTTTTACATTGTTTGAGAATGTCATATAGCAGAATGTGAAAAATATTGTTTTGTTTTTCAAAATTGTCGCTCTTTTTTGTTCTGGTTATACTGCCCCCTACAGGAGTAGGACACTAGGCATAAAAAAGCTTGACTACGCCTATGGGCAGTCCCATGGGGTATACACCCACACTCATAGTGCTATAGGCACTATCGGGAGGACTAAGCAGAAAAAAAATTAGTGCCTATAGCACTATGAGTGTGGGTGTATACCCCATGGGACTGCCCATAGGCGTAGTCAAAGATTTTTTCTGCCTAGTGTCCTACTCCTGTAGAGGGCAGTATAACCCAATGGTTAAGAAGAATCAGGAGCTTTGTCCATCAATGAACGAAAGAGAAATGCTTTGTTCATATTTCATTACAACCACTTTAAGCTGCAAAGGCAGCCATATGGAAGTATACACAAGACGTGCCAACAATTATCCCCCTGTCCATGTTGAAAGCACAAATCCAAAACACTAGGCTTGTGGCAGTAGTGCGATATTCCTAATTAAAAAGCTCATTTGGCTGTCAAAAACAAAGAGGCATCCCGCGGTAGTGGCATCCCTATATCTGGGGGATTTTCTCACTTCAATCAACATCAAGGACTCTTACCTTCACATTCCAGCCATGCTGTGGGCGAGGAGCATTATCAGTTTGTGGCATTTACCATGATCTCGCCTCCTCTCCTCCGGTCTTCACAAAGTGTTGGCCCCGGTGCTAGCATTGTTGTGTCGGCAGGGGATCATGGTACTGGGGTACCTGGACGATCATCTTCTGTGAGCAGAGTCTCTGGATGCGATCTTGGAGGGAGTTCGGTTGTATTCTGAACCTTCAGAAATCTGTTCGTCTGTGCACACTTTTACAAAGTTTTATAAAGTGGATGTGTTGGAATCTGCAGATGATTCTTTTGGACGCAAGGTTTTGCAGGCTGCTGTTTAGAGGACCTGGTCCTATTTCAGGGTGTATTGTTTTTTTCTGGTGAGCTCCAGTTGTTTTGGTTGAGCTCCATGTTACCTGATTGGCTATGATTAGCCTTGGGAATTTTTTTCTGCTATTTTCCCACCCCTCATGTTTAACACTGCTTTGGGACGTCCCAATGGTTAAGAAGAATTAGGAGCTGTGTCCGTCAATGAACACAAGCGAAAATGGGATTTTTGACTTACCGTAAAATCAGTTTCTCTGATGTTCATTGGCGGGCACAGCACCCACCCCTCTGTGGAGTTGGCTTTCTCCTGACACTGCTTGTAACAAAACAAAAGAGTACCTATAGCTGAGTGTGGGTGTATACCCCTTGGGACTGCCCATAGCCGTAGTCAAGGTTTTTCCTGCCTAGTGTCCTCCTCCTGTAGGGGGCAGAATAACCCAATGGTTAAGAATCAGGAGCTGTGTCCATCAATGAACATCAGAAAATTTTTTTTCTCTATCGTTCATTAACGGACGCAGTTCTCTCTTATTCATATCAGTAGGGTTATACTGCCTCTTACAGGAGTAGGACACTAGGCAGGAAAAAGTTCTGGCTATGCCTATGGGCAGTCCCGGAGGGTACACCCTCTCTCTTCCTGATAGGATGTCAGTTTTAATCCTGCCATCAGGACCTGGCTGGCTGTTTTTGGCCTTGGGGACTTGTTCTTTTCTGCTGTTCCCACCCCTCTTTTTATGGCACTGCTTTGGGATGTCCCTACTGATATAAATCAGAGAGAACTGCGTCCGTCAATGAAAGATAGAAAAAAATGGATTTTTGACTTATCGTAAAATCCTTTTCTCTTAAGTTCATTGACGGACGCAGTACCCGTCTCTCTATTTTGAGTTGGGTTGGTGTTACTTTCTGACACTGCTTTGATACAAAACTGACATTCTATGCAGAAAAAGAGAGGGTGTACCCTCCGGGACTGCCCATAGGCGTAGCCATAACTTTTTCCTGCCTAGTGTCCTACTCCTGTAGGGGGCAGTATAACCCTACTGATATGAATCCGAGAGAACTGAGTCCGTCAATGAACTTAAGAGAAAAGGATTTTACGGTAAGTCAAAAATCCAGTTTTTATGAAAAGTAAAAAATCTCATTATCCCTCTATAATGTGTACTTGTCTCAAACCAGAGCACTAAGTGTCATATCTGTCTGTTGGCTCGGTCCTCTGGTATCAGAATGTGTCGCTGACAAGTTTTCCTGACATCAAGAGAAAAAGGTGATGGGGGAGACCTCCAGGACACAGCCTTTGATTTGACCGCATCATCCCTTTTCCCTCCCCCATCATCTGACTGGATAGTGAAAGAAGGGGAGGGTGAGGGCCCCAGGCTGTCATTCTTAAGCCTCGTACACATGCAACGATTATCGGCCGACCGATCGGCTGTCTTTTGTCCAGTGTTGTTGTGTTGGTTGGAATGTGCCTAGACTGCACACGAATTTTATCGGCCAACAAAAACCAACTTCAGAAGTGATGTCATGTGATGGTTTACTTTCTGTGTGTTTTTTCTACACTGAGCATGCCCAGTCTTGCTCATTAGATTTTTGTCTGCCGAAATCTGTACTGACTGACGGAAAATCGGCCGTTGTGTTGACGGCCAACAAAAATTTTATAGCCTGCACACCAGATTTTGTTCGGCCGAAAAGTCCGAGTCGGTTGTCGAAAGCATCATACTAACAAGCCGACAATCGGCCGATCGGACGTTGGCCGAAAATTCACGGCCAAGTATCGATGCGTGTGTACGAGGCTTTATCCTTTACTACCTGGAGAGTCACTGACCTGGAAACAGGTGTGCTTCCTTGTTCGGGAGCCGTGACTTGAAAAGTACTGAAACCTCCGGATTAGAAAAAATAGAAAGCCAGGCAACTAGCATTTTCATTTCTTCAATTCTAGGTTTGTGTTAAAATTTTTTTTGACTCTTGTTTTGAGATTTCTTTTTCTCCTTGGATATGTATTCCTTTCTAGTATCATTCTGTTCCAGATGAGTACATTCCAGTGTAGTTGTTTGTCAGAGCTGGCTTTGTACACGTCTTCATAATTCCCTGCCTATATGCAGCAGCTTTGTGTGAGAATTATGGAAGTCTTGCTCTCTTAGTAACAGAAAGGAAGGAACTGATTCCCGTTAGTCAGCACAGCTGATCCAAACTACCTTCCAACACCAACCAAAAAGAAAATAGAGAATTCCTACATTAGAACTGCTTCCCCTCCTTTAAATGCAGAGATGTTGCACTATATTTGTGACTATACAACCGTTCAAATTGGTGTGACTCCAACTTACACTAATTTTTACAAAGATTCCAGACCTTCCAGGGGGCGAGAGATTGCATGACCGCGTTACTGCTTAACGAACAGATGTCTAGCATCCGCAATTACTCTTACCAAGTACACACGCACACACGGCCAGCTTGGGCCACCAGTGCTGGATGGTCCCAATCATACCGAGCCCTTACTTTCTGAACCCCCCCCCCCCCTTTCTCCCCTTGATCCCCCTATCCCTTCTCTGGCTCCCTAATCTTTTGTCCTTTAGATTCACCTTTCTACCTAACTTTCTTCTGCTTTCTGCTCCTTTTTTTTTTTTTTCCTGTATAGGCTGTATTTTGCACCACCGTTTGGATATTGGCAGTCCCACGTGAATCCCCGTTGTGGGAAACATCTCCAGGACCCCTTGGTCCTTATGGCTTCATGAACAAGCCTATTTACTGCTGTTGTGTTAGCTCCCGTTTTTTTCTTTTTTATTTATTGCCTTATTTGTCTTTCTTGTGAGCTAACTCCTCTTATAACCGTCAATGCTAGCCCCTGTGTGGGTGGAACTTTTGCATGTTAACTACTTGTTAAACCGAACAAAACAGAAAAAGGTTCCTGCTCTATTATTGGAGATTTCATGTGAAACTTGCATAGACCTCTGTTCATGGAGTCACACAGATGTTGACAAGCCGCACATGAAATCTCACTGACTGGTGGCTTTGAAATTGCGAGCTGAAGTAGCATGATTTCAAAGCCGCATTTAGTGTGAACGTGGTGTTAAAGTGGTTCTAAAGTCCATCGTCCTTAATGCATTTCAGGCCTTCAAAAACTTCAGTGTCCTACTGCCCCCCCCCCCTTATACTTACCTGAGCCTAATCTCAATCCAGCAATGTGCATGGGAACAGCGTCTATCTCTCTATCTCTCTCTCGCTCTCTCTCCTCATTGGACACAGACAGCAGCCATGGCCATTGGCTCCGGCTGCTGTCAGTGAGGAAGGAGCAGTGGGCAGGGCTAAGCCACGCTCCGTGTCAATGGACACACAGAGCCAGATTGGGAATGAGCATGCATGGGTGCCCTCATAGCAAGTGGCTTGTTATGGGGGCACTCAAGCAGGGGAGTCACCAAGAGCACCAGTGGAAGAAGAGGAGAATCGGGGCTGCTCTGTGCAAAACCACAGATAAGTATTAAGTGTTTGGTATTTTAGAGAGCTAAAATCCAAAACTTTAATATCACTTTAATGGTTCAGGCCAGCAAGTAAAGATAGATGAAAACACACACTTGTGGCAAAGAAAATCCCAAATTTGGGGTTTTCCCCAGAAAAGTAATAGAGGGGAAATCTTCAGATGGGAACACTAGTTCTGGGGTCCCCAAGGAATTCCTTTAATTTGTGGGGATTTCCTCTCACTTCCTGTTTTGGCTATGGGACAGGAAGTGAAGGGAGATATCCCCAACGGGGCACAGATAGTGAAAAAAAAAAAATCTGACAGGGGTTATAACTAGGGCTGAACGATAGTCGATATGATATCGACTATCGTTCTGTGGGCGATATTCATATCGCCGAAGACACGATATTTACCATTAGGCAGGGAGAAGTCGGGACTCGGGGGGAGGAGGACGACTCACAATACTGGCAGCCGTCCCACACGTTCAGCGGTGAGCAGCTGCACAGCTAACCAATCACGCGTGCCTGCACATCTGATTGGTTCCCTGTGCCGCTACTCACGTGATTGGTTCGCTGTGCCGCGCTCACCGCTCTGTCAAGAGAACTAGCTCCAGGGCGACAGAGGGAACGTGTGGGACAGATGTCATGTCGGGCTGTGTTTTTCTACCTCCTACCACAACTGTGAGTCCCGACTCTGCCTAATCCGTCTTCTGCATTCCACCCAGAGAAATATCGCGATATATATAGTTGAAAACGAAATATCGCAATGTTTTTTTTTTTTTTTCCCAATATCGTGCAGCCCTAGTTATAACCCTCTCTAACTCTTTCCAAAGTTGAAAAAAAAGTTTTGCCTACAGTTCTACTTTAATTAAATCTGAATTCCATGTATGAATATTTTTGCCTAGTTACATTGGTCCAGCATGGGCAGATAAATGTAAGAATGTGCACTACCTGGGTGCACTACCTGGGTGATTCCAACATTCTACAAAAAAATTGTACTAACTTTACTGTTTAGTTGATTGAATGTATTTTTTCCCCAAAAATTGTGTTTGAAAGACCGCTGCGCAAATACAGTGTGACAAAAATATTGCAACGACCGCTATTTTATTTTTTAGTGTCTCTACTAAGAAAATATATATGTTTGGGTGTTCTAAGTAATTTTCTAGCAAAAAATACAAATTTTAACTTGTAAGCAACAAGTGTCAGAAAAAGGCTTATTCTTTAAGTGGTTAAACTGACTTCATTTACAGACGGAAGGTCATCCCTTTGATCTCTAAAAGAACAGAAGGATACAATGTTTCTTTTTCTTTCAAGAGCCCATTCACACTGCCGCGACTTGTCAGCCTGACAAGTCGCGGTCCGTTGACTGCTACAGGACCCATTCTAATAGGAGCGACACAAGTCGCTCCGACTTAGAAAAAGGGTCCTGTACTACTTCGGGGTGACCTCGGAGCGACTTGCATAGACATTCATTATATGAAGTCTGTGCAAGTCGCGCTGCACAGCGGTGCACGCGACTTCACAGGTCGCCTCCTGAAGTCGTGCCGCTTCAGTGTGAACCAGCACTAAGCAATGTTGTTGATCAACGTTGCTAGCTGCTTTTTTTTTTTTTTTTTTTTTTTTTACAGCTCTGAGCAGGAGAACTGCTTCGCACATGAATCGTGGAAATGCTGGATTAAGATTGTGGGAGAAATTCAGTTGAGGTTGCAAACTTTTAATGATTAATCATGCAGCTTTAACCCCACTTCTGGTCAGATTGCTACGTCGATCTGAGAGGAGCTTTGCCCTCCCCTCCTTCCTCCGTTAACCTTCTGGGACACACCACAGGTCTCAGAAGACTGCAGGACTATTCATAAAGCACAGCATGGCTCGCACATGTGCATTAGGAAAACATCTGTGAAGCCGAAAGGTTTTACTGCCTGTTTCCCTTACCTAAGATGCCAGCGCCTGGACCTGAAGCCCGGTGAAGAATCTGCTCTTTTGAGGACATCGCTGGATCCCTGGACAGAAGAGTGTCTTTATAATAAAAGTTAGCAGCTATGGTATTTGTAGCTGCTGAATTTAGATTTTTTCGGGGGAGACTGGAGCTCCTCTTTAAAGTATTTTAATGCCGCTAGGACAGGATAGAGAGTGAAACGGGGAAGTTTTTTTTTTTTTTCCCCAGAGGAGGGAACTGTTTCTCTTTTTTGACTATTTTCTGCTTATGTCAACTGAACATTGAACTTCAAACCTTTGACCTCTCCCCAGTTGCTCCTGTCTTTTTTGCCCTGTATCATTCTTTCTCTCATTTAAAATACGTAAGCATATCTTGGTGTGGTTTTGTTTTTTAAATACATGCACACAGATTGGCCAGTAAAGCACTTTATTACATTACATTACACAAAGCAATTAAAGGGCCAATTTTATTTTCAGTGCAATACACTGACCATTGAGATTGGTCTGCGAGTAGATCATACCATACTTTTCCACTAGCAAAACAATTCGGTGTTCATTAAATGCAGTAGTTGCTGGTGGGATTTTAGGGCAGTTCAAAAGCCAATGTATGAAATGTACTGTGATATGCTTTTAAAGCTAAACTTTGGGATAAGCAAATCGTGTCTAAACACAAGAGGCGTGTGTATTCATACTTAAATTTTGGCGTGCTTTGTGCATTTGTTCCAGATCTGTGTAGTAATTGAGTATGCAACTAGAACAATATTCCCACATCTAAGGCCGTTTTCTGATAAATACCAATAAGCAAATATTTTTTTTTTTTTCGCAAAACTTAGTGTCTTAAAACTTACTATGGGTTTTTCTTTTTCTTTTTTTTTTACTAGTAATGGTGGCGAACAGGATCCATGCTTTCCTTACTGACAGAACAGCAATCTGCCTTGTTCTGCCTGTGTGACAAATGTTTGTTGGGTCGGGCTCGGTTGGCTCGGCCCCAGTCACAGGGTTCCTCCTGGCCGACAGCCCCTCCATTTCGGTGGAGAGGGGTTCTGGAGCAGTGCCCACCCAGTTCCTGGTATGGTGAGTGGTGATTAGGAGTAACTGGGAAAGGTTCCCTTTCTTCCCGTCGGGTGCCCCCCTTTCATCTGTCCCCCCCACCCCCCCTCCACCTATGCTGGGGCTGTTTGGGTGGTCTGGCCCACCTCCTGTGGTGGGGGCAGGGCACTATACTTTCAATGAGGGCTGGGGGGTGTGCTGCCGGCGACTGGACGATTGGCTGTGCCGGGGGGGGGGGGGTTGTACCTGGTGGGGGGCTCCTGCCATGGTCCCCCCCAGCCTTGTGGTGCTGCGCGGGGCTTCAATTTGTTGTAGCTTGTGTGTTTCTATGCACGGTGGCCATGTTTGTGGTGGTTTGCCATTGAAAGTAGCCACAGCCATGACAGTGGAGCCCTGTTGGTGGCTTTTTAGGTAGTGGGAGCCCCTTCTCACCCCCTGGTGCTGATTCCTGGATCTTTTTACTTCCTGTTCCCTGCGCTTGCAGTGCAGATTATCCTGGTGGCTGCAGGTGCCTGTTTCTGCTGAGTGGTGAGTCTTGTGGGGGTCTCTCCCTCTCTGCTGAGGATCGCTTGGTGCTGCCAACGTGGTGGGGTTTGTCCCTTGCAGTGTTTTAAAAATTTTTTTTTTTTTTTTTTTTTGTGAGGTCCCCCTGGTGACTCATGGAGTCTTTGGAGCTCATCTCCCCACCTGATCCCTTCTCTGAGGCTGCGGGGCCCTTCAGGTTCCAACCATTCATCGATGCACTGATGGGGGTCCTGGAGTCCTTTGTGTCCCAGGGGGAGGTGGCTTTTGGGCGACAGGCTAGCAAAAAGCGCCCCCACCTTCCCCTGCCTCATCTGTCTCATCAGATCCTGATTCGGGCACAGGTGTGGGTCACCCTGCTGGGTCTGCAACCACATGCCCGGAATCCTCAGATAGTGAGGACGATTCCTCCACATCCGCAATCCGCTCCGCAACCGCGCATGAAATGGCGCAGGTGGACGCATTGATTGCAGCTGTGTATGAGACCTTGAAGATGGAGGACGCAGCTGCGACGGAGGCGCAGGTTCCCTTTGGCGCTCACAAAGGTGTTTCCTTTCCCCGCCTATTTTGACAAAAGTTTTCGCTAATGAGTGGGGCCGACCAAAGCGTCCCCTTGGGGTCCCTAAGCGATTTTCTAGGCGTTACCCCTATGAGGAGTCCCTTTATTAAGGAGTGCACTCTTCCACCAGTGGTGGACCCTCCGGTTTCCAGATTGAACAAGCCAACCATGATTCCTGTTGAAGAGTCCCGGCCTTTAAGGATCCGGCTGACAGAAAGGCAGAGGCTGTTGCCCGCAATATCTACACTGTGGCTGGTTTGGCACTGAGGCCGGTATTCACCATCGCCCTGGTGTCGCAAACTTTGACCGAGTGGGCTAAGCTTTTACTTCATGACCTGGAGGGAGAACAGCTCCCCCTGCCTTTGCTGAGCTGGCAGACCAGCTCGTCCAGGGGCTGCAGTTTATCTGTGATGCCTCTTTGGATGTGGCTCGGCTCTCCATTTCAGCAGTGGTCCTTCGGCTTGTCTTTTGGCCCAAATGCTGGTCTGCAGACCAGACTTCTTAAAAGTCCTTGACTATTTCAAGATCATCACCTTTTTGGAGCTACCCTGGATGACATCATTAAAGGTCTCACAGGGGGGGGGAGAGTATCTTTCTTCCTTAGGCTACGAAGAGCAAGGAAAGTGGTTGTGGACATGGGCCCTCCTTATCAGCTCATAGGAAGTTTTTTCGTCCCTCAGGATCGACTGACATGGGCTAGAAGCCTTTTTTAGGGCCTGGTCTGGCAAGGCGAGAGCGGGCTTTTTCAGACCCGCCACCAACGCTCCTTCAGCATGAAGTTGCGCCCTCACCCGTATCGGGGATGGGGGGACGTCTTCGCTGGTTTCCGGACTTGTGGACTTCCCTGGTATAGGACAAGTGGGTCCACTAACTCATTTGGTCTGGCTACAAGATCGAGTTTCGCTTTTGTCCCCCGACAAGGTTCTTTTTTTTCTTCCAACTTGCGCCTGTTCCCAGACGGCTTACAGGGTCTGTTTGGGGCAGTACAAGACCTGTTACTTCAAGGAGTGATTGTCCCGGTTCCGACTTCAGGACATTTTCAGGGTTTTTACTTAAACCTGTTTACAGTTCCCAGGAAGGAAGGCAAGGTGCGTCCAATCCTGGATTTCAAGGCACTGAACTGCTTTGTGCAGGTGCAGAATTTCAGAATGGAGTCCATTCGCTTGGTGTTGGCATCCCTGCGTCAGGGGGATTTTCTTGCCTCTATCGACATCGAGGATGCTTACCTTCACATTCCAATATTTGCCGGCTACCAGCGCTTCCTCTGCTTTGCCGTGGGAGAGGAGCATTATCAGTTTAGTGGCTTTACCCTTTGGTCTCGTCTCTGCTCCTCGGGTCTTCACAAAAGTGTTAGCACCGGTGCTAGCTTTGTTACGCCAATGGGGGATCGTGGTACTGGGCTACTTGGATGACCACCTCCTGCTCTGGGGGAAAACCTGGAGATCACCATACAAACTCTGAGTGAGTTCGGCTAGATTTTTGAATTTTTAGAAGTCTGCTCTGGCTCCATCCACAAAGCTAGACTATCTGGGTCTGACTCTGGACTTGGCCTTAGCCAGAGTGCTCCTTTCTCTGCCTGATAGTGTTGACCTTCGAGGCTGTTCTGCTTGCACAGTTCCATACGAGGTCCCTGCAAAGGGAGATTCTGGCCAAATAGGACAAGATTCCAGTTTCTGGACAATCCAATCCGGCTGAATCAGGGAACGAAGGAGTCCCTGATAATGGTGGCTTCGTTCTTAGGCGCTCCGTCTAGGCAAACCCTTTCTTTCCTTGTATTAGACAGTGGTCACCACGGATGCCGGCCTGTCTGGCTGGGGAGGTGTCCTCAGCAAACATTATGCTCAGGCGATCTGGACAATTGGACGGATCGTCTTCAGGGATGTCCAGTGGGCATTAAATCGGACTATGCCATGGCCGTGGCTTATGTCAATCACCAGGAGGGGCACAAGAATGTATCCTGGCAGCTCTGAAGGTAGCTGGCATTCTAAGGTGGGCAGAACAGTTCGTTCCAGCCTTGCCTGCCGTACACATTCCAGGGGTGGAAAACTGGCAGGCGGATTACCTCAGTCGGCAGGCATTGGACCAAGGGAAGTGCAATTTGTTTGCTAACATTATATGCATTCAGCTCAGACGTACTCTATATGTTAGGAGGCAAGCGGCTCCTGCAGCTTAGCATCCTTGGTTGCTAGAATGCAGGAGGCTCCTGCTGTCTAGCATCCTCCAGTATTTAGGACCCATGGCATACGTGTACACTAAATGATGTACGCATGTGGAATAACATACAACATTCAGATCTATATAAAAAAGGAAATATTACACATCTGAACGCCTATATTATGAACCCTCAAGCTTTGTACACTCTGTGTAGCACCTAGTGAGCTCCAGGATGAGTGGATGGGGTCTTTGAGCACTGACACTATTATCCATGTTCAATGAGAAGCACTTGGGACACACCAGTAGCCTGTGCCATGGCCTTTGTATTGATACTGTGTGCCAATACTTGGACCCCTTGCACATGGGACTGTCTAGATGCTGTGCACCCCTTTCCAGTTTTTTAATACATCCTCGAGGGACAGGTGCAGTCCAGCCCGCTGATTTCAGCCAATCAAAGTTCATGGCAGACTGCAGCAGGATGGGGCTGAACATTGTATTAAGTGCTACTCTTGTTTAGTCCCCGTTCACATTGGCGCAATTTGACTATTGCCTGCAATGGCACTGTCCCCACCGATGCAACACCAACTTTGCAGCACCACACCAATTTTCAAAAGTAGTTCCTGCACTACTTTTGGCGACTTTGGGGGGGGGGGGGCGATTTCAATAGACATCTGTGCATGAACCTGCACAGATGTTGTTGTTCAAATCGCCCCCAAACCCGCACTGAAATGCGGGTTTGAAATTGTGCGGGTTCAGCTGAGCTCGCACGATTACAAACCCGCGTTCATTGTGAACGTACCCTTAGGACCCTATGTGTTCAGGGACCAATGGCCAGAGATATTTGAAAATGAAATGACATACTTGACTCATGATTTTCCTGTAATAACATAACTGGACCCACCCCCTTCCTCTTTTTGAAACAAGATGCTGACATTTTGTTGGAACAGCTGAGATTTGCATGTACTTTAGCTGTCTAGATCTCTGCATCTAGCAATTGGTTTGACATGCAGCAGCTTTCACTGTAACTAACCTCCTCATATGCTAAATTTGAATTGCCCGGATTTGGAACAGATTTACTCCAAAGTGTCCATGGTGTTGTCATGGAACTGTATGTCAGATCAAAGTGTGACTACATCAGCTTGTTCTTATCCTTTTTTTTTTTTTTCTATTTGCAGTTAAAAAGAACTGGAAGAAACTGATTCTGAATGAGAAATATTCGTTTTTATGTTTAAAAGGCTTCATGGAGACTGTCTGTTGGCACATTGTCCACCTGTCATGGCTATCAGATCTTTTAGTTTTGCATACAAATGTAAATGTTTGTTTTCTAATATTTTAAGACCCTGTTCACACCGGTGTGACTTGTTCAAATTTCATGACAAGTCACCCTTTTGTCAGCAATGAAACTGTTCAGTTCATTTTAATGCTGAAAAAAAAAAAAGATTTCTGCATTATCTTTTGGGATTTCAGGTGCGACTTGCATAGACATCTGTGCATGATGTTGCACAGATGTCAGCCAAGTCACACTGACCTGCGGCTTTGAAAGTGTGCGACTTCAAGTGAAGTAGTGAAGTCGCACGGTTTCAAAGTCAGATTTCGTGTGAACAGGGGCTAAAGAGATTTAAAGCAAAACTTCTTTCTGTTGTTTCTTGCAGTTTTGCTCGGGTGCACTTTTCCTACACGGTATAGACATGGACATTGTGCTGTATTTCAGTTCAACCGTACTTCCTGACTCGCCCTCATTTGACAGAAGAGATGATAATTGTACAGTGGGCAGGCTGAAGGCAAACAGGTCGCATAGAAAGCCAAACTTGGAAATAATGGTGTCACTTGTCTAGCAGTCCAGCATGGCACAGGCATGTAAATTCCAAGACTGGCTGACCAAAGTTACAAATCCATCATTTTCGCACATAGACGGCTGAGAAATATTTGTCAGTGTTGGCGGTCAATGTGAGGAAATCTCCTCCTCAGTGTTGGCGGTCAATGTGAGGAAATCTCCTCCGTGTGGGCGGTCGGTTTGTGGAAAGCTCCTCAGTGTGGGCGGTCAGTGTGAGGAAAGCTCCTCAGTGTGGGCGGTCAGTGTGAGGAAAGCTCCTCAGTGTGGGCGGTCAGTGTGAGGAAAGCTCCTCAGTGTGGGCGGTCAATTTGAGGAAATCTCCTCAGTGTGGGCGGTCAATTTGAGGAAAGCTCCTCAGTGTGGGTGGGTCTGTGACGGAACAAATTATCAGCATTGGTGGTGATTGATAATAAAAATGTCCCAGTGTTGATGGGAGAATAAATGTCAATGGTCAACAGGAGGAAAAATGCCTTAGTTTTTGTGGTACAAATCCATCATTTCCGCACATAGACGGCTGAGAAATATTTGTCAGTGTTGGCGGTCAATGTGAGGAAATCTCCTCCTCAGTGTTGGCGGTCAATGTGAGGAAATCTCCTCAGTGTGGGCGGTCGGTTTGAGGAAAGCTCCTCAGTGTGGGCGGTCAGTGTGAGGAAAGCTCCTCAGTGTGGGCGGTCAGTATGAGGAAAGCTCCTCAGTGTGGGCGGTCAGTGTGAGGAAAGCTCCTCAGTGTGGGCGGTCAGTGTGAGGAAAGCTCCTCAGTGTGGGCGGTCAGTTTGAGGAAAGCTCCTCAGTGTGGGCGGTCAGTGTGAGGAAAGCTCCTCAGTGTGGGCGGTCAGTGTGAGGAAAGCTCCTCAGTGTGGGTGGGTCTGTGACGGAACAAATTATCAGCATTGGTGGTGATTGATAATAAAAATGTCCCAGTGTTGATGGGAGAATAAATGTCAATGGTCAACAGGAGGAAAAATGCCTTAGTTTTTGTGGTTCAGTGGGAGGAAAAAATGTCCCAGAGAGGTAGTCATTGAGTGGGAAAAGTGCCACAGTATCGCAATACATTCTGAGCCACTAATATGGGACATTAATGCATATTGTAATATCAGAACTGCTGATTTTCAATACATGTTTCAGGTCAGTTTCAGAAACCACAACAAAGTGATGAGTTCCTTTTTTAGCAGCTTTTTGCCATGGGGGAAGCAATGGTTAAAGTGGATCTTCACTGCATTTGAGCACCACAAACCAAAAACACAATTTAATTTGTTTTTAATATTCAAAGCAAACTTCCCCATCCATCCATGTCTCCATGCTTTATTTTGGTGAGAAATCACTTTGAAAAACACCCCCTAGCATTTCTGGCCGTGGCCATGTCGAGTAAGGGCAAATGATTCATGTAGAATTGACTTCCTGCCCTTAGCTCAAGTACGCATGCAGGAGGGTGTGCTTAGCTGAGAAAATCCCACCACCCCTTCTCCCCATCTGAAGACTTCTGGGATGTATGACATCGTTTGCCTAGGCAAGAAACCAGGAAGTAACTAATGAAATGTAAAAAATGATGTTTAAAACAAGTAAATATGATATACTTTCCTATCTATTTACTAATGCTAACAGCATAAGGATTAAAAATAATCCATGTTGATTGGGAGAGTGAAGTACTACTTTAAGTAAGTGGACTTTGCTCGTAGTTCCAACGTCTGCTTTAAAGTGGGAGTTAAACTCCCTTGGTTAATTTATTACCTATAGGTATAGTAAATGTATATAACGTTTACTGTTTAGGAGATATTTACTTTAGATACATCCATTCATAGTGCCGAAGCCCGCAAACCCAGAAGGAACGCTGGGTGACGATGGAAACGCCTACATTGGTGACAGCTCGCTGCTGGAGGGCTTAGTTTTCAGGGAAGTCTGTCCTAATGTGCTAATATGCGGTACATACTAACACATTATGACTTGCCCGAGGCCCTTTTTTTTTTTTTTTTTTTTTTTTTTTGCTGTTGCTTACTACCGCTTTAAAGCCCTCAACACAATTCTGGTATACTCTCCTTTACAAAGCTCCCTCAGTGCTTTGTCCTCCGCCTGAACCATTGCAAAATAAACTGCTGGTGCTGGATCTTGCAGGTATTGATGGCAGCATCCCTCTATAATGTGACAGCATTTAAGCTTACAGATTGGTGGCTAGGCTTAAGCACGTCATCATTTAAAGTGTTCCTAAATCCAGGAGCCTGCATTCACTATATCTGATCTCCCACAGTACACAGAACATGGAAATGCAATTACTTTAGTAAATATAAACTAATTTATATTTAAATAACCTTTTCTCGTCAGCAGTAAATAGCAGTCTTGTGACTTCTATTAGTGTCCTGGTAAAGCTTGTAGGAGGAGTTTTCATTCTGCACTCACTGTGCTATGAGGATGCAGGACCCCTTACCCTCCGTCTGGACAGTGCTGATTGGCCCTGGGCTGATGACATGCACTCTCCCAAGAAAACAAAAAACTAATTAGCAATACACACCAAACTGAGCATGTGCAGGGTGACTCCTAGGCTCTGTTCCATCAGGAATATATTGGGGACGGTGGAAGAATGGGAGGATCACAGAAGACAGAATCAAACACAATGTGAGTTAGGTTCCACAGTGAGTATAACAAGCATGCTTTACTACATATACAGACTGATTTTACTGTTGTGGGTTTAGTAACACTTTTAAAGAGGACGCGTGCTCCCCCATACCCAAAAGCATTGGATGCTTTGGGGATGGTGAAAGAAGCAGCAGGGGAATGCTGTGTAAGTGATTATAAAGGAGTTAGGAGTTGAGCTTTAACCACTTTACGTCTGCTTACATGGACACTACTGCGGCAGTGTGGCTCGTTATCGTCCAGCGACGTAGTCCTACGTCACTGGACTCCTCCCCCTGTAGGCGGCGCTCGCGCGCCGCCAGAGGCGCGCTCCTGCTGTTTTCAGTCACAGCGGGAGTCGGGCCAGGGGAGGAGCGGCGGCGATCGCCGCTGCTCTTCCCCGATCGTCGGGGAATCGAGTGTGGAGATCCGCCCGCTTGTGTAAACAGAGCGGGCGGATCTCCTAAGTGACAGGCAGGGACAGATGGCATGGTTTAGCATAGCTGAACATCCGATCTGTCCCTGACTCACTCAGTCACCTCCCCCCACACACGTCAGTAAGCACCAGGCATACATTAACCCCTCCCTCTCCAATAAAATTAACCCCTTCCCTGCCAGTGTAATTTTTACAGTAACAGTGCATATATATAACACTGATTACTGCAGTAATGTCACTGGTACCCCCAAAAGTCTCAAATGTCAGTCAAGGGTCCGATCCGTCCGCCGCAATGTCGCAGTTCCGCAAAAAAAAACGCAGATCGCAGCCGTTACTCGTTAAAAAAAAAAAAACGCCAAAAATGACAGAAATCTTTCCCTTAGTTAGTAAATGCAATAACTTTTTGCGCAAACCAATCAAAATACGCTTATTGTGATTTTTTTTTTTTTTTTTTTTTTTTTTTTTTACCAAACATAGGTAGCAGAAAACAAATTGGCCAAAAATTTTAAAAAAATTAGATTTTTACATTTTTTTGGGAGGAATTTCATATAAAAAAATGTTAAAAATATTGTTGTTTTTTCAAAATAAACGCTCTTTTTTTGTTTATAGCATAAAAAGTAAAAATTGCACAGGTGATCAAACACCACCAAAAGAAAGCTCTGTTTGTGGGGAAAAAAGGACGTAAATTTTGAGTATGGCGTCGCACAACCGCGCAATTGTCAGTTAAAGTCGCACAGTGCCGAATCGCAAAAAGTGGCCCAGACGTAAGACGGCAAAATCCTCCGGTGGTAAAGTGGTTAACCACTACCCACCCAAGGACGTACCCAGTTTCAGTGGTTATACCAGGATGATACTTGCATCTACAGGCATCATCCCGGTACCATTGTTTGCAGCTGGCAATTCTCTACAACGCAGAAGTGATTTGAGTGGCTAATTAGCCACTTAATCACTTCTGCGGGTGGCAGAATGGGGTCCCGCATTTTTTTATGGCACCCCTGTCCCCGCATGCTTGCACGTAGAAGCGAACACATACGTACGTCGTACCCGCATATGTAAACGGCTTGCATTTTTCTAGATAGCATTTTCTAATATAAAGATGCTTCCTCCCCTCATCCTTGCTGACATCTTAGTGTGCGTATTGTAGACGTAAAGCTGGTGCTTAGGGAGCATATGCCATGTTCCCTTTATAAAACATTGATTTTTGGCCTTCCTCTCTTCATTGATCACGCATCACCAGAGTGCAGAGGATGAGATATTCCTGAGATATACACATAGCAGTAGATAACAAGATCATGACTCCTGTCCCAAGTGATTTTCTCATGTGTGCTAGGCTTTAGGGTCACTTGAGGGTATTAATGAGACAAAACATACAGATTTTGAAGCAAATGTATGATAACCTGATCATTAGTACACCGCTTTCGAAAGCCGATCACAACTGTTCATCTAAAATAATCCAAAGGGACAAACATGAAAAATGTTCTCGTGCGATACCTGATCTTACGATTTTCATTTTCATCAGTACAGTATTTGTCCGAAAAAAAAAAATAGAAGAGCAAGATCGTGCATGCTCGGAAATGCAAGAATACATTACAATAGAATACAACACATTACATCACTTTTGAAGTTGTATTCTGTTGTGCGAGAATTTTCGTAAGTTTATTAACTTTTTTATTTTCGATATGAGACTAGCATGCAAAAAAAAATGGGCGATCGTTTGTCCGAGATTCTCATCGAGTGTACGAGGCTTCAGGTGGGGAGAACGAAGTCCATTACTTTCAAGATATAGTGATATACAGGGGGTCCCCGGGTTACAAGCAAGATGGGGGTCTGTAGATTTGTTCTTAAGTCGAATTTGTAAGTCGGAACAGGTACATTTTTTAAGTTTAGCTCCAGTCAAAAGAATAATTTTTACGTTTTTTGGATAGCTAAGGGAAGGGTTAAAACCCCTGTACCATTTTGTTTTGCAGTCTGTGCCCCTGATCAGAAGATTTCCTCTCACTTTCTGTCCCTATGACAATTGGATTTTGAACATTTTGGGTTGTTGTGGAAACAGGGATTAGTGATAAAGCTTCAGTGGAGACACCTTTTTCCCATGAGAACTCTTGCAGGAGTGAATTTCCCTTCATAGGGGGAGATTTCTCCTCACTTCCTGTTGTCTCTCCGCTTGTAAGTCGGATGTTTGTAACCTGGGGACCGCCTGTAGTGTTTATACATGATATAGATGTGTAGAGTTTGTGCGTATAATAAATATATATACTGTTTAAGTGTGTGTGTGTGTGTGTGTGTGTGTGTATGTGTGTGTATATATATATATATATATATATATATATATATATATATATATATATATATATATATATATATATATATATATATATATATATATAGTAACATGGGGGACAATTAGCTCAGTGGCAGATGCGTTTTTCCAGTGATTCACTGTAGTCAGGACTGTGGTTTAAGGGCATGGCAGCCCATTTTTATTAAAACAATAAGGAAAGTCCATAACATAGTTTCCCACGCAGGGGTTCTTCACCAGTAAATCCAAAACTGAAAATGCTAGCCCACCTGGCTCTCTCGCTCTAGTGCAGTTTTTTCCTCAGCAGTACCTCTGCACTTTATGCTGGTCTCCAGACCATGGACTGTCTAAAGCTGACAGCTTCACTGTGGCCTCGGTCCTCAGGCCGTCTCCTGTCTCTTCAGACACACACATACACGTGCTCTCGCTGCCACCTGCAGCCACTGACTCCTGGAGAGTATCGGAGTCCTCCTGACTCCCCACGAACAGACCTCCTGTCTGCTGGCTGAAACAGTCTCCAACTGGGAGCCCTGAGGTTTTCCTAAACCTTCATTATAAGGGCTGTGTGCACCTGAGCACACACCCTGCTTGTGCAACTTTTTGTTTTATCCAGCTGTATCTCCTAGTGCAACTTAAAACATCCAAATGAAAGATATAACACCAACATGTCAGAAAAAAAAAAAAAAAAAAATCAAAAACCGAATCACTGAGTTGGAAAAAGGATCACACCCTTTTATGTCAGTATTTTGGTTGAACCATCTTTTGCTTTAAAGGTGAAGCCTGCTGTCGGCTGACATCACAGTGCCGGTCCAGGCTCAGGCAATATCGGCGTGTAAACGAAGTTGGGATCCGGCCAAATGCCTGGACCGGCACCCAGCTCAGCCCCTCAGTGAGCCAATGGACCAGTGCTGCATTCACCTAGGTACGTATGTTTCTTAAAAAAAAAAAAAAAAAAAAAAAAAAACCTCTTTTAATTACAGCCTGTAGTCTGTTGGGCTATGTCTGTACTAACTTTGCATATCTAGATTTTGCAATATTTGCCTGCTCTTCTATGCAGAACTGCTCAAGTTCAGTTACATTTCATGGTGACTGTTTTTGGACTGCAGTCTTCAAGTCATTCCACAGATTTTCAATGGGGCTTAAGTCTGGGCTCTGACTAGGCCATGCAAGGACACTCCCCTTTCTCCTTCAACCGCTGTGGTCGTTTTTGCTGTGTGGTTTGCGTCATTGTCATGTTGGAAGGTAAACCTTCTTCCCATTGACAACTTTCTGCCAGAGGGCAGCTACATTTTCCTCAAGAATTTGATGGTATTATACCCCATCCATTTTTCTTCTATCCTGACAAGTGCTCCAGTCCCTGCTGCGGAGAAACACCCCCATAACAGAATATTACCGCTTCAGGCTTTACTGCAGGAATGGTGCTATTTGGATGGTGAGCTGTATTGGATAATCGCCAGACATTATGGTTTGGGGATAAAGCCAAATAATTTAATTTTAGTCTCATTTGACCACCTTAAACGCGCCTTGAAGTTTCTGAGGCCACACAGAAAAAAGTGTTATAGTTAGATGAGACTAAAATTGATTTTGCCCTCAACACTGAACTCCTTTTTTTTTTTTTTTTTTTAAATCCACTTCCTAGATATTCCGAGGCACTGGTGACGAAGCCAGGGCCTCACATCTACCTCCTGGGAAGACTGTGTTTTTTTCTTTTGTTTTTTACCCATAGATAACAATGAGAACACAGCAAGAACTTGCCACTGATGTAATTGGCGGCCCTGAATAGAAATGCAGAAAAGAAGTCTCCCACCGATGATAGCGGCATGAGTTTACCTAAAGATAAGGAACAGGATAATAGCATATGGGGAGCATAGTATAAAGTAACCAATATTGATTAGATTTAGTTATTAGGCAAAATCTATTTTAATAATGCTGGCAGTTTCAGATGGGGGAGGGGTGCTTTAAATTGTTGTTGTATAGATTTCTATGAGAGATCCTCTACACCACCCTCTCTTTGCTTTAATATCTTGAGGCACTGACCTGGAACAAGTATGCACAAAGGATATTTGACTCTTTTTCCACGTTCAGATCTGCAAAAATTGTTCAAATCGCTGACTGGCTGAAATTGTTGAAGTCATAGACATCCCCCCACAGACTTAGTGGTTGAAAAAGTTGTATTTTTTACCCCGAAAATAATAGAGGTTTAGGCCTCGTGCACACAGGACATTAAGAAAAAGGCAGTAGCATTAGCTGTAGAAAGCTGTAGCTGTAGAATGAGTTTTGCAGTAGCATTTTTCAGCGTTGCTTAGCTTTTTTTTTAGCAAAATTATAAAAGCTTATGGTTCAAAAATGCTAATAAACACTGAATAAATGTTTTTCAGTGTTTTTAAGCTTTTATCAGAATTAGAGTGTTTTTACAACTGACAACCTCTTAAAATCCACAGGTTCTAGGGTGTTTTTTTCAGCCAGAAAATGCCCCTGCCAAGAAACGCTGATAACAGCCTGTGTGTACATGGACACTAAAGCCCCGTACACACGATAAGAAATTCGGCCGGAAAATTTAGTCCGTCGACTGATCTGCCGATTTTCGGCTTGTTAGCATGGTGCTTCCGACTTTTCGGCCGAAAAAAATGCTGGTGTGCAGGCATTAAAATTTTTGTCCTCCGTCAAAACACGTCTGATTTTCGTCTCATTAGTACAGATTTCGATGGGGAAAAATCTTATGAGCAAGACTGGGCATGCTCAGAGATGAAAGAACACATAGAAAGCAATCCAACACATGACATCACTTCTGAAGTAGAATTTTGTCGTGCAGGAAAATTTGTGTGCAGTCTAGAGCACATTCCAACCAACAGACACCACTCTGGACAAAAGACGGACGACCGGTCTGCGGAAATTCGTTGCGTGTGTACGAGGCTATAGGATAACATGCTGGGGAGTTAACTGGCTGCAGAAAAAAAACGTCTGAGGCCAAAAAACATCCATTGTGCATGAGGCCTTGTCTGCTTTATGGAATGTTCTTCTAGAGTGTGCTGTCCTTGTCCTCTCATGCATGTACCGCCATAGCAAGTCGCTTGCTATGGGTGCTCACATGCGGGCGTGCTCCCCAACCAGGCTGTATTGTGTACATCCATAGACACACACAGTGCAGGTCAGCTCCCCCCATCCCTTTTTACAGAATTTGACCAATAGCAGCAGGAGCTGCTCTCAATCTGTCCTGTGAGAAGTGGAAGAGACCAGCACTGCTGCAAACAGGCAAGAGCACTGGATCAGAGAGGGGACAGGTAAGTGTTGGGGGGGGGGGGGGGAGTAAAGGTTGTGGGACATTTTTTACCTTGATTCAGGGAATGCATTATGGTAGAACCATAGGCAAACCTTTTTTTTTTTTTTCCGCCATCTTGTGTTCCATTGCGGAGATTTCCTGTCCCATAGCTGAACAGGAAGTGAGAGGAAATCCCTGCAAATTACGGAAATTTCTTGGGTCACCAGAACTAATGTCCCCATTGGAAAATTTCCCTCCTATTACTTTTCTGGTGACCATCCAAAATTTGGGATTTTACTATATGATAACGGTAAACAGGACAAATAGAGAGGGTGAATCTCTTTAAAGTAAAAAAAAAAAAAAAGATTTATAAACAATTTAAAGTGGAGTTCCACCCTAAAATTATACTTGCCTCCATCTTCTTGCTCCGGGTCACCTGAAATAAAAAATGGATAATCGCTATTTTTATTTTTTTTACTTACCTGGTTTAGAAGAAAATATACTCTTACTTCCTCTTCCTCCCCTCAGCGGCCACGGCGAGTCGTCACTTCCTGGCTTGCAATGATTCCTGGGTGCTGAACGTCATCGCTCCCAGGAATCAATGCGCCTGCACTGGCCCTGACGTCAGTTCCGGTGCAGGCGCCGTCATACCTTGCTAAACAGCTTCTGGGCATGTCCGGAAGCTGTGCAGGGATGACGCTGCGGCACCGGAAGTGACGTCGGGGCCGGTGCAGGGCATCGTGGGACTGAAGAAGACGGAAGAGGACGCAGAAGAGGATCACGCTGGCTTCAAGCTGCCCACACTTGAGATGGCAGCGCTGGACAATACTTTTTCAAGGTAAGTGTTTCTTCTAAAATGTAAGTGCGAACCGGGACAGATCAGAGGCTATCCATTGTGGAATGTACTAGCCCTGACTGTCTCGGAGGTATTTTTATTAAAAAAAACTTTCCCAGGGTGGAACTCCGCTTTAACAATTAAGCAAAGCTGCACCATTCCTCTTGGACTGACAGAGAGCTGCGCAATGTCATAATTCGGCATCACTTGCTGCAGCATTCAAGATTTATCTATCTCTGGAGAATGAGGAGGAACTCTGATGTCATAAGACCTCAATGAAAAATCTAGAAAAGTATGTTTTTAAAAAAAATCTAAAGGATCAGGTGTTGCTCAGATTTGGACCTTCATTTTTTTTTTTTTTTCTGCACTTGCAAAGTCCTAGGCTAACAATAAAACCGTTTTCTGAGTTTTTTTTTAAACAGGTATGTGTTTTTTTGTTTTTTTTGTTTTGTTTTGTTGTTTTTTTTAATTTCCTGTAAACGTGGCTGCAAAGAAAATAGAAAATATCCTGGATTAACAATCCTCTTGATCCATAGAGAAACAAGAATCAATCCCATGATCCTCTGGGGGGCTGACAGTTTCAGAACATCCAGACTTAAGCCTGGAAATGTTATTCCTTCGTTCTGTCGTTCCCATACTACACTTCTGTGGATTCTGCCTTCTGAGAGAAGACTGATTAGCTGACACAAATTACTAAAGTTGCCATCCAGGTTATGTCTTGGAGGCAAGAGTGACCCAGATTTTGGGCCAGTTGTACAGTTAACTGTTTGTGTTACTTAGAAAATGCAGGGATTGAACATCGTAATTCAGTGAAACGATGAAGGCTGCCTGGGAGAAGGCGATCAAACAAGTCACCCAGCTCCTATTAAGCTGGTTGGAATCATTTGATAGTAGTTAGGAATGATTGCATTCTGGAACAAATGAATATTCATTATCATTAAACAGAAGAATGCAAAAAACGTGTCCATGTCTATGTAGCCACAGATATAAAGCTGCCAAAGTGCTCCCAAAGATATTGAGCAGCAGGGTAAATCCAACATGGCAAACTGTCATTTCCTTCTGAGAACAAGAACCGGGGGGGGGTTTCTGCTATCTTGGCATGTGCCCATTGGCATCACAGCCAAAGCCCAATCTTGCCAAGATTGGCAGAACCAAAAGACAACCATCGAATGTCTAGGGACAACTAAAGAAGACTGAAAAAGGTGATCTTATGTCGAATAGAATCAAAGTGTAATACTGCAATATACAGAGAAGGCCCATTAATTATGAAGCAAATGGGCCCTGGTGCAGGCCCTTGTGTGGACACTGTGCTAGACATCCTTGAAATGATGATGTACAAATAGGGACACGCGTCCTTTTGCAGAGACTGTGCTAGACACCCTTGAATTGGACAAATGAGGTGCATGGGCCATCTGATATTAGGGGGGGCTAGACATGAGCCCACCCTAATGTCACAAATGAGGTTCATGGGCTTTTCACCTGAGGCAGTGCTTGACCCTCTTAAAATTGTGGTGATATACAAATGAGGGACATGCATATGATTTTTATCTGTTCAACCCAACGGCTGTCAGCTTCAGTCAGAGCCCCTGTACTAACGATCTAACGTTAGTGCAGCGATTTCCCCCACTGAGCTATCGTGTTCTGACAGGGGAGCCACCCCCACCATCGGAACACTCCGGTCAGTGCTCTCTGCCATTGGTTGAGAGTGCTGATCGGGAGCCGGTCAGATGCTGTTTTTTCAGCATGCTCGGCCAACAGAAGCCAGCCAAACAGCCCGTTTCTGTCGGACCAATTGCCATACACACAGGCTGAATGTCTGAATGTCACCTGGCATTTGGCCCATGTGGGCCTTAAACTTTTTTTAAATCATTTAGTCTTTTAATAGTGATTGGTTGCTATGGGTCACCACATTGTGCTGTCGGCCTTTATAAAAGCAAATAGAAATACAAATTGTAAAGTGTTTAAAGCCCAGCTTTAGCTAAAACGACAGTTCCCAGCATAAAAAAAAAAAAAAAAGCAGCTCTGTCCATTACTCACCTCATCTCCAGTAAGTTAAAATGTTACTATACTAAACCCACAGCGGTAAAATCAGTCTGTATATGCAGTAAAACATGCTTGTTATGCTCACTGAGGAGCCTAAGGGGATAATCCTCTCCATTGTGTAAAAGGCTGTTTGAAATCTTTGCAAATTTATTAACGATAAAAAGCGAAAAATTCACATGTACATAAGAATTCACTGCCTTTGTTAACACCCTCAAAATTGAGCTCAGGTGCATCCTGTTTCCACTGATCATCCTTAAGATATTTCTACAACTTGATTGGAGTCCACCTGTGGTAAATTCAGTTGATTGAACATGATTTGGAAAGGCTCCCACGTTTGTGCATGTCAGAGCACAAACCAAGCCATTAAGTCCAAGGAATTGTCTGTATACCTCAGAGACAGGATTGCATTGAGGCACATATCTAGGGAAGGGTACAGAAAAACTTAGGCAATATTGAAGGTCCCAATGAGCACAGTGGCCTCCATCATCCGTAAATGGAAGAAGTTTGGAACCACCAGGACGACTCCTACAGTAGGCTGCTCAGCCAAACTGAGCGATCAGGGGAGAAGAGCCTTAAGCCCCATACACACGAGTAGAAATTTGGCTGGGAAATTTCGTCCAGTGACCGATCTGCCGATTTTCGGCTTGTTAGTATGGTGCTTCCGACAACCGACTCCCGACTTTTCGGCCGAAAAAATCCTTGTGTGCAGGCTATATAATTTTTGTCGACCGTCAAAACACGTCCGATTTTCGTCTCATTAGTATAGATTTTGATGGGGAAAAATCTTATGAGCAAGACTAGGCATGCTCAGAGATGAAAGAACACAAAGAAAGCAAACCAACACATGACATCACTAGATTTCTGTTGTGCGGGGAAAATTCGTGTGCAGTCTAGAGCACATTCCAACCAACAGACACCACTCTGGACAAAAGACGGACGACCGGTCGGCGGAAATTCGTTGCGTGTGTACGAGGCTTTAGTCAGGGAGGTGGGATTGAGGGAAAGATGAATGCAGCAATGTACAGAGACAATTTCAGACTGGGATGAAGGATTGTCTTCCAACAGGATAACGACCCTAAGCACACAAGCCAGAGCCGAGACTTGAACCCCATTAAACATGGCTGTGCACTGATGCTCTCCATTCAACCTGATGGAGCTTGAGAGGTTCTGCAAAGAAGAATGGGAGAAACTGCCCAAAAAATAGGTGTGCCAAGCATGTAGCATCATACTCAAAAAGACTGGAGGCTGTAATTGGTGCTAAAGGGGCAAAGGGTGCTAAAGTTTTGCGCAAAGGCTGTGAATACTTCTGTACATTAAATTTGCAAAGATTTCAAACAAACTTCTTTCACGTTGTCATTATGGGGTATTGTTTGTAGAGTTTTGAGGAAAATAATTAACCACTTTAGCTCCGCTCACATTGCTGCTACTGCAGCAATGTGGCTCGTTATCGTCCAGCAACGTAGACCTACGTCGCTGGACTCCGCCCCTTGTGGGCGGTGTGAGCGCGCCGCCGGAGGCTCGCTCCTGCTGTGTTCAGTCACAGCGGGAGTCGGGCCAGGGGAGGAGCAGCGGCGATCGCCGCCGCTCTTCCCCGATCGTCGGGGAATCTAGTTTGGAGATCCGCCCGCTTGTGTAAACAGAGCGGGCGGATAAGTGACAGGGAGTGACAGATCGGAGTGTTCAGCACGGCCGATTGTTCGCCAGTCAGTACAGAATTCGGCCAACAAACAGCCGATTAGCAAGACTGGGCATGCTCAGAAAAGAAAAAACACACGGAAAGTTAACCATCACATGACATCACTTCTGCAGTCGGCTGTTGTTGGCCGACAAAATTCATGTGCAGTCTTTTGCAGTTTTCAGCCGACAGGACAGCACCGGACAAAAGACGGCCGACATTCGGGACGTGTGTACGGGGCTTTAGAACTAAAAATGTCCTCACTACGTGGAACATTCTGTTGTTGTCCTGTGAAATGATGGCATTTCCTGTGTTTGCTATACGCCTGAAGTTCTCTGATCTATGACAGATCTTTTTATTTACTCGTGGTTATAGAATATGCGGATGTCACACAAAGGCATTCCACTGTGTGTTATGTTTTCTTCTACAATACCAGGAATATAGTGTTCAATCCCTTTCCACCATAACTCTTATTGTTTACTCTCTCATTAGGTCCCAAGCCCTACACTATAGTAGCCATGGTTTCCATGTACTGCACTGATTGCCAAAAAAAATTTTTTTTAGGCAGTTTCTCACATTCTTTTTTGCATGACCTCTCAGGCTTTATTGGGTTGGATGGGGAGTTTCAGTGCACAGCCATTTTCAGATCTCTCCAGAAATGTTCAGTCGTGTTCAAGTCTGAGCTGTGGCCGGGCCACTCGAGGACATTCACAAAGTTGTCCCGTAGCCACTCCTTTGTTATCTCTGCTGTGTGGTTAGGGTCGTTGTCCTGTTGGAAGATGAACCTTTGCCCCAATCTGAGGTCCAGAGCTCTCTGGAGCAGGTTTTCATCATGTCTCTGTACATTGCTCATTGATCTTTCCCTCGATCCTGACTAGTCTCCTAGTTCTGCCACTAAAAATATCCCCACAGCATGGTGCTGCCACTACCATGCTTCACTGTACGGATGGTATTGTCCAGGTGATGAGTGATGCCTGTTTTTCTCCAAACATGACACTTGCCATTCAGGCCAAAGAGTTCAATCTTTGTTTCATCAGACCAGAGAATTTTGTTTCTCATGGTTCGAGAGTCCTTCAAGTGCCTTTTGGCAAACTCCTGGCGGACTGTCATGTGTCTTTTACTGAGGAGTGGCATCCATCTGGCCACTCTACCTTACAGGCCTGATTGGTGGAGTGATGGTGTTTCTTCTGGAAGGTTCTCCTCTCTTCACAGAGAAACACTGACTGTCAGTTACCATCGGGTTCTTGGTCACCTCCTTGACTAAGGCCCTTCTCCCCCAATCGTTCTGTTTGGCGGGGCGGCCCACTCTAGGAAGAGTCCTGGTGGTTCCAAACTTCCATTTATGAATAATGGAAGCCACTGTGCTCAATGGGACCTTCAATGCTGAAGAAATCTTTCTGTACCCTTCCCCAGATCTGTGCCTCGAAACAATGCGAATGAGGTGAGCGCGGTGTGTTTCTGTGGGTGAAGGGATTTATCACCTGAAGTGCCTTTTCCATTTTCTTTCACTGATCGTGTGGAACTCGTTTGCTCATTAAGGGACTTTTGGGCTCTACTATGGACTTTTAATTATAAATATTTAAATCCTATTTGGCTATTATATGGTTTATTTGTAATAAGTATATTGCACTGCACTGTTTCTTTGTATGGGTAGATTGGGTCAAGTGATGTACCCTTTAGTGTTCAGCTTGCAATTTGAATTGTACCAGTTGTTGATCGTTTGCGCCGATTTTGTATTTTACCATTTTTTCGCCATACCTCTAAGGGTCCTTTTCACATGGGCTTTCTGCCCTGGAGAATCCGTTTTGCTCAGCAGGGAATCAATCACTGTGCAGAGACAGACTTGTCAGAGCCCTGCTCTCCTCTATGGGAGATCAAATTAAAAGGGACCTCCTGTATTCAAACGATACTCCAGAAGGATGGAAAATAGGGTTACCATCCGTCTAGATTTAACGGACAGGATGGAGTAGCAGAGGGGGTCAGCTGACATGTCACCGCTGACATCGGCCATTCCATGGGGGTGCATGGAGCATCCGATCAGGTCTGCCTGAAAAAGTGACAGGCGGACCTGATTGGAAAGCCTGCGTGAAAGGGGCCTAATGGTTATGCACATGTTATGAACTGAACAAATTCGGGTTCTGTGTGTGTCCACGCCTCTTTCTTAGCATGCCCTGTTTTGAGCAGTGTGGGTTTGCACAGATAGTTACTGACAACTTTCTGGTTGTTTGATTTAGAGAATCTTTTAGATTGTAAACTCTCATGCTGGGCATTCCCAATCCTCTTGTATTGTAACTGTACTGTCTCCCTTTAATTTGTAAAGTGCTGCACACTGTTGGTGGTATATAAATCCTCTATAAGGACTATTACAAAGAAATGTACTTTGATCTTTGAACTGCCTCTGTGAATATAACTGGTATGAGGTCTCATGTAAAATAAAATCTTGGGTATATGTAAATGTCTAATGGCCACATTCTGAAAGACATTTGGGCAGCCCAGCGTTTAGCATTGCAGTTTACAAAGTGTTTCCACTGTGCGTACCTGTTTTGTCTAGTGATTAGTGAGATGTCCCATCTATTACATTGAGATACCAGCAAATTATGAGAAGCCAGGTAGTACTTCCCAAATCCTCCTACTCATTGGTGACTTGTTGAACTACCGAATGTTGGGATCCTGAAGGAATGTCCTGAATAATTTCTCTCTGATATGCTAGCCATGAGCTGAATGTGGACTATGGCCATGGGTTTGGTTTGTTTTCCCAGGCCTTCTGTGCTTCATGTTACTCAAACTTTTTCCTCACAATACAGATACCTTAATCAGACTATAAGTGATGATCATTCAAGGAAACCTGTGCTTAGAAAAATATGGAGGCCGCCATTGCAGTTTTCTACTTTTGAAGCTGCTAGTTGCCTGGCTGCTGTTCTGATCCATTCGCTTCTGTACAGTACAAGACTGAAGATCAGGAGTTCTGGCTGATCTTGTTGCACAACTGATCTGAGGAAGTGACTCAAAATACTGAAGGCGGAGACAGTCAGGGACGTTATATTTTCAGATGGAGGTCAGCTATGATGGCCTGCAAATTACATATGCTTTGTTCCAGCGACACGTTCATCAGTTTTTTTTCTTGCTTTGTTTTGTTTCCAGCCAGCGGGCTGAATGGATTCCTCATCCACACAAACAAGGTGGATGGGGAAATACTCCCCGCTGTCAGAATTCTCTGATCAAACACAGATTTTTCCAAAAAGCCCGTTCATTAGAAGTAGTTTATTCTCTTATTTCTCTTAACCACTTAAGCCCCGGAAGATTTTGCCCCCTTCCTGACCTGGGCCTATTTTGTGATTTGGCACTGCGTGACTTTAACGGACAATTGCGCGGTCGTGCGACGCTGTACCTAAACGAATATGACGTCCTTTTTTTCCCACAAACAGAGCTTTCTTTTGGTGGTATATGATCACCTGTGCGTTTTTTTTTTTTTTGATCATGCGCTATAAACAAAAAAAGAGCGACAATTTTGCAAAAATAATAATCTTTTTCACATTTTTTTTTTATATGAAATTCCCCAAAAAAAAAGTAAATTTTTTGGCCAATTTGTTTTCTGCTACATATGCTTGGTAAAAAAAAATCACAATAAGCGTATTTTGATTGGTTTGCGCAAAAGTTATTGCGTTTACTAACTAAGGGAAAGATTTTTGTCATTTCTGTTGTTTGTTTTTTTTTTTTAACGAGTAATGGCGGCGATCTGAGCGATTGGCTCACAGGCTAGTGACGTACCGATACGTCACTTTGCCTGGCCGGGGCTGACCGCCTCAGTATAGTTTTAGATTGTAAGCTCTAACGAGCAGGGCCCTCTGATTCCTTTTGTTCCAAATTGTAGTGTAACTGTAATGTCTGCCCTCATTTTGTTAAGCGCTGCGCAAACTGTTGGCGCTATATAAATCCTGTATAATAATAATAAATATATGTACTTGCGGCGGTCGGCAAGCGGTTAAGAATGACACAAATGTAAATATGGCCAGTCTGCGTTGAACTGGCCAAGTTTTGATCCATCTTTGGCTAGCTTAATGCAGAGTTCCACCCAAAAGTGGAACTTCCGCTTTAAGCACTCCCCACCCCCTTACATGCCACATTTGGCACGTCATGTGTTTTTTTTTTTTTTTTGGGGGGGGGCAGGTACCTTGCTTTGACAGGTACCCACTCCCACTTCCACTCGGGCGGCCTCGGCGACTCGAGTAGATGTTCTCTATTCCCTCTCTGCAATCTTCTGGGACACGTCAGACGTCCCAGAAGATTGCCCAGCCACTGAGGAGACGAGCCTCAAGCTGTCACAGCCAGGTTCCCCCACTTGTGATGCCGGCGCCAGGGACAGGTGAGAGAGAGGATCGAGGCCTTGGGTGGATACATAGCTGGACCGTGGGACAGGTAAGTATGGGTTTGTTAAAAGTCAGCAGCTACACGTTTTGTAGCTCCTGGCTTTTAATGAACTTAAGATGGAGTGGAACTCCGCTTTAAGTATCTTCTTCTGTATAATCAGCTAACCAGTTTCAATCCAGGAGTGTCTCCCTGGTAGAGATTAGTCTGTAAGCTTCTTTGGTGGCATGTGACTGAGCATTTGTCAGCTTTATAAAAACTAGCACAAGTTTGCCTTGGGCTGCATGGATAGGGCAGAGTGGACATAAAGGGAAAACGGAGTATTAAGAAGTGGAGGAGAAAAAGGATGCAGTGAAGAACCTGTCCTGTATTGGCAGGTGAGAGAGCAGGCAAAGAGCGATCTGATTGTGGGCTCATAGTAGTGGATCATGTAAGCCCACATTTTGCAAAAAAAAAAAAAAAATGAATAATGTACCTAAAAGGATAGTTCGCCTTTACAAAAAACTCGCCTATGCTGGTAAGTGATGTTTGTAGATTAAAACGAACTGTGCAGCTCTGACTAAAGATACAGAATACCCTTGCTTTAGGTGTAGGCCATTTTCATACCTTGTGAAGCCTGACTGGAATACTCCCAGGACGTTGCTAAGTGAGGCTTAGTCATCACTGCTCACCTCCACCATCACAGGGGCAAGCTTTTTCTCTGATTCAAACCCATTCTCATACACTTTTTTTCTCTCCCCTGATTTAGTAGCTCTGAACTAGCTTGAGAGCTCACTCCTGTGATGGTGGAGGTGAGCAGTGATGACTAGGCCTCATTTAGCGACGTCCTGGGAGTATTCCCGTCAGGCTTCATAAGGTATGTAAATGGCCTACCCCTATAGCAAGGGCTTTATTCATCTTTAGCCAGAGCTGCAAAGTTTGTTTTTATCTACAGATGCCCCTTATCTGCATAGGCAGTTTTGTGGTAAAGGTGAACTATTACAATGTGTAATTTTTTATTTTTGCATTTGAGCCTGCAAAGCCTTTCCACCACAATCCGTGCATCACAGGTGCAGAACTCTGGAGATTTTTCCTCCAGCTCCTTTAGTTACAGGCTGGAGGTAGCATCAATGGATTACAGGTGTGGTGACGCTCCCTTCAGGGTTGCCAGTAGAAATCAGGGGCCATGAACAACCTGCGTTGCAGGGCTTGCCAATGCCCCCCCCCCCCCTGGTTTATCCAGAAGATTGTGGGTGTGGCAACAATATGCAGCGCAGGGGTCAGGAGTAAGTAACGCAGACTACAGAGAAGGGGAAATTATTATTACTGGGAAAGCTCCGTTTATTTCCAACCTAGAATGTATTTTTTATTGTGCCATTTTTCAGAGTGACTTGTTCACCATAAGTATTCCCGATGCCATTTGCCACTCTCACTGTATTACTTTATGTCCTGTCCTCCAAGGTTCTTATTTCCTAGTGCATGGACTAGTAACCTCGGCACTCTCAGCTGTTTAGCTACAAATCTCACGGGGCATTGTAAGACTAAAGCCTCTCATACACACGATCAGATTATCGAATGATCTGTCGTCCATTTTTTGTTGCATGCTAGTCTCATATGGAAAGTGAAGAGGTTACTTTCATACGTAAATTCCCGTAGGACAGAATTCAACTTTAGAAGTGATGCCATGTGTTAAATTGTTTTGTATGTGTTCTTTCATTTCTGAGCATGCCTAGTCTTGCTCTTAGGTTTTTTTTTCAGACGAAAACTGTACTAACTAAATGAAAATCAGACGTTGTGTTGACGTACGATAAAAATTTTATAGCCTGCACATCCAGTTTTTGTCGTCCGAAAATCCGTAGTCGGCTGTCGAGAGCACTATACTAACAATCTGAAAATCAGCAGATCGTTCGTCGGACAAAATTTTCCTTCCGATTTTCGTATCGTGTGTACGGGCCTTTTAGGCTGGATTCACACGGGGCTTTGCGATCAGGTCCACCTGTCCGTTTTTCAGGCGGACCTGATCAGACGCTCCATTCACCCCTATGGGGCAGCAGATGTCAGCGGTGACATGTCTGCTGCTATCCTATCTGATCCGCTCCTGTCCATGAAATCCAGACTGATGGTAACCCTATTTTACCTCCTCTCACAGGTGTCAAACTGGCAGCCCTCCAGCTGTTGCGGAACTACAAGTCCCATGAGGCATTGCAAGGCTGACAGTTACAAGCATGACTCCCAAAGGCATGGGACTTGTAGTGCCTTAACAGCTGGAGAGCCACCAGTTTAACACCCCTGGATAGGATTGGCTGAAAACAAACAGGCCGTCCATTTTCATCCGATCTCCCCATAGAGGAGAGCGGGGCGCTGACAGGTCCGTCTCAGCACAGTGAGCGGAGACGGACCTATCATCCGCCTGATCAGCGTATCGATTCCCCGGCTGAGCAAAGTGGAGTCAGCTGAGCGGAATTCCTGTATGAAAGGACCCCAAGGCTGGGTTCACACTGTTGCGATCACGGGTTTGTGCCTGGGGTCCGGTGCATCCCTGTTCACTGTTTCAGGTGTGAATTGGGTCTGAATTTCTTGTCTAAATTTGGACCTGAAACGGAGCCAAAGACACACAGGCCCCTTTTCCAGTGCGGACCGTATCCGTCTCGGAGATGTCAGCAGGCTCCATTGAGAGCCAGTCACAGTCTGTCATGCGAATTGGATGTGAAGAAAACTGCATCCAATTTGCATAAGTGTGAACCCAGACTCATACAGCGGCAGGCATGACTCCCAGAGGCAGTAGAAAGATGGGATGTGTAGTTTCCCTGCAACTGGAGTGCTGAGGTTGCCTGTTCATGTGTCAATGGATTAGTAGAATGTCACCTTGCTCCAGTGCACAAAATGGGTGACACGACTCAAGTGACAGAACTATTGTAATTACAAACTCTTCTGCTCCATGATACATTCTTGTGTTGCTGTAGTTTTTGTACCTCTTACCACCCGTATTCTTCTCTCATAATTTTTTTTTTTTTTTTTTCAGGACAGTGCGTGTTTGGATAAAGAGAGACAGTGGTCAGTTCTGGCCTAGTATATTTCATGCCATGCCAGGTACGTTGTTTGGCACAGATGACCTTCATAAACCCATTTCACAGGACTCATTTTCCTCCAGATGCGTTTTATAGCACAAGCATCAACATTGGAGAATGCATTGCTTTCAAAAGACCGTATTTCCACCTATGTTTGTGTTGCAGTGCTTTGGAAAAAAAGTGCTGCATGCTGCATTAGGGTGCACTAAACTGCAGTTAATAGTCAAGTTAATTCTTTTAAAAATGTAATGTGCTTCCTAGTGGGTAAAAGCTCTATAATGACTTCTTTGCTGACTGGCTGTTGTAAACCAATTTTATTTTTTCTAACAAAGAAAATAATTGCAGCGCCTCCAAATATACAATAATACAAACTTAAAGCATGTGCTATCAGTACAGCATTCATCGTGTGCAAGAAGCATCCACTATATTAAAAAATGATAATAAAAATAAATCGGTGTGAATAAGTCCAATGGAAAAGAGTCTAAAATATGTGATAGATATCACCGCAAAAAAAGTGTCTTCCAGCTATAAAAAATCCTCTCCACCACCGTGAGCAACAGAACTAAAATGCACTCGCAGATATTAAAGCTGCCACAGGAAAGCAGCAACATGCGCATTTGTCACACATAGTCAACCAGCACTGTTCTCGCAGTGGCGGCACCCCGCATTACCATTTCTCACCACTGGGGACAGTCAGAAGGTTGCTCTATGCTGTATGAGAAAAAAGCACTCACCGGACAGAGCCTCATGCAGGGGACCACATATACAGTGCCTTGAAAAAGTATTCATACCCCTTGAGATTTTCCACATTGTGTCATGTAACAACCAACAACGTAAATGTATTTTATTGGAATTTTATGTGATAGACCTAAACAAAGTGGCACATAATTGTGAAGTGGAAGGAAAATGATAAATGGGTTTTCAAATTTTTTACAAAAAAATATGTGAAAAGTGTGGCGTGCATTTGTATTCAGCCCCCCTGAGTCCATTCTTTGCAGAACCACCTTTCTCTGCAATTACAGCTGCAAGTCTTTTCGGGTATATCTCTACCAGATTGGCACATCTACAGAGTGACATTTTTGCCCATTCTTCTTTGCAAAATAGCTCAAGCTCTGTCAGATTGGAAGGAGAGTGTCTGTGAACAGCAATTTTCAAGTCTTGCTGCAGAGTCTCAACTGGATTTAGGTCTGGACTTTGACTGGGGCCATTCTACCACATGAATATACTTTGATCTAAACCATTCCATTGTAGCTCTGGCTGTATGTTTAGGGTTGTTGTCCTGCAGGAAGGTGAACCTCCGCCCCAGTCTCAAGTCTTTTGCAGACTCTAACAGGTTTTCTAAGTTTGCCCTGTATTTGGCTCCATCCATCTTCCCATCAACTCTCACCAGCTTCCCTGTCCCTGCTGAAGAAAAGCATCTCCACAACATGATTCTGCCACCACCATGTTTCATGGTGTGGATGGTATGTTCAAGGGGATGTGTAGTGTTAGTTTTCCGCCACACTTAGGCTCAGTTCACACTGGGGCGGCTTCAAAGTTGCCCGCCTCTGAAGCTGCCCCGTGCAGGGCGACTTCAGCGGGGCTTGCAAATTACTTCTCTAATAGAAGTCAATGCAAGTCGCCCCCAAAGTAGTGCAGGAACCTTTTTCTAAGTCGGAGCGACTTGAGTTGCTCCGATTAGAAGGAATCCATAGGACTGAATGGAGCCTGACAAGTTGCCCCAGTGTGAACCAGGACTTAGCGTTTTGCTTTTAGGCCAAAAAGTACAATGTATAAAGCTTGTCTGAGTTGTCAGAAAAAATAGGGAGGGGAGATGAAATTACACTCTGCAGAGATTGAGAAGAGCTCTGAGAGCTGATTGAAGGGACAGACTCCCCTCCACACAGGAACAGAGCTGAGGCTGTCAATCAGCTGGAGGTCTCTTCCCTGTCACCTTATTTCTCTTGGTGTCAGATTTGTCAGAAGTGATTCATACAGATAGCAGAGAAACCAAACAACAGACACATGACAGTTAGTGCTCTGGATTGAGACACGTACACCCTATAGAAGGAAATGCTTTGTTCATATTGAGGTTTACAACCACTAAGGGCACACATCGGTCCTCCCCATATCCCTCCTTCAGCACACACATTGGACCCCCTCTGTATTTTTCCTTCACATACATTTGGTTTTTTTTTTTTTCTCAATGCTCTTATTTTCTCCGGGACTTTTTTTTTTAAATCTTTACTCCCTGTATTCCTTCTCCAGCGCACATTCTTTAGTTTCTCCTCTAGAGACCCCTCAGTCTGCAGTCTTCTATTCCCACCACGCAAACTGTATGTGGAACACTATTCTTGTCTCCCGCCCCCCCCCCCCCATAGTCCTTGCATGCTGGGCCCAGGCACACAATCTGCAGGTTCTGTATTGAGTTGATGTTCAGGAAGTTAGTTTCTTATTGCTTTCCATTGTATGGTCCGGGATTGTGTTTGTTAGGGCACACATTGGTGTCTCACTCTCCTTTCCCCCCAGCAGTAGGATGCCCCTCCAGTACACACAGCTCTCTAGCCAGTATTACACCAAGGGCGCTTTAAAGTGGTGTTAAACTCAAGCTAAAAACGTAATTGTCTCTTACCAATCATTAGATGTGGTGGCTGCATTAACCACTTCAGCTTCGGAAAGGTTTACCCCCCCCCCTTCATAACCAGGCAATTATTTGCAATACAGCACTGCGTTATTTAACTGACAATTGCGCAGAGGTGCGACACTGTACCCAAAAAATGTATGTCCCCACAAATAGAGCTTTCTTTTGGTGGTATTTGATCACCTTTGCGTTTTTTTTATTTTTTGCACAAAAATTAAAAAAAGAGCGACAATTTTGAAAAACAGTATTTCTCTTACGTCCTCCGACAGTCGCCGCCTCTTCATATTCGTCACTATGGGGTTATTGACCTTTGCTCCGTAGGAGTAGCTAGGCAACAGAATATGTTAATATCAAAGCTTTTAGCATACCCCACCCCTAGGGGGTGGTCCCCTCAGTCAATACCCTCCTGCTTCCTGCATTCCTACCTCAGTTTCAATTGTCTAGCTCAGGAGTTAGCAGGCTTATCCTGTGCTGGGATTTCAGTCTCAGCCTCTATTCCCTCTCTTTGATTTTATTTCAAGTGTTTTCTCTTCTTTATTTAGCTGTTATTTTTCAGCACTAGTTTAGTTTCTTCTGATGAAGATGATCGTGCGGAGCTGGGTCTCGGGCTGGCCTCCCTGGTTATCCGGGGTTCAGGGCCAGGGGCTTCCCAGCCTGCCATCGAGCGTTCAGCTCAGGTTTCCCTGGCATATATGAACGACCCATCCCTGTTCGCTGCAGGGATGCTGCGGTGAGGTGGCTACCTCACCGGACGCCATTTGCGGTTTCGCACCGCAGTTCCACTGCGTCCTGGCTGCGACTCTCCCTGTCCTTAGTGCAGCGGTTTGATCGCTTGTGTGGGCTCCCCACGCCATCCGGATGGTAAGTGTATTCTGTGTGGGGACCTGTCTGTTTTGGGTGTCAGTCTGGGACTGTGGGACTCTGCATGTCTGTGTAAAAACGTTGAGCTCCCTGTCAGTACTAGCTGCCTTTCTGTGGGCTGAAGAGGGGGGGGGGGGCTCTCCTGCTCTGCTCTGTGTAACAGGCTGAGTTTTCTGTGAGACATGCTGTATGTGACATGCTTGTGCAACATTTTTGGGCATACTGTGCGGCGACCACTGCTGCGGTCCACCATTTTTTTACAGCGAGCTATGGTGGCCGGTCCTGTGTGGAAAGAGCAGCGTTTTTTGGCGCCAAGCGCCGCCATTTTGGCGGCGATCGCTCAGGCCTCATGTCAGCCCTGTTCTGTATCTGCCTATGGAGCCTCAGCCAGCGGCCATGTTTGTGTAGCCTTACATAGGCTTCATAGGGGCGGTCAGTCTTGCATCACTTCCTTTTCCTCTGGGACAGCGATCGGTGCAGCAGCCTGTGTGATCTCTCCAGGTTTTACCTTTCCATATTCCTGTATTCCTTGCCTAGTATTCCTATCCCTGTGGGGGTCAGTGTATTCAGTGAGTGCAGTGGGCTACGCTCGCCGCGATCTTAAAGGGGCAGTACTCCTTTTTTTCTTAAGTCTACTGGGGCATGGATTCTCAGGAAAGCAAGTTTCCCCCCACCTTGGTAGGGGGCCAAGGGGCTGCTGCTTCCCCCGAGGGGGCTGATCTGGCCACTATTGTGGCTAACTTAGCTGCTCAGGTGCAGATGCTGGTGGCTGATCGATCCACAAAACGGCCCAGAGTGTCAATTTCCTCTGAGGGCGATGGGGATGCTATGGCTGGAGTGCCCTTCTCAGGGTCTCGCTCACCTCTAGACCTTGCGGGGTCTGAAGGGGAGGCTGAGGTGGAAGGGGTTGATGTTTCTCCCCCTGGCTCGTCTGAAGAGCTTGCACTCATGGATGAGTTGGTTGCTTCTATCAAGCAAACACTGCATTTGGAGGATGAACCATGTCCTCCTGTTTTTGATGTCCTCTTACGGGACGCAAAGAAAGCGCAAAACGTCGCAGGTTTTTCCTTGCTCTACGGAATTTCAGCGCGCTGTTGATGAACAATGGCGCAATTTGAAGAAGCCTTTTGCTGTGCCGAGTAGGTTTAAGCTGCGTTATCCTTTTACTCCCGCCACTGATGAGCGTTGGTGTGTGCCGCCTTAGGTGGATCACGCGGTGGCGATTTTGAATAAATCCACTGCGATTCCTGCTGAGGATACCCCGGCTTTCCGGGACCCTACGGACAGGAGGTTGGAGTCTCTGGCCCGTCACTCTTATACGGTTGCGGGCTCTATGCTGAAGCCGATTTTTGCTTCCATTATGGCAGCCCAGGCTATTGCAGATTGGACGCAGGTGCTCAGGCGCACCCTGGTGGCTGACTCTGCCCCGCCGACAACTTTGGCTATGGAGGATCAGATTCATCAGGGTGTCATGTATTTGTGTGATGCGGACTTAGATACGGTCCCTTTGGCTGCGCGTCTCCAAAGTGTGGCGGTGTTGAACCGTCGCCTGATATGGCTGAAATGTTGGTCTGTTGACCAATCTTCTCGCAAAACTTTAGCTAATTTGCCCTACGCGGGCTCTCGCCTTTTTGGCGAATCTTTTTATACTCTGATAAAGAGTATTTCTGGGGGTAAGAGCACTCTCTTGCCCCAGACTCACAAGACTAAGTTTGTTCGCGGTAAGAAGAATACCTCGTTTAGACCCCCTCAGGGGTCCTTTCGTGCCTTTCGGTCGCACTATAAGGGCAAGTCCTTCAAGGGCCAAGGCTCCCAGAAAAAGCCGTGGACAGGTAAGCAGAAGTCCGGCCAGTCCGGGTCCGCTGCCCATAACAATGCGGCCTGAAGGGGCGCCCTCACCCAGTTCTGGGGTGGGGGGACGTTTGCTCGGTTTTCTTCAACCCTGGCTGGCCCGCATTCGGGACAGGTGGGTTCAGGAAATCGTTCGATCTGGATACAAGATCGAGTTTCTATCTCGGCCGGTGAGCAGATTTTTTCCCTCAAATCTTCAGCTGTCTCCGGAGAGCTTGCGGGATCTGCACCTGGCGGTGCGGGACCTGCGGGCTCAGGGAGTGGTGGTTCCGGTGCCTCATCGGGACAGATTTCGGGGGTTCTATTCCAATCTGTTCACTGTGCCCAGGAAGGAGGGCAAGGTACGTCCGATTCTGGACTTGTAAGCTCTGAACCGCTTTGTGCGGGTTCGCAAGTTCCGCATGGAATCCCTGCGATCAGTGGTGGCTGCCCTGGTTCCGGGTGAATTCATGGCGTCCATCGATCTGAAGGATGCGTATCTTCACATCCCCATTTTCGGGGGTCACCAGAGGTTCCTTCGATTCGCCATTGCGGAGGATCACTACCAATTCGTGGCGTTACCCTTTGGTCTCGCTTCGGCTCCGCGGGTTTTTACCAAGGTGCTTGCGCCGTTTCTGGCTTTGAGAGCCCAGGGCATCTCGGTCCTGGGGTATCTGGACGACATTTTGGTTCGGTCTGCGACCAGTCAGGGTCTGGTGAACGACCTGTCCGTCACGATGCAGACTCTACAGGAGTTTGGTTGGACGATAAGTTTTCCAAAATCGACGCTGTGTCTGTCGGTTCGTCTTCCTTACCTGGGAATGATCCTGGACTCTGTTCAGGCGAAGGTATTCCTGCCGGAAGACAAGCTCGGGAAGCTTCAGGAAGAAGTCAGGTCCCTCAGGGACGTTCAGTGCTCGTCCCTCCGGACATGCATGAGGTGTCTGGGATTGATAGTCTCGGCTTTCGAGGCGATTCCCTTCGCCCAGTTTCACACGCGGGGTCTCCAAAGGGAGATTCTTACCAGGTGGGACGGGCGACCGCAATCTCTGGATCTCCAGATTTCATTGAGCCATCGCTCCAGAAGGGACCTTCTGTGGTGGCTCCAGTCCCCGGCGGTGTCGGGGGGGCAGGTCCTTTCGCCCTTTCTCGTGGACGGTGATCACCACGGATGCCAGCCTGTTGGGCTGGGGTGGTGTTCTGGGCATTCTGTCCACCCAGGGTACTTGGTCGGAGGAGGAATCCTCCCTTCCGATCAACATTCTGGAATTGCGAGCGATAAATCTCTGCCTTCGGCGTTGGTCGGACAGGCTGCAGGGCCGTCCGGTTCGGGTGCAGACGGACAATGCCACAGCGGTGGCCTACATCAACCACCAAGGGGGCACCAGGAGTGCCCGAGCGGCTTGGGAAGTGGCCGACATTCTGTCTTGGGCCGAGACGCACGTCCCGGCGATAACGGCGGTTCACATTCCGGGGGTGGAGAACTGGCAGGCGGATTATCTGAGTCGCCAGGCCCTGGACCAGGGGGAATGGTCCCTTCACCCGGATGTCTTCCAGATGTTGTGCGCGAAGTGGGGCTCACCAGATGTGGACCTGTTCGCGTCTCGTCTAAACAACAAGGTGGTGAGGTGCGTGGCAAGGACGCGCGATCCTCGGGCGGACGCGTCGGACGCGTTAGTGGCTCCCTAGCATCAGTATCGTCTGATGTATGCCTTTCCACCGATTCAGCTACTTTCCAGGTTCCTTCGCAGGTTGGTCTCGGAGCCACACACAGTGATTCTGGTGGCGCCAGACTGGCCTCGCCGGTCTTGGTACGCAGATCTCGTGAATCTGGCGGTCGACGCTCCATGGCGTCTGCCTCTTCGAGAAGATCTCCTGTCTCAAGGGCCGATATTCCATCCTGCTTTACAGTCGCTGGCTTTGACGGCCTGGCTGTTGAAACCAAGATCCTGAAGGATAGGGGTCTCTCCCCTGAGGTCATTCACACTTTGATCAAGGCTAGAAAGTCCTCTTCGGGGAAGGTTTACTACCGTACTTGGAAGGCCTATTTTGCTTGGTGTGAGTCCAGGGGGTATTCCCCTCACTCATACTCGGTATCAAGAGTGTTGGCTTTCCTTCAAACGGGCGTGGACCAGCGTTTGGTGTTGACCACGGTTAAGGGTCAGATTTCTGCGCTGGCCGTTCTCTTTCAACGCCCTGGGGTGTCTAATTCTTTGGTTAGCACTTTTGTTCAAGGGGTGCGGCATCTGGTCCCTCCTAGGAGGGAGCCTTTACCTCCATGGGACTTGAATCTTGTTCTGTCCGTGTTGCAACATGCTCCCTTTGAAAAGATCAGGGAGATCTCTATGTCTATGTTGTCCAAGAAGGTCACCTTTTTGATGGCGATCACTTCGGCTCGCAGAGTGTCGGAGCTGGCAGCTTTGTCCTGCAGATCTCCGTATTTGGTGGTTCACTTGGATAAGGTGGTCTTGCGACCTAACCCGTCCTTCCTTCCGAAAAGGATTTCGGAATTTCACCTCAATGAGGACATTGTCTTGCCTTCGCTTTGCGCGAAGCCTAAACATCCAAAGGAGGTGGCTTTGCATTCCTTGTATGTTGTTCGGGCGATCGGGTTTACCTGTCATCGACTGAATCCTTTCGCAAGACGGATTCTTTATTTGTCCTTCCAGAGGGGCCTCGGAAGGGCATGGCGGCGTCGGCTTCTACCATCGCCAAATGGATCAGACAGGTCATTGTACAGGCCTATGCTTTGAAGGGAAAAGTTCTCCCCATGCCTGTGAAGAAGCACTCTACCAGATCTCGGAGTACGTCTTGGGCCTTTCATCATCGGGCTTCTGTGGCCCAGGTGTGTAAGGCGGCGACTTGGTCGTCCGTTCACACCTTCTCAAAATTCTACAAAGTGGATGTTCAGGCATCGGCAGATGCTTCCTTTGGCCGCAAGGTTCTTAGTGCAGCAGTGCCTTAGGGTTCCTTGTTTTTTCTTTTGGACCCTTTGCTGTTGGGATGTTTTTATCCCTAGGTTATTTGTTTTCCTGGGTTGTTGCTCCTGCTGAGCAAGTTTTTTTTCATGTTGCCCAGTTGGTTTCCTTCCTTTGGTAAGGTTCCTTTTTTTCTGATGTGGGTACTGCATTGCCTTGGGCGCGGCTGTGATTTTTCTCCCACCCCTCATGTCTACTCTGCTTTGGGACGTCCCCATAGTGACGAATATGAAGAGGCGGCGACTGCCGGAGGACGTAAGAGAAAACTGAATTTTTGTAAAATCTTGCCTGTAAAATTCCTTTCTCTGAGTCCTCCGACAGTCGCCGCCCCCGCCCCTCTTTTGGGGTTTTGTTTATGTACTCTACTGCTATGCTACTTAAACTGAGGTAGGAATGCAGGAAGCAGGAGGGTATTGACTGAGGGGACCACCCCCTAGGGGTGGGGTATGCTAAAAGCTTTGATATTAACATATTCTGTTGCCTAGCTACTCTTACGGAGCAAAGGTCAATAACCCCATAGTCACGAATATGAAGAGGCGGCGACTGTCGGAGGACTCAGAGAAAGGAATTTTACAGGTAAGATTTTACAAAAATTCTGTTTTTTTACTTTCGGCTATAAAACACATCGAATAATAAAATGTAAAAAATCGAATTTCTTCATCAATTTAGGCCAATATGTATTCTGCTACATATTTTTGGTTAAAAAAAAAAACCCCAGTAAGTGTATATTCATTGGATTGCTCAAAAGTTATAGAGTCTACAAATTATGAGATAGATTTATGGACTTTTTTTTTTTAATTGTTTTTACTAGTAATGGTGGAGATTAGCAAATTTTTGGTAGGACTGTGACATTGCATTTTACAAATCTGACACTAAGTGACACTTTTTTGCAACCCACGACACCAATACAATGATCAGTGCTAAAAATGCACTGTCACTGTATAAATTACACTGGCAGGGAAGAAGTTAACATTAGGGGCGATCAAACGGTTAAATGTGCTTCTAGGGAGTGCTTTCTAAGGGTTAGGGGGATGCTGTGCCTTGTTTACATAGGCAGACCTTCGTTCTGCCTCTCCTGTGAATGATCAGCAGGTCCTGGCAGCCATCATGGCCGCTGGACCCGCTGATTAGTCCCCACTGTGCCCAATCACAGTGGGGGCGGGGCGTGCCCCAGATCCGATAAGAGGAATCGCATACAGGTATGGGATTTTGTGCTTAAAGGCCACACTGCCGCTGTATATGTACATTGGGCAGGTCATTTTTCTTAGACTTTTTTTCCTCTGTCACCTGGTGATCTTACCAGTAACGCACTTCATGTGCTACAATGCCTCCACTGTGGATGAAGGAGTACAGGGGGCACCTTTGGGCAGCCAGTATTAATCTTGGGTGAGGGGAGTGTTAGATGTAGCAGATTTAGATCTACAATACAAATTAAAATCCAGCTAACTCTTTTTATAAGCAGTTAAAGCAACAGTTGCTTTCTATTTAGGAAAAAAAGTTTTACATAAAAGCTGATTGTTGTAAGCATTCTTGTCAGTGGGAAAGGTTTTGTTGCATCCCTCTAACTGCTACATCTGCAGGACAGCTTGTTCTGTTGATAAACCCTTACTGGCCGGATCACCAGGTGAAATTAAAAGAAAGCATAAAAAAGAAAACTAATGCAGCCATTACATCTAAGATTTGATAAGCTGTAGTATGTTTGCTTTTGGGTTTAATACTGCTTTCACCCACCCCCCCCCCCTAGTTCCCCCAACTTGTAAGGGTTAACCCTCAGTAACCTGTGCACAGTGTAAATGCTTCAAGAGCACGTGCATCAGTGTGCATGTAAACGTTGTGATGATTCCCCCTATTAAGTATGTATAATCTTGCACTCTAGTTTGGGTTGTTTTATAATACAGATGCAGAGTGCAGGAATTCTGATGTATGTATGTATGTATGTATGTAAGACGTTAACCACTTCAATACTGAATACTTTCACTGCCCAGTCCAATTTTCAGCTTTCAGTGCTGTCACATTTTGGATGACAATTATGCGGTCATGCAACACTAAACCTGCATGGAATTTTCATAATTTGTTTTCACACAAGTAGAGCTTTCTTTTGGTGGTATTTATTCACTCCTGAGTTTTTGATTTTTTGCTAAAAAAAAAAAAAAAAAAATAACAACTGAACAGAAATTCTGGAAAAAAAAACTTTCTAGTTTCTGTTATAAAATTTTGCAAATAAGTAATTTTTCCTCCTTTTACTGATGGGCACTAACAAGGCAGTACTGATAATCAGGGCACTGATGATCATTGCCCTCATACCAGTGTAAATGTCCCCTGTCAGAATTGCCGGTTACCGGCTCCCCTCTCCTTACGCTGTGACAGCGCATGAGGAAAGGAATGCCGAAAACCTGCAAGTTTATTTACAAGCGATCAGCTGTGATTAGACACAGCTGATCACGTGGTAAAGGGCCGCTGTGATTGGCCCTTTAGCGGGATCACAGAGTGTGCCAGTTTCGGTTCTGTGAGGACGTCCATGGACACCCTCCCAGGACTGGATGACCGCGCTGTATCTGTCTTTTGGCTATAGCACGGTCGGGAACTGGTTAAAGTAGTATTAAATCCTCAGCGTTCTTAGCTTAACACATTGAGCACAATAAAATACATTCCTCAGTAAACTATTTTTTATTAATCCTTCACCAGCGCTTGCAGTTTACAACTTTCAATGCGGTTGGCTCCTGTTTTCTCAGTGCTACTTCTTTGAACTTCTAGTCTTCATCAGAAAGAGTTAACAGTGGACAGCGCAGTCTTGAACCAGTCTGTTAGTTTGGGGGAAGGAAGTTGCAGATGAGTGCCTTGTTTCTTAGGCTGGAGGGCTGTGTGTTTCCATTGATGCACGCAGTGTAGGGAGACAACTCTAGTCCCTGCATGCAAGGGGACTCCATAGGGTGCTGCAAAAGAAAGGAGCCACCCTGATCAGGAAATCTGGGGAAGCAATAATGGCACTAGTTTTAACTGGAACATAGGCAAGGATTAAAAGATAAAGAAATGACATACTTAGTGATTACATCAGCCACTGAAAGTGAAAGTGATAAAATCTGAGGGTTTAAAATTATTTTTACCTGTATGCCCTTGTTGGGGACATGTATTGTATGAGGTACACTTTCATAGTAAGACCCTTATGTCAGCAGTGTTTATTACAACCTTTACAATGCTAATGGCACCCTCTGTTTATTTTCCAGCCCCATGTACATGTATGTCTTTTAATCCAGAAACTCGGAGGCTGTCCATAGGCCTGGACAATGGTACTATCTCAGTAAGTACAAAGTATATCCAGCTTCTCGGTTACGTCACCTGCATTTATATTTCAAGTAATTGTAAAGTCTCTTTTGTTGTTCAAAAAAAAAAAAAAAAAATGTTCTACTTACCTGCTCTGTGCAGTTGGTTTTGCACAAAGCAGCCTGGATCCTCCCCTTCTCGGGCCCCTCTTTGGCACTCCTGCCCCCCCCCCCCGTTGAGTGCCCCCACAGCAAGCAGCTTTCTATTGGGGGCACCCAATCCGAGTCCCAGCTCCCTGTGTGCTTTCAGACACGGTCCTGCCCCCCTCTCTCTCCCCTGATTGGCTTAATGGTTTTGATTGACAGCAGCGGGAGCCAATCAAGCCACGCTTCTGTCTCTGGCAATGAGGAGGGAAGTCCCGGGCATCTTAGACACTCCTGCAACATCGCTGGTTAAAGACGGGCTCAGGTAAGTATTAGGGGGTGCTGGGGGAACTGCTGCACACAGGTTTTTCTATTTTAATGCAAATTTTATAATTAAGATAAAATAAAACCATTCTGCCTTTACAATCCCTTTAACACTATTAGTTGCTGTTTGTAGAAAAGTGATAAGACATCCGGAAATGTTCATCTTTGAACTTGTTGCATTGCACTCCCTTTTTTTACACTATTTGGTGTTTTTCAAGCTACATCCGTATTCATTTATTAACATAAAAGCTTGTTTGCCTTGGATGGAGCATGAGAAACTCAAAGAAGGATTTGTGATTTCATGCTTCATCCAGGTTCTGTAGCCAATTACTAGGCCTGAGCTCTGTCCTATGACTGGGGAACTGATGTCCGTCCCCCCCAGGTAGCCAAGAATAGTCACTTCAGTGCTGGCTGCAGAGTAGGAAGAAGCAGTAAGAGAGCAGATTAAAGGAAAGCATATGGGGGGGACCTATAGAGCAGATTGAAGGAAAGCATATGGGGGGGACCTATAGAGCCGATTGAAGGAAAGCATATGCGGGGGGGGACCTATAGAGCAGATTGAAGGAAAGCATATGGGGGGGACCTATAGAGCAAATTGAAGGAAAGCATATGGGGGGGGGGGGCTATAGAGCAGATTGAAGGAAAGCATATGGGGGGGACCTATAGAGCAGATTGGAGGAAAGCACATGGGGGGGACCTATAGAGCAGATTGAAGAAAAGCATATGAGGGGGGGACCTATAGAGAAGATTGAAGAAAAGCATATGGGTGGGGGGACCTATAGAGCAGATTGAAGGAAAGCATATGGGGGGGGGGGCTATAGAGCAGATTGAAGGAAAGCATATGGGGGGACCTATAGAGCAGATTGGAGGAAAGCATATGGGGGGGACTTATAGAGCAGATTGAAGGAAAGCATATGGGGGGGGGGGGCTATAGAGCAGATTGAAGAAAAGAATATTGGGGGGCCTATAGAGCAGATTGAAGGAAAGCATATCGGGGGGGGGGCTATAGAGCAGATTGAAGTAAAGCATATTGGGGGGGACCTATAGAGCAGATTGAAGGAAATTATATGGGGGGGACCTATAGAGGAGATTGAAGGGAAGCATATGGGGGGGGACCTATAGAGCAGATTGGAGGAAAGCATATGGGGGGGAGCTATAGAGCAGATTGAAGTAAAGCATATTGGGGGGGGGGGGACCTATAGAGCAGATTGAAGGAAATCATATGGGGGGACCTATAGAGGAGATTGAAGGGAAGCATATGGGGGGGGACCTATAGAGCAGATTGGAGGAAAGCATATGGGGGGGGGGGCTATAGAGCAGATTGAAGGAAAGCATATGGGGGGGGGATCTATAGAGCAGATTGGAGGAAAGCATATGGGGGGGACCTATAGAGCAGATTGAAGGAAAGCATATGGGGGGGGACCTATAGAGCAGATTGGAGGAAAGCCTATGGGGGGGATCTATAGAGCAGATTGGAGGAAAGCATATGGGGGGGGGGACCTAAAGAGCAGATTGTTTCTGCACGGCAAAGGTTACAGTGTTTCAGTGGTTTTGTGTACCATATACTCATTCAATCAATAACAAGTTACATAAAAGTAAATCCTCTCCTTTGGTATGGAAAACCTAATTAGACACACTGCAAAAATCTACTTACCGGCTACTGTATTAGGTACACATTGCTGGTAGCAGGCTTGACTTCCAAACTGCCTTAATTCTTTGTGGCATAGATTCAACAAGATGTTGGAAACATTCCTTTTGGTCCAAATTGACGTGATAGCATCACGTAGTTGCTGCAGATTTGTTGGCTGCACATCCATGATGCGAATCTCCCTTCCCACCACATCTCAATCCAATAGAGCATTTTTAGGATCTGGTGAGTGTGAAGCCATTGGAGTACAGTGATCTCATTGTCACGTTCAAGAAACCAGTGGTGAGAGGATTTGAGCTTTGTGACATGGTGCATTATCCTACTGGAAGGAGCCATCAGAAGATGGGGACACTAGTCATAAAGGGATGGGACATGGTCAGCAACAATATTTAGGCAGGTGTTTAAATGATTCTCAGCCAAGGGGCCCAAAGTGTGCCAGGAAAATATCCCCCACACCATTACACTACCAGCCTGAACTGTTGATAAGAGGCAGGATGGATCCATGCTTTCATGATGTTTGCACCAAATTTTGACCTTACCATCTGAATGTCGCAGCTGAAATCGAGACTCGTCAGACAAGGTTTTTCCAATCTTCTGTTGTCCAATTTTGGTGAGCCTGTGCAAATTGTAGCCTCAGTTTCCTGTTCTTAGTTGACAGGAGTGACACCCGGTGTGGTCTTCTGCTGCTGTAGCCCATCTGCTTCAAGGTTCGATGGTATTCTGCATACCTTGGTTGTAACGAGTGGTTATTTGAGTTACTGTTGCCTTTCTATCATCTTGAACCGATCTGCCCATTCTCCTCTGACATCAACAAGGCATTTTCCTCCACACAACTGACACTCACTGGATATTTTCTCTATTTTGGACCATTCTCTCTAAACCCAAGAGATGGTTCTGCGTGAAAATCCTGGTAGATCAGCAGTTTTTTAAATACTCAGACCAGTCTGTCTGGCACCAACAACCGTGCCACGTTCAAAGTCACTTAACCGCTTGCCGACCGCCGCAAGTAGATTTACTGCGGCGGTCAGCCCCTGCCAGGCAGAGTGACGTTAATTAACGTCACTAGCCTGGGAGGGTCTGGGGAGCGAGCGCGCGCCCGCGGAGGCGCGCTCCCGCGCGGTCAAGGACCCCCTCCCCCCCCCCGCGCGTGTGACCAGTGGACCCGATGTCCGCCGGCCACTCGGCGATCGTCGGGGGAGAGGGAGAATGTCAGGCAGCTTGTGTAAACAAGCTGCCTGTCATTCTCCTCGCTGTAAAGACACTGATCACACGGATCTAGTATGTAGATCCGTTGATCAGTGTCCTTACAGCTAGAGCCACAGCCAATCACAGTAAGAATCACGCCCCTAGGGACACACACAGCCCCTCCCTCCCAAATAAAGTTAACCCCTTCACTGCCAGTGTATTTTTACAGTAACAGTGGATATGTATAGCACTGATTACTGTAGAAATGTCACTGGTAACCCCAAAAGTGTCAAAAATGTCAGTCAAGGGTCCGATCTGTCCGCCGCAATGTCGCAGTACCGCAAAAAAAATCGCACATCGCCGCCATTACGCGTTAAAAAAAAAAACAACAAAAATGACAAAAATCTTTCCCTTTGTTAGTAAACGCGATAACTTTTGCGCAAACCAATCAAAATACGCTTTTTGCAATTTTTTTTTTTTACCAACCATAGGTAGGATAAAACAAATTGGCCAAAAATGTTAAAAAATTTTGATTTTTACATTTTTTTTGGGGGGGGAATTTCATATAAAAAAAGGGAAAAATATTGCTATTTTTGCAAAATTGTCGCTCTTTTTTTGTTTATAGCACGTGATCAAAAAATCGCACAGGTGATCAAATACCACCAAAAGAAAGCTCTGTTTGTGGGAAAAAAAGGACGTCAAATTCGTTTAGGTACAGCGTCGCACGACCGCGCAATTGTCCGTTAAAGTCACGCAGTGCCGAATCGCAAAATACCCCCTGGTCTTTTAGCAGGAAAATCCTCCGGGGCTTAAGTGGTTAAATCCCCTTTCTCCCCCATTCTGATGCTTGGTCTTTTGATCGTCTTCACTGAATCCAGGTGCCTAAATGCATTGAGTTACTGCCATGTGATTGGCTGATTAGCAATTTGTTACACCAAGCAATTGAACAGGTGTACCTAATAAAGTGGCATATGAGTGTATGCGCCTGTGCTTTTTTGTTTTAGATACTAAAAATCATCCCAGAAAAGTTAACTGTTCAGATATTGGAAAGTTAGTGCCACATAGGAGGAACACACACTCTGTCTAAAACTTCCGCCAAAAGCTTTGGACAGAGCGGAGAAGGGTTAGAAACTCTGGCAGTGTAACTCATTGGGTGAATTTCTTCTCATTTCCTTTCCCAGTGACACCATTTCATGTTCTTGACAGGATGTTTTTAACAGAAAGTAAGGCTAAATTGCCCCCTTTTGGGGACCTAGCAAGCAATAAAAACTTACCAAAGGCTCTAACCCCTCCCATTTTCTACAAAATTAAAAAAAAAGTCTGAAGCTAGAGTAGACTTCTAAATCTTGACTGCCCTTGGAATTTTAATAGATTTTCAATGCCATTTCCATGTGATTTGCAAATACGTCAAATGATGCAACTCCAGTACAAGAAGACATTAGTGTTTGCCAGCAGGCAAGGCATGGTAGGTTTTTTCCCTAACAAATTATATGCTTCTGCTTCTTATGCTGTAACAATGGTGTTTGTTCTCTGTGGTACACCACTTCCACGTAGCTGCTAGTTGTTAAAGACCAGCTACAGTCATTGCATATATCCTAGTAATACATAAGCTATATATTCTAATCATACACTACAGGACATAGGCTGGATATTCAAAGACCCTGGGTTGTAGGCTGGTACCTTCAGGTGATTGGACATGGGCAAATCTTTGCTGGACCTGCCCCCTGGGTGTACCCCTAAAACTAGGGATGCGCCGAAATGAAAATTCTGGGCCGAAGCAGAAACCGAAAAGTCAGGATGCCCTTGGCCGAAAACCGAAAATGACTTTTCGCCCAAATGATTTAAAATAGAACAGGGGCATAAACCAGAAACAGGCAGCGAAGTACACCTGTAGCTGCCACTGTGACTTGTTGGCAAGTGGTAATTTTAATTGCCAAGGGTATTTGTATTATGCAGCATGAGGGGGATTAATGTATTGCCACTGATAGATCACTGATGCATTAGTGACCTACCAGTGGCAGTTAATTAACCCCTTTGTGCTGACACTGTCACTAATGCATCAGTGATCTATCAGTGGCAATACATTAACCCCCTCATGCTGCATAATACAAATACCATTGGTAATTAACCTCGCCTCAGCCCCCCCCCCCTAGAGTTAAAAATCCCGCCTCTGGCCAGCGGCCCGCCTCTCAGTGATGTCACTACTACGTGACTATGTATATGAACTAACACACCGGGGAGGGGGGCGGCATCTTTGACCCGTTTTCGGCCGAAATGGGTAGGCCCATTTTCGTCCGAAAATTTCAGTTGCTGAAATTTCGGTGCACCACTACCTATAGCCATACCCCACACTGTGGGACCTCTGCTCATGTCTTAAGGTGATTGATCTCTTACCCCTGCTCACTTTATGTGCATTGTTTTGTGAATGGGCCCTTAGGCTAGGTTCACGCTCAAACGGCTCTGTAAGACATGTTTTGCGCAGACATGACACCCGCACACATCTCCTGCATTTTTCTGTGCAGGTGGTTAGGGCGGCAGGAACAGGTGAGGATCCCCAGCAGGAACCACCTGCACAGATGTGAACCTAGGTTTAAAGAGTAACTCCACATTTGTTGAGAAAAAAACATTCCCCTCTGGGTGATCTCTGTACATTGCAAGGATTTTAACAAACTTTGTTACAGAATACTACCTTTTTTTATTTTGAAGATCCCAGTATGTTTCGCTGTATCTGTGTGCAAAGTGAATCTAATGAGAGTGGTTTCATAATTATCAATCAGCTGCTTCATCTGCAGGGCTCTGAGGAAAGTTTGCAGGGTCTTTCATCCATTCAGATGTGGTTTCCTGTTGGGAGTATCTCACCAAAAATGACATTTCTCTTTCGTTCATTGATGGACACAGCTCCTGTTTCTTCTTAACCATTGAGTTATACTGCCCCCTATAGGAGTAGGATACTAGGCAGGAAAAAGCTTGACTACGCCTATGGGCAGCCCCAGGGGGTATACTACACCCACACTCAGCTATAGGCACTCAGTTTTTTTTTCTGCCTAGTCAGGGGTAAGGACCTAGTTCCTTGCTGGGATCTCGGCCCTGGCAATTATTTTATTTTTTTAAATGGGTTTTTTCCTATCTTTGTTATTTTGGCTTCCTTGGATTACATCATTAGTAGACGTGGGCCATTCTTCTCGGCTCATAAGAAGCATTTTTCGTCCCTCAAGGGATAAAAGTCCTTCAGGGCCTCCCCCGGAAGTTCCAAGAGGACTTGGTCAGGCAAGCCACGAGGGACTCTTCCAGACCTGCAGACAAGGCTTCCTCTGCATGAAGGGGCACCCTCACCTGTATCTGGGGGTGGGGGAATGTCTTCGCTCATTGCTGAATCTGTGGACCTCTCTGGTACAGGTCAAGTGGGTCCACAAAGTCATTCGGTCTGGCTACAAGATTGAGTTTTGGTCTCTTCCTCCAGTAAGGTTCTTCCCTTCCAACCTGCACTTGTCCTCAGATCACTTACGGGGTCACTTTGGGGCAGTGCAAGACTTGTTACTTCATGGGGTGATTGCCCTGGTTCCAGCTTTGGACTGTTTTCAGGGGTTTTACTCAAACCTGTTTACAGTTCCCTGGAAGGAAGGCAAGGTATATCAATTCTGGACCTCAAGGCGCTAAACTGCTTTGTGTGTGTACAGAAGTTACGAATGTAGTCCATCCGCTCGGTAGTGGAATCCCTGCATCTCGGGGATTTTCTTGCTTCTATTGACATCAAGGATGCCTACCTTCTCATTCCAATATGTGCCGGTCATCGGTGCTCCCTCCACTTTGCCGTGGGCGAGGAGCATTATCAGTTTGTAGCGTTTTACCTTTGGTCTTGTCTCCGCTCCTTGGGTCTTCACAAAGAACCCTGGTGCTAGCATTGTTGCGTCAGTGGGGGATTGCGTTACTGGGATACCTGAATGATCTTCTTCTGTGAGCAGAGTCTCCGACTGCTTTGATGGACTCCTTAATGATTACTCTGCAATCTCTGAGGGAGTTTGGTTGGATTCTGAACCTTCAGAAGTCTTCTCTGGTTCCATCCACAAAACTTAACTATCTAGGTAGATTCGGCCTCAGCCAGAGTGTTGCTTCCTCTGGAAAAACTCCAGAAATTGCAGGAGGCAATTCAGCTTCTGTTATCCAGCAGGCAGTCATCCCTCCAGGTTTGCATGCGGGTGCTGGGCCTTATGGTGTCTACCTTTTCAAGGCGGTTCCGTTTGCACAGTTCCACACAAGATCTCTGCAAAAAAAATTCTGGTGAAATGGGACAAGAATCCACTTCTGGGTGGGGACTTGTTCTCGGCACAGCTTGTGCTCAGGGAGTCTGAACTCCGGAAGAGTCCAGACTGCTGATCAATTTACTGGAACTCTGAGCGATCAGTCTTTTCCTGGATCATTGGTCAATTTGTCTTAAGGAGTTTTCCGGTACGACTTCAGACAATGCCACGGCCATGGCCTATGTTAATCACCATGGGGGCACAAGAAGTGTCCCAGGATCCTCTGGCCGACGCCACAAACCATTAGTGGCTCCTTGGTGTTAGTATTGTCTGATATATGCCTTTCCCCCTCTCTTCCATCCTGCTTTTCAGTCGCTGGTTTTAACGGCTTGGCGGTTAAAAGCCAGGTACTGAAGGATAGAGGTTTGTCTGAATTGGTGATTCCTACGCTGTTAAAGGTTAGAAATCTACCTCTAGGAAGATCTACCATCGTATTTGGAAGACATATGTTGCGTGGTGTGAGTCTTTTGAGGTTCTCCCTCTCTCCTTTTTGGTGACTCAGATCTTGGCTTTCCTCCAATGGGGTGTTGAGCAGCGCCTGGCCTTGAGTACCATCAAGGGCCAGGTTTCGGCCTTGGCGGTTTTGTTTCCTTGGTGCGTATCTTTATCCAGGGAGCTCAAAACTTGGTTCCTCCAGTGCAGTCTCCATTACCGCCATGGGTCCTCAACTTGGTGGTGTCAGTTATCCAGGAATCTCCCTTTCGAAAATATTGGGAGGTTCCCCTGCTTGCGTTGTCACAGAAGGTGGCCTTTTTGGTGGCTATTACTTCTGTGTGCAGGGTGTCAGAGCTGGCGGCGGCGTTGTCTTGTTGTTCATCTTACCTGTTGGTTTACAGAGCTAAGATGTTTCTTCATCCCTGTCCGTTGTTCCTTCCAAAGGTCATCTCTGATTTCCATTTGAATGACAACATTGTGTTGCCTTCCCTATGTCCCAAGCCTAAACATCCTAAGAAAATTGCTCTGCATTCCCTGGATGTGGTTCAGGCAATCAGGGTGTACCTGGCAGACACGGAGCCTTTTAGGGACTCCCTATTTGTACTCACAGTTGGACCTCGAAAAGGGTAGGTCACTTCTGCTGCTGCGACCATTTTTAGATAGATCAGACAGACTATTCGATTTGGGGTCAGGTTCCTTCTTTCCCTGTTAAGGCACATTCTACTCGGGCGCTTAGTGCATCCTGGGCCTTCCTTCGTTAGGCATCAGTGATACAGGTTTGCAGGCGGTCATCTGTGCACACTTTTACAAGGTTTTAAAAAATGGATGTGGCAGCATCTGCGGATGCTTCTTTTGGCTGCAAGGTTTTGCAGGCTGCTGTTTAGAGGACCTGGTCCTCTTTGAGGGTGTATTGGTTTTTTTTTTCAGGTGAGCTCTAGTTCTGGTTGAGCTCCATTTTACCTGGTTGGCTATGGTTAGCCTTGAGAATTTTGTTTCTGCTGTTCTACCCCACCCCTCGTGTTTTGGAACGTCCCAATGTTTAAAAAGAATCAGTAGCTGTGTCCGTTAATGAACAAAAGAGAAAATAGGATTTTTGACTTAACCGTAAAACCCCTTTCTCTACTGTAAAAAAAAAACCTCCGTGGCATTGGCTTTCTTCTGACACGGCTTGTAACAAAACTGAGTGCCTATAGCTGTGTGGGTGTATACTCCCTGGGACTGCCCATAGGCGTAGTCAAGCTTTTTTCTACCTAGTGTCTTACACCTGTAGTGGGCAGTTTAACCCAATGGTTAAGAAGAATCAGGAGCTGTGTCTGTCAATGAACATCAGAGAAATAGATTTTACGGTAAGTCAAAAATCCCATTATTTTTTTATTGCAGGGTATGCCTGAAATCTGATTTGTATCTTAGTGCAGACTTCTGGGAAAATCAGTGAGCCAATCACACAAGAAGGAAATTATGTTTCTTGGGTGTGGTCAGTACACACTGTACAGCACACCTCCAGGTAGCCATATTACATTGCATTTTTCAGAAAATGAATGAGCTGCAGATTGAAATGGAAAGGTAGTTTTTAATAATATTCATTTACAATATGACTTTTGTCACAATTGTATACGCTATTTTATTTTTTTTACCCTTCAAGCTTTAAAAATTATAGATGATGGCTGATTGTTTGTTTGTCATGCACAGATGATCCACCTTCTGACTGTTCTAGTCTTAGTAAATTCCTCTCTTTGTGAATAATAACCTATAATACATCGATCTCCAAGTGCAGATAAGGACTTTGACTTTCATAATTTAGATGTTCTTGGTTAGTAACTTGTAAGGCACTGAAGCCAGTGATCCCAATGGGGTGGGGGGGAGGCAAACTCGTTAGTGGGGGGGCATGGTTAGCGAAGAAGAGCTGGCTGAGGCCACCTAACATCGTATTGTACCTTGGTTGGGTTGGTAGAGCGGCGTCTCGGATGTAGCGTTACCGATACCCCTGGGTGAGTAATTTAGAAGCCAGCACCCCTCATACCTGAGGACCGGGGAAATTTTACTCTTGATTCCAGTGGTGCTATAAGCAGCTCAGGTCACGTTGAAGCCATTGGGTCAAATAGCCAGGCAATTGTCATCTTTACAAAGAGGTCACCAATGGTAGCCCCATATGAAGCTGTAATGTTCGGAAAGCTCTGCATCATGTGTTTTTAAATGTTGAGTTGCTAGCTCAAATGCAAATGTTTGCAAATAGTGCAAATAACCATTAACAATACGTGTATAAACAAACAAATCCGATGACTTCCTGATGATGCCTTCTGGTGGAAATGCATTGAGGTCTGACTAGTGGCGTAACTTCCAGGTGCTTTACTGATGTTGCGTCCGGCTTAGGTGGCATGCACGCTGGCTCTATGAGACGACCGGCAGCGAGAATTGTAAAGTAACCCAACTAAAACAAAACTTAGCCGTGGGGACAGGCCCCCGGCAAAAAAGTGGTTATAAAATTGACAAGTCAGACAGGTAATAGATGTAAAGGTGCCTAATTTTTTTTACAAAATGTAAAAAATGGAGTAAAAAAGCCAATGAATGTCAGTCATATTAGTTAGCTATGGTACAGATCACCGCATGCAATAGGACAATCGGCCCATCACCCAACATAGATGACCACACAAAACTGACAACATGTAAACATACATATAGCTGTGCACCAATAGGGTAAAAAATAGACACATGAAAAAGTTTGTAATAAAATTAGGCACCTTTACATCTATTACCTGTCTTGACTTGTCAATTTTATAACCACTTTTTTGCTGGGGGCCTTTCCCCACGGCTAAGTTTTTTGTTTTCGTTGCTATTTGACAAGCACGATGTAGTGTGACATGGTTATACTGATGATTGATCTGGTCCCCCGATTTCTTGGGTTTTGGTATATTGTAATTTAACCAAGCTCTTCATAGAGGGCGCCCCATTATGGCACATGGGAAATGTAAGTGTACCAGCATATATTTTTTTTGATTGATCTTCTTTTTTAATAAACGTATTGCACAATTATCGTGTTATTGTTATCTCATTCTGGGTTTATGCTGCTGGTGGCATTGGATATAAGTACAAAGGAAGAGGATGACAAGTATACATCAAGGTTCGGATTAAGCATTAAAGTGGTGAGGGTCCTGGAAGCCTAAAGCTATCTGGTGAGTGGCCCCCCTTTATACTAGGTGGTGGAACACATGATTTAAGTGGAGCACAGTAAAATAAGAGCAGGTATCATTAATGCACATGTGGTGGAAAAAAAAAAGAAGTGGATTAAAAGATTTGTGCCTTGCATGAATTTTTATAATCTCCAGGACTTTTATATTGTTTTTTGTTTTTGTGTTTCTGCAATTGACACTGGTTGCACGGATTTGTTTGTACACGTATTGTTTATGGTAATTTGCACTTATGCATTTGCATTTGAGCTAGCGCCCCAACATATAAAACGCATAACATTTTGGGCATGACTTAGGCCCCTTTCACAGTCGGACTGATCGGGTCTTTCTGTCCGTTTTTCAGGCGGACCCAATCGGGCCACCCATTGACCTTTATGCAGAGGCGGATGTCAGTGGCCATTTGTCCACTGACACCCGCCTGGCATCTGATCCAATAAGATCCGCTGAAAACAGACGGATGGCGATTATGTTTGCCATCTGTCTAGTGGGTTGGATCGGATGAAAATGGGACAGGCTGTCTATTGTCATCCGATCTACCCATTGTGTTTGTGACAGGAGTCACTTTGGCTAGGGGGGGCTCGTGGAACACAGATTACTTTAGAGAGGTCAGGAAACTCCTTGTCCAGCTTCCCCGGCCCCCCCTCTTATGTATAAGTCACCTTGTGTCTATTAGGGGCACAGGGTGACCAAGAACCCCAGTCAGGTCTGCACTAATCTGACTTGCTGTACAACCACACCGCATTTCGTGTTACCCCAGTTATCCTGGGTTCTATATGTGTGGTTTGTGTTGAAAGAGTGAAGGGCCTCCTTCGCTTGGGACAATAATATTTCTGGACAGTGTCCCTCAAGAGATATATAAAGATAGACAATTTGACTTTTCAGATTGCTTGAGTGTGTTTGGAGTCTCTCGTAGACCCTTGCTAGATAGTGAGGTGGAGAGAGGTTTGTTATTGGTAAGGACCTGTATTCCATTGTTCTATTGTTTCTGTCTGCCTTAAGATCAACCTATTATGGGATGTATATGTGGATTGGCTGCTAAGGGGGAGGGGGGGGGTTGTCCAAAGTGTATATCTCTTTGTGCCCGTGTTTGAATAAAACAGTTTTTATTCTGGTTCACTCCAAAACTGGTACTGTTTAGTTCTTGGGGTAACTATAGCCAGATTCACAGATTTCGTGTTCCAGAACTTGGGAAGCAGCTTCTTGGTGGAGATACCCAGTCGGGGTGTCCGGTTCCATCACAGTGGCGAGCGGGATTCTGCCAGGCCCGTCTCAGCACAGTGAGTGGAGATGGAGCTGTCATCTGCCTGCTCAGCAGGGTTCAACAAGGCAATCCCAGCTGAGCAAGTGGAGTCCGTCCAAACGGATCCGCCTAATGTGAATGGGCCCTTAAAATTGATGGCAGCAGCTGATTGATAATCACTGGTAGAAATTGAACACAGGGGGTGCAATTCTGCATCATAGACACTGACAACAGCAGAGTCTGTAAGCTGCTACCATAGCATTAAGTCAGGAACCAGAGCCCTGTTTGACCGGCTGTTTACAACCGATACTGTAGTTCCATTTTTGTATACTTTATTTCACTTACCCTCTTCCCTTTGACTCAATTGGACCTAATTTTTTTTGTCCCTATCTTACCTCTTTTAATTTGATAAACATGGACGTCTTGACCATAAACACTCTGGATATACAAATATGCAAGATATTGTTATCATAAAAAATATACTGTATTATCCTGTTGTATGTGTAAAGTCTGCTTTTGTTTAAAGCCAAATATGTGTTTTATTCACCCCGTTAGTAGCTAGATTAATTCCCTTCTATGGTAGAGAGTTACCTATGCACTGAGCTCAGGATAGCACAGGTGTTATTTTTAGCTCACTCACATTTCACATCATATATGTGTCTGTCAATCCTATTTCTGTCAATTCCTTTTAGATGTCAGTTGCGTATCCTCAAAATACCTTGTTCCTGCTGCTTTTTTTAGCCATATTGGGCCTTTCTTTCTCTCTTACTTTAGTACAAGACAATTATATCCTGCCTGAGCAGAAGATAGATAAGAATAACATACTGCATGCAGGGGTCTTTTCTATACAATGGTAAATCAGTATTACAGTGTGAAGTGCCTGTATAAGAAGCTTTAATTAGAATTCAGTATAATATTCTCTAATTCTATAAAAATAAAGTTATTCCTGCCAGTAAAGGTGAATGGGTTCACGTTCCTTTTTTCTTTTTTTAGAATTGACAATTTTTATTAAATTTTCTTTTATAATACCAAAAAGAATATAAGCATAACAAAGGACATCGTATATTGTCAACCGCTGACCAAATTTCAAGAGAAATAAAAATCTAAGTGTGTTTTATGACTTGTCCCTGCAAATTAGCAGTAGATAACAGTTGCAACATGTCCCTTAAACCATATAAAGAAAAACAGTCAATCACAGTGGTCTCCAAACTGTGGCCCAGTGGCTGGATGTGGCCCTTTGCTTGCTTTTATCTAGCCCTTGGGGCACTATTTTATCCACTGACACAAACAATGGAACATAATTCCCCCCCCATCTGACACCAACAAAGGTACACAATTCCTCACAAAGACCCAATGATGGGGCACAATTCCTCCCAATGATACCAATAATAGGGTTCTATTCTTCAAAATGAGATCCATAATGGAGCCAATGACACCAATGATGGGGCTCTATTCTTCATAATGGGACCAATGACATCATTAATGGGGCACAATTTCTCCCAACGATGGGGCAAAATTTCTCAGACACCAAAGATGGTGCATTGTTTACTTCACTGATGCTGGGACAATTTCTACTCCCAATGGCCACAGTCCGGCCCCCTGAAAGTCTGAATACTAGACCCATGGTCTAGTATTATAAATATCCATCAAACCTAATCTCAAAAGGGCCGTTTGAAGCAGAACAAGGCCCAGGGATAAAGTTCAGTACCCAGAAGGATGCCCTTGTATAGAAACCAGAGAACAGAGAAAGCGAGAGAAAAGGGGGGGAAGGGAAAGACCTAAGATCTTTGCTCCTGGGGGGTATAGAGCTCCAAAACTACAACCAGCAAGTGTCAGTAGAGCCTCCTGAGGGGCCCTCTCGCAAAAAATGCCATGAATCCCAAATCTCATTATGATGCTCTCCTGTATTGGCAAGATGTGCAGTGAGTGCTCCATAATCTTCACATCCTTGCAGGTTCCTTTGTTTCAAAGCTAACGTGATCCCGGTCAGCTTTTGTTTGATACTTGTCATATTAATATATCTTGTACAGTATAGGATACAGGGAATAGTAAGCTATTGTTTGTGTCACTGGCAAGAATTATGCCCCCATTGTTGGTGTCAGAAGGAGAAATAGTGCCTTAAGGGCTGGATAAAGTAAAGCAAAGTTTGGAGACCACTGATCTAGAGGTTGGAGCTCAATTCCAGTGTTTGCTGGTGATACCAAATTATGCAGGGAAATAATTCAAAAGTTACACATGCAAAATACACATCTTCAATGACTGAAAAGGATCAGGGGGTACGCGCAAATCACACTTGGCAATAGCATGCAGTGCCAAGCCGTAGCATGATGGCTAAATACTGGAATGCATTAAAAAGGACATACATTCCAAAGATAAACCAATAATTATATCCCTTTACAAAACACTGGCTTGGCCTCATCTTACAGTTGCATCTTATACCTTGCAGTTCATATTTGGTTACCAGTCCTCAGAAAAGATCCTCCCCTAAATTAGAAGGTTTTCAGCGAAGGGCAATAGAATCAAGTGGGTGGAGGACTTTCGCTGTGAGGATACATTTACATAGATTAGCGGACTCCGTGTGTGAAAAAGCCCAAAGAATAATTGCACGTTGCATGAAATAATGCTTTTTTTTTTAAATCTGCCTGGAGTTTAGCTTTAAGCCAGGCATGTCCAACCTGCGGCCCAGAACCGCAGGCAATGCGGCCCACTGCCCCCTGACAATCTTTTTGCTGGGGAGGAAGGAATTCGGGTTGGGGGCACAGCCACAGCAGCTTCCAACTAACGGTAGGCAGAGGCTTGGGGGGGGGGGGGAGGAGGCGAGCATGTGCAGTGTTTCTGACTCCTATCACCATGACCACTTCAAATCACTGAAGTGGTCATGGTGGTTAGAGTGTTCCTTTATTGTCTCTCAGAAGAAGTAAACCTCTGTATACTAATTCCATTTAATTTGATCCTCTAGTTGTGTTAAATTAGTGCGGGGGGCGCAGCGGCATTTTATTACATGCCTTAACTATAGTCTATATTTTATATGCGGCCTGAGAAAATTTCTCTACACTCAATGTGGCCCAGAGAGGCCAAAAGGTTGGACACCCATGCTTTAAGCAGTCACTTTCACTGCATGTGTGTACTATAGCTACTGAATTGAATAGTGAAGATATATCCTTTATCGGAAATAAAAAATCAGCTTTGACTTCCTGTTTAATAAAAATATAAGCAGTTCTTCTTCCAAGTTCTATTAACCCTATAGTCCTTTGTCCTGTAAACTTGCTCTGCCTGCTGTAGAGAATCCTCACTTCCTCATAGTGGGGTGACTTTGTCCTTGACAGTGGTAGAAATGATAGGAAATTAGCACAGCCAGTTTCATGAGAAACCGGTGATGATTCAGCCGTCTTTGGGAGCCTTTAGACCTCAGCAGTTCCCTGGCTGATAGAAAGAATTTCAGTAAAGCTACACGCATCCCTAGTATGATCAAACTGATATGAGCAGCTTAAAATATTGAAAGATATCATTCTGTGTGTAACGCATCTATATAAAATAGGAGTTTCACTTTTTGAAATGAATTACTGAAATTAACTTTTTGCTGATATTTTAATTTTATGAGGTGTGTGTTTGCAGAGTAGGCTCAGAGATTTGATGGTGCTGAAACCATGGACCACACAGAACTGCACAGGGCCATTTAGAAGATGAGGATGGTGAAAACTAGAGCCACTCATGTGCTAGGGCAGCTAGGCTATATTGCTGAGTTAGTTTAAATGAAAAATGCCCATTATTGACTCTAGTGCTAGAATAAGGTCATTTCTCTTTGTATTCTCCTGTCATAGTCTTTGAAACTCTGTAATTCTTTGACTCTTAATAGAAAGCCAATAGGAGAGGTCCTAAATCAGGATTTCCAGAAGGGACCCCCAAGGGTCATTAGGATTTTTTATTGGGGGGGGGGTTGATAAAATAGCTGGGGTCAGAAAATGCCTTGGGGAAAATAAGTGGTTTATAAATTTATATAAGGTCCATTTAAGCCTTGGAGGTCTCTGTAGAGCTTAATGCCAATCTCTAGTCCTGAGATGGGGTGGCTAGCAATAGATGGTCAGCCAACACTGAGAGCAGCCGTGAGTTGTTTCTATCAGTTGTGGTTTCTGGCCTTATTTCCCAGTGTGCTCTGTTTTTTGGGTCCATGATCTTACACCCCCCTGACTTTGGGAAGGATTTGCATAAATGTTTTTACTGTGTACCCACCTCAAACTCTGTTGGGGAGCCAGAGAGTACACCACCTGTTGGAGAGCCAACAATCTGAAACTTCATTAATTGTTGACCTGAAGAATTTGGGGTCTCCTGGACTAGACGACTAGACTAAACCCCTGACAGTTACTTTACAGGAAAACTTTTGTGTCTGTACATTAAAAATGATTTTGAACACTGGAACTTTTAAAGCCAAGTGTCAGGAGAACACATAGGTAAAAGTAGGAATCAACCAATATCGTTTTTTCAGGGCCGATACCGATACTGATTTTCTGGCCACCCTTCAGGCCGATAGCCGATATTAAGTGCAGATATTCTGCACATTTAAAGTTTTTTTTTTTTTTTTCCTTTTTTACACTCTACTTTTTAAACCATTTATTTTTATTTTTTTATCACTTTTATATAGGCAGTGACAGTTCAAGACCACAAACCCCTCGTCTGCACGTAAAAGCATTCAAAACGCCTAGTTTGGCTGTTTTGAATGCTCTTCTTTTTTTTTTTTTTTTAAATCTGGCGCCTTTAGGGCTCCAGTACCCAGGTTTTTACATCAGGGACCCGATCAGAGCCTGATGCGGCTTTGTTCAGGTCTTCAGCCAGCCGGTGGACATGCCAGCTGGTCGTTCGGCATTCCTTCCCTTCTCGCTTCTTGTAATGACAATCGAGCAGCTTCTCAGCCACATCGGCTGTCATTACAAGAAAGCCCACCATTCGCTTGTAGCTGCAGGCATCATTCTGGTACTACCACTTTAAGCAATATCAATCATATCGGCAAGTTTGTTACCAATACTTCATAAAAAGGGAATATCGGCCTCCAATAATTGACCCCACTGATTAATCAGTCGATCCCTAGTTAAAAGATCTAGTTTCAAAATACATTCTGCTTTCTTCTCTAGTTATAAATTAACAGGTTTCCCAGAAATAATTAGGTTTGTGTGTTTTTTTTATTATTGGTGTTGGTTTCCCCCCAATGCTCTGTTTTTCTCTCGCAACACAAAAAAAACATGCTATATAGCAGTGATGGCAAACCTTTTTGAGCCCGAGTGCCCAAATTGCGACACAAAACCAACTTATTTTTTTCAAAGTGCCAACACTGCAATTTGTAACAGCCACAAGGGACTCTCACCAATCCCAGGGACACAGCAACAATGCTTCCTCCGAACAGATGTCCAAAACTGGCACTGCAAGGGCGGTATCCTGGCAGCCTTCCTGTCCCCTGGCTCACAATGTGCTGCTTCAGTCTCTCTCCCTTGAAGCAATGGCTCCTCTCTCTCTCTCTCTCTCTCTCTCTCTCTCTCTCTCTCTCTGGGTGGTGAAATTGGGCTGGACATTAAAATAGACCCATAGTCTTCCGGGAACTAAATGTCCCATGGTGCACTTGTCAACCTCCTCATTGGTCCCTGGCTGCAGCCAATGGGGAGGCAGGAGGAATCAGAGCGGGCGGCGATCTCTGCAAGCGCCACTCTGTCCCTGTCCAGCACTTCTTGACAGAAGAAGTGGGGCGAGTGGGGGAAATACACTAACAGCCTACACTCGCTTCTCCCCTTGTCACATCGCTGCTGCACTTCTCACTCCCCGAGCTTCGCCATGCGGGGGGATCTGGGCTGGACAAAAGGACCCATAGACTTCCAGGACTACATATCCCATGATGCACTTGTCAAGCTCCTCATTGGTCCCTATCTTCAGCCAGTGGGGAGGCAGTAGGAATCGCAGTGGCGGCAATCTCTGCAAGCGCCCCTCTGTCCCTGTCTAGCGCTGCTTGAGAGAATTGGGGTGAGTGGGGGAAATATACATATAGCCCACGCCTGCTTCTCCCCTTGTCACAGCGCCACCGCTGTGTGGGGGGAGGGAGGATTAGAGAGCGCAGGCATCAGCGGTGGCAGCTTCCCAGCATAGCTCGCGTGCCCACAGAGAGGGCTCTGCGCGCGCGCCATAGGTTCGCCATCACTGCTATATAGGGTACAACTTGCATAGCCCTCCATTCACCCACGTTGTATAGCCAAAACTTTTTTCTGTTTTGGACAATGTAGGGAAGGATTAGAACCCCTATCGTAGTCAAGTTACAATAATTGCCTCATGACAACCTAATCTTTTGAGTCCATTCACCTTTTATGGTGTTGCTCCGTGGCTGATCTAACCAGTTAGGTGGTGTTCTGTTCAGCTCTTCCTTCCTCTCCAGTATTGGAAATTCTGCAGCTTTCCCATCAGTAAGGAAGAAATTTTAATCAGATGCAAATTGCATGTTCAGGATTCTGCTGCAGTTCTGCTGAGGTGTCATTAGTGGCAGACTCTCGGATGTGACATGGGCCGAATGTTGAGCTTCCTAAAATCTAACTCTACCCTTTACTTTTAAACTTCTGACCCTAACATTTTATGACACCTGGTCACCAACTTTAAAAATATGCAAGTTAATTTTCTATGAAAAGAAACTGCAGGTCAAAGCACAGAAAGATTAAGTAGTGCTCACTTGGAGTGTTTTTTTTTTTTTTTTTTTTTTTATTTTATTCGCTCAGTGTGCCTCTGAACTTTAAAAATGTAATGCTTCAAGAGAAATCAATTTCCTTGCATTATTTTCTTCCTCCTTGAATGTCCTAGCTCTCTTTTTCTGAAAGTGTCTGATTTACTCTGTGCTACCCTAGATCCTCTGCCCCCTAAATGTGCAGGGGCTGCTCACATCATGTCTAAGCATTGCCCAGTAGCACTCTTGGGGCTTTTGGAGGCCTTTTATTGATAAATAATATGCATATTATAGTGGCATGTGGAGGAACTGATGCCCTTCATTTCCCTCCTGCAGCTGCTGAATATCTGCGGGAGGGAGAGGAGAAGCAGGTATTCAGCAGCAACATGGAGGGATCAGTTCCTCTACATGCCGTTGCCACCCTATCCAGGCGTACAGGGATGTCACAGGGGCCCCCTGGAGCATGGGGCCGGGTCGCAATGGCCCCTGTACTTACGCCCCTGGGCATATCAAGCCAAAAATAATAGCAAATGCAATATATAGGAGGTGGTGATTACCCACACCTGAGAAGTGACACATGCAAAGGTTCTTGGGAACTGTGGACTTCAGCCTACCCCACGCGGGACACACGGGAACTTTAAAGCCTTGTTTGAGACGATAAATAATCAGACATTTTATTTTCTTTTTACAGGAATTTATTTTATCTGAAGATTATAACAAAATGAACCCAACAAGAACATATCAAGGTAAGAAATGGCTTTACCCTTTCTGTTTTGAATTTGGTATGAAGACGGGAAATTCTGTCTTTTGAATTATGCAAGCCATGCATGGCTGACATTTTTATATTGGCAACAGTCGGGTGTACTGCCCTTTCTCCTAATAAACCCTGGCTACAATTTTGTATTTCTTTCAGCTCGTTTGACAAGTAAATTGCAGGGAAATGCATCCCCTTTCTGTGCACCTCACCCCCCCCCCCCCCCATAATTTTGTTCCCATACAACACTGCATATAATGGCAATAGTAGTGCCCATAATCCCCTCTAGTGTAAATCCCTCGAAGTATATCCCCCCCCCCCCCCATATAAATCCCCTCAGTGTAAAAAAAAAAAAAAAACATGTAAATCCCCACATTGTGTACTGACCCCAATGTAATCCACCTAGTGTTATTGCACAAGTGGAATGCCCCCAATGCAATCCCACCAGTGTAATTCCTCTAGTTTGAATCCCCAAAGTGTGATTTTTCTCTCCTCCTCTGTCATCTGCACCTCCACTTGGCCAACAAGTATTTCAGCCGAAAAATAAAATAAAAAAAGGCCGGTTAAAATCAGATGCCCTTGCAGAGGTAGTGCTACACATAATACAAGAATAAATAGAAAATGAGATACTTACTGGTACAAACTAATTCCAAACTCTGGCCGCCGCTTCTCTTACTAAAACAGTAAGTAGCATCATCTTTGCGATTTGTGTATGAAGAAATAGGAATTTCCAGACGCAATGTATGCAACGATGAACACGCTCAGCAATATGCCTGAAAACTGGAATAGTATCCAGGAGTCACGTGGGATAAAAATCTCTGAGAAACGATGAAAGTATTTTGGAAACAATCAATCTGCAAAGAGAAGAAAAAAGATGATTAGTTTACAGTTTTAGTTTTCCTTAAAGTGGTTGTAAAGCTCAGACATGAAATGTGAACACGGCACATATTTCTCTATTGTTTACTTGTCCCTCTCCAAAGCTTTGAGTGTCATTTCTCTCTGGTGCTTTGTTCCTCTGTTATCAGTAGGAGTCATATCTGACAAGTTTTCCTGACACCAGAGATAAAATGGTGACATGGGAGGAGAGATTAGCGCACAGCCTGTGTATTCACAGCACAGCTCTGCATGGTTGCTCTGTGAAGGGGGTGGGTGTCCTTTTCCTCCAATCAGCTCTCCCACAATGTAAAAGGCCTCTACCTGCAGCTCCTCGCCCCCTGCTCTGTACTACTCACAGATAAAAATAGATTTTCTTTTAATTTTGCACTTTGAACGGATGTAAAACTTATGTAGGTGTTTCATCTCATCTCTGTGTATCCTCTGAGACCAGTCACTTCACTGGGTATTTGACAGGCTTTACAACCACTTTATATATTACACAAAATAGCTACAACTGTCAATTGGAGTATCATTATACTGATTGCATCTACTGATTGGGGGATTCCCATCCCTTCCCTGTGACACTGATTATAATGTTCACCAATCTCACTGTATATACCCCCTGTGACACTGATCATGGCATGAATTGCTCCCTGTTTAGTCTTTGTGTCATTTTCTAAACCTGAGGTGTTGATTTTCTCCATGGTTTAGAGCTACAGAGGAGTTCTTGTGCTAAAATCATGACATTGCTTCCGTGTTACTAGATCCGAGACCCGATCAAAGCCGATTCCGGCTTTGCTCGGGTCTCCGGCCAGCTGGCGGACATGTCAGCTGGTCTTTCAGGTCTCCCGGTGGGATGGAGCGACGGAAGTGGATTTGCCGCATTGGTTGTTATCACAAGAAAGCCGACCGTCTGCTCTAGAAAACTATCACCCCAGTACAACCCCTTGAAGTTAAAGGATGCATATTTGTGTTACGTTGGCATGAAGGGGTTAAATACAGTGCGCAAACCTTTTATTGGAATATAAATTCCTCCCTGAGGAGAGCAGGCTGCCATGAGAGGAGAACACAACCCTTTCAGTCCTATGAGTGTGGGAACACGGGGAGGTCATGTCCTATGAGTGTGGGAACACGGGGAGGTCATGTCCTATGCGCGTGGGACACGGGGAGTCATGTCCTATGCGCGTGGGACACGGGGAGTCATGTCCTATGCGCGTGGGACACGGGGAGTCATGTCCTATGCGCGTGGGACACGGGGAGTCATGTCCTTTGAGTGTGGGGACACGGGGGGTCATGTCCTTTGAGTGTGGGGACACGGGGGGAGCATGTCCTATGAGTGTGGGGACACGGGGGGAGCATGTCCTATGAGTGTGGGGACACGGGGGGAGCATGTCCTATGAGTGTGGGGACACGTGGGGGGAGCATGTCCTATGAGTGTGGGGACACGTGGGGGGAGCATGTCCTATGAGTGTGGGGACACGGGGGGGGGGGAGCAAGTCCTGTGAGTGTGGGGACACGGGGGGGGGGCAAGTCCTATGAGTGTGGGAAAAGGGGGGGGGGGAGCATGTCCTATGAGTGTGGGGACACGGGGGGGAGCATGTCCTATGAGTGTGCGGACACGGGGGGGGGGGGGGAGCATGTTCTATGAGTGTAGGGACACGGGGGGGGGGGGGAGCATGTTCTATGAGTGTGGGGACACGGGGGGGAGGGGAGCATGTCCTATGAGTGTGGGGACACGGGGGGGGGGGAGCATGTCCTATGAGTGTGGGGACACAGGGGGGGGGGGGAGCATGTCCTATGAGTGTGGGGACACAGGGGGGGGGGAGAGCATGTCCTATGAGTGGGGGGACACGGGGGGGGGAGCATGTCCTATGAGTGTGGGGACACGGGGGGGGGGGGGACATGTCCTATGAGTGTGGGGACACAGGGGGAGCATGTCCTATTAGTGTAGGGACACGGGGGGGGGGGTTCTTGTCCTATCATTGTGGGGATTCGGGGGGGGGGGTTCTTGTCCTATGAGTGTGGGGACATGGGGGCTCATGTCCTAGCAGGATGGGGGGGGTCTCATGTCCTATCAGTGTGGTGACACCGGGGGGCCTCATGTCCTATCAGTATATATGACCTCTGTGACTCCAATCATAAGATTCTCCTTTACAACTCTATGACCCCAGTCACAAATCTACAACTTGTGTATCCTCCTCCTGCCTCTCTCCATAGTCCCTTCGTTCCCTGTGACACCGATTATAATGTTCACTGATTTCACTGTATATACCCCCTGTGACACTGATCATGGAATGAATTGCTCTCTGTTTAGTCTGTGTCATTTCCTAAACCTGAGGTGTTGATTTTCTCCATGTACACAGTGGAGTTGAATCGACTGTCATTTGTATAGTGGCTTGTGATATTCTTTTTCTTTCTTAGTCAGTGCAATTCAGTACAAGAGGGTTAGGATGGCCCTGCTCCTGCGAGCTGAAGGGCCACCATTGACCTAGATCAGGGTATAAGTACATACCTGTATGGTACTGTGTGCATGCACCATGTTATCCTGAGGACGATGATGATGGTGGTGATGACGACAGACATCCCAACCTGCAAAAACTCATTTCAGGGAGGTACTCTGTACCCCCCCCCCCACCAATTTAACACGACTAGAGGATGATCAAATGAAATGGAATCAGTATACAGAGGTTTTCTCCTTCTGAGAGACAATAAAGGAACACTCTAACCACCATGACCACTTCAGTGATTTGAAGTGGTGATGGTGGTAGAAGTCAGGAACACTGCACATGCTGGGATACTTACAATTATATTTTACTGCTGGTGGGTACCGCTGGCTGTGCTTGCTTGCTGGCTGTGCTTGCTTGCTGGCTGTTCTTGCTTGCTGGCTGTGCTTGCTTGCTGGCTGTGCTTGCTGGTGGGTACTGCTGGCGGTTACTGCTGGCGGTTACTGCTGGCGGGTACTGCTGGCTGTGCTTGCTGGCGGGTATTGCTGGCTGTGCCTGCTGGTGGGAAATGCTTGCTCCTCTGAGACACATGATCAATGAAGTGTGAGGAGCGGCGCTGGAGGAAGGATGAAGAGCCGATGCTTCCTGTATCTCACCTCTCACAAGAGGAGTGCATTTCATATCACTCCGCCTGTTACGGGACAGAGCTGGAACTATACAGGAAGCATCGGCTCTGTTCTGATAGCCGGGATATCGCGCTGCACTTGCAGGTGTCAGGGAGCCGCAGCTCAAATGCGGGAGACTCCCGTACCTCATAGGAGACTTAAGATGTCGGTAAAGGCAGAAAAGGGTATCCATCATTACAATTTCTGTTTAATCACATTACCCAGTGCATTACTGTCATTTTTATACAATGTCCTCCATTGGGTGTACAGTATATGGTGTAAGATACAGCCCTGTCATTTAGAGATGCAGACAAATATATTCAGCAATTTTTGTGCTTAGGGCAGCATGGAGGATGCTCTGTTATTACATTCAGTTTATGCCCATTACACTCCAGTGGCAGGGCTGTCAATAGAGAAAGCAGTGACTGGGTGTGGCCAGATGCTGGTTGAGAAGCTAGTGAGTCAGCAGTGACTATGCTGATAGCCACGCCCCCTGCAAACATTTTCCATCCCACTGTAGTGCAGATAGGCACAGCCAGCATGAGAGCAGCAACTCTGCTCTGAATTCAAGGGCAGTGCAGCATTGTTGCCACATCACACAAAGCTGCAATATGTGGGCTTCACTGGCAGGATTAACAGGTATTTGTGGGACTTTGCAAGAGGACTAAGAAAAATGTCAGTGTGGATGCACTTATAATGGAATATATATAGTTGTGTGTTTACACTTGTGGTTGGGAACATAACCAGGATTGTCTCACCTCCTGCACCTTCCAAAAACCCCACTCCTCTGATGGGAAAGTTTCAAAGCAAAATCCTCATCCAAACTTGGTGAATGAAATTGCAAAAAAGAAAAAAACACATTTACAGAAGGTTTAAGGTTGATGTCAGATGGGCAATTCTGTCACTAGAAATAATCCACTTTCTAAGCAGCTTTCGTGAAAGCCCAACTCCAGGAAATGTGAAAGTTAGTAGTAACTACTTGCTTAGTCGAGAAGAGCATAAAAGCACTTTAACCTACCTGATCCTCCGCTCCTGCGGGAGATGGGGCTCCCTGATGCTTTGGCAGTGGACTTAATCCTTGCAGTGCAGTCATAGCAAAATATATATTTTTAGTTTCCCAGAGTTAGGATTGAAATCTTTAAAACCTTTAGCTCCAGATTGGGAATGTTTTGGGGTTAATTTATTTCTCTGCGATGTGTTAACATGCAATGCGTTAAGGCAGCTCATTTAAAATCACCCAGACTGCATTAACACAATGTGGAAGTGTAACGGGCCCTAAAGCTACAACCAGTATCTTACCAAGATCTGCTATCAGAACGCCCAGCCTGGAGACACAACATGCTTCAAGAAAGTTACTTGAAGCTTTTGAAGTGCTCTGAGGGCCAGTTCACATACCCACACAGGAATGCACAGCGTTCTTATGCGGTTATGTGCGTCGCAGTTTCTGTCCATTCGTTTTAAATGTGGTAAAATCGCACCACACTACAAATAGTGCATGCACTACTATTTAAAATGTACTGCAAGGGATCGCATGGTACAAAGTAGGGAAGGCCGATATATTGAGGGCCGATATTGACTTTTGCCGATATATCTGTATCGGCCCCGGAACTGGCCAATATTCCACATATTGCTCATGTAAGGGTAAAATGATGTCACCTAGCATAATTCCGTTTAGAAATTTTATTGAATATGCCACTCACATATGTACAAATTAAAGATATAAGCAATTCCACATTAGCAGATCTGCTGGCAGATCGGTATCTCTCACCCACTTGCTGTAAGTGATACCCGGATGATACCGCTCTGTCCGGCATACAACGACGATCTCGGAGGTCACGTGACCACGCACGTGACCTCCGAGATTGTATGCCGGTATCACCCGGATACAGCAAGTGGGTGAGAGACGGATTGATATCGGGTGGGTGGGAGAGTGAGCGGGTGAGAGACAGAGCAGTATTGAGTAGATGCTGAATGGAGCGGTATCACCCGGGTATCACAGCAAATTGTATTCATTCATTTTCATTGTAATTGATTGATTTAGTTGATTTTTGTTAAATTATATATTTGTAAAACACACAATGTGGCCCTCAAAGTGAAAAGTCTTGTGACCTCTGATGCAGTCAACGAAAACCTTGGGCTGTTCTCAGAGGCCTAACTAGAACCTTTTGGGGCCCAGTGCAAAAAACCATAAGGAACCCCCCCCCCCCCCCCCCACACACACCTCTGCACCTCCCAACATCCTCCGTATTCCCCAGCACACCTTCATATCCCCAACATGTCTTCGTAACCCCCAGCAAGCCTCTGTACCCCCCCCCCCCGCACCTCCCAACATCCTCTCTATCCCTTCAGCACACCTTTTTACATCGCAGCAAGTCTTTGTAACCACCAGCACTCTTCTGTACCCCCAGCACATCTATGTACCTCCAAAGAAACATCTATGTACTCCACTGTATATCTTTGCTCTCTCCACACCCCTAACACACCTCTGCACCTCCAACCCCCAGCATATCTGTGTACCCCCCTCTAACACGCACAACAATGTACTTTCAGTATCCTCTCTACAACTTCTCCCCCAGAAGTATATCATCACAGAATATTTAATCTCAGTCATTCAGTGCACTTTTGCAGTGCACCTGGACATATGTGTTTATCAAGTAGTTGTCAAGCAGAGTTGTCCTTGGGTTCTTTAGGGCCCTTTCACACGGGCGCTCCGTATGTCCGCAAATCATCCTATTTTTTTGCGGATGATTTGCGGACATAATGTAAGTCTATGGCACTGCGGATGTCAGCGGAATACCATCCGCTGACATCCGATTTTCTTCCTGTCAGTTCTGTTCCGTTTTTTGGAACTGAACAAAACCCTATTTTTGTTCCGTCCAAAAAACGGAAAGGAAGGAAAATCGGATGTCAGCGGTGTCATCCGCTGACATCCGCAAACCCCCATAGACTTACATTATGTCCGCATATCATCCGCAAACGGATGGGATGATATGCGGGCACACGGAGCGGATGACAGAAATGTCATCCGCTCCGTGGGAAAAAAAAAAAAGGACCGCAGCGGAGCTCTCACACGGAGCAGCCGTGTGAAAGAGCCCTTACTGTGCTCTCTGAGCTTAACTTTAAGGCTGCATTCACACTTGAGCGTAGCATTTTTTACCGCGATTTTACCGCGATTTTTACCGCGATTTTTTCAGGCGTTTTTCATTGACATCTATCAAAAACGCTGGTAATCAGCCCAAAAAGAAGCTCAAGTACTTTTTTCAGCTACAGGCGTTTTGCAAAACGCTCAGATGTGAACAGGGGCCATTTAAATTAATGGGGTTTTACTTGTTGGGCGTTTTGGAAGTGTTTCTTTTGAGCGTTTTTGGAGCTGAAAACGCCCAGGTGTGAATGGAGCCTAAAGACTAACTCCACTTTTTGTTTAGAAAAAAAAAAACAATCAACAAAACAATCCAACCAATGGATGCATGGAATAACCTTCCTGCAGAAGTGGTAGCTGCAAATACTATGAAGGAGTTTAAGCATGCATGGGATAGGCATAAGGCTATCCTTCATATAAAATAGGGCCAGGGACTATTCATAGGATTCAGATATATTGGGCACACTAGATGGGCCAAATGGTTCTTATCTACTGACACATTCTATGTTTCTATGTTTAATCCCCTCTGGATGACCAGTGTACATTGCAGGGATTTTAGCAAATTTTGTTGCAAATTCCTACCTTTTGTTCTGAAAAAATAGCTGTTTGTTTGACTGTGTCCATGTGCACAGTGAATCTGTATGCGAGTGGTTTTATAATTACCAATCAGCTGCTGCACTTGCAGGGCTCTAATGAAGAAAGTGGCAGGGTCCGCATCCCTTTTTAGATGTTCTTTCCCTTTGGGAGTATCTCACCAAAAATTACATTTTTGTTGCAGGGGATGCTAAAAATCTGACTTGTATCTTAGTGCAGCCTTCTGGGAAAATCAGTAAGCCAATGACATTTTCAGGGGCGGTCTGTTCACCATCTGTGTTGAGAACCGCTCCAGGTACCTATATTGCATTGCATTTTACAGAAAATTACAGTGATGCAGATTGAAAAGGAAAGGTCATTTTTAAAAACCTTCAATTACAATATGACTTGAGTAGCATTTGCATACAATAAATTATTATTTTGAAGTGAAAAACTATGCTTGTGCCTTTCTTTCACCCACCTTTTTGCTGCCTATCATCCTGCATATTCCTGAACAATGTAAGAGCGGTTTATTAGAGACATGACGAATAGTTACTCATCTATACCATAACATGTAGCTAAACATTTACCTTTCTATTCTGTCTCCGCAGCCCATCAGAGCCGACTGACAATGGTTCTGTTTGTCCTGGAAATGGAGTGGATGTTGAGTACAGGACAGGACAAACTATTCACATGGCACTGTTCAGAGACGGGGGAACGCCTGGGAAACTACCGCACTACAGCTTGTGCTTCATGTCTGCAGTATCCTTTCACTTGCTCTGACCAATTCACCATGTTCCCACTGTATGTGTGATATAAACCTGTCCCATGAACCATACAGCATTATGGCCCCCAACCAGTATGTTTGCATGAGAATATATGTAGTTAAGCCTAGTACACACTGCAAGCTTTTTTTCATTCAACCCAGTCTGCTGAATGAAAAAAAAAAAAAAAAAAAAACTGACAGCGCAGGTTGGAGCCGCTGTACCAACAATCAGATGTTAGTACAGCAGTTGGAGTCGCTGTATTAACAATCCGTTGTTAGTACAGTGATCTCCCCTGCTGTTCTACTGTGTTGTGACAGGCGGACTTGCCCCCCTGCCAGAACCCTCCAGTCAGTGCTCTCAGCCACATTGGCTTTGTGTAGCGGTTTTCCAACCGCAATTTTTTTTTTTTTGGGAGAAAATACACTTTTATGATTTTTGATGCACACGAATATATTCTAATATCAATTTTCTTTTACATCTAAAATATAGTGTTGCGCCGAGTAGATAGATACCAAATAGGTCTTGCTTTAAAATTTTGCACGCTTGTGGAATGGCGCCAAACTACGGTATTTAAAACGGAGTTCCACCCAAAAGTGGAACATCAGCTGATCTGCTTCCTCTCCCCCTCCAGTGCAAGATTTGGCACCTTTCAGGGGAGAGGGTGGAACTGGTACCTGTTTTTGACAGGTACCCTTCCTCACTTTCGGGAGACAGCGCCCCAGCGATGTCCTGCGGAATTTTGGCCCCCCTCCTCCTTCCCCTGCTGTCGGGCCAATTAGGAAGTGCAGCGTAGTGGGGAATGCTTACAGCAAATGGCGGCCGCAGCACTCGGCAGCCGATCCGAAAATCTGCTGCGGTGCCGACATTGTGGGCTCCCTGGACAGGTAAGTGTCTATATATTAAAAGTCAGCAGCCACAGTATTTGTAGCTGCTGACTTTTTAATTTTTTTTTTATTTCCCCAGCTGGAACACCGCTTTAAAAATCTCCATAGGTGATGCTGTATAAGCTTTTACAGGTTACCAGTTAGTTACAGAGGAGGTCTGGTGGTAGATCTATTGCTCTTGCTCTGACATTCACGGCAGAGTGAGTGAAGTGTGAGAGTTTATTCATTGTTTAAAAAATATGTACAGTGTTACAGAAAGCACATTGTGTATTTTTTTTTTTTTTGAGCATCTTTAAAGAGAATATATTCGAAACCGCTCCATAATGACCAGTGGAATTGTATGGGCATACAGAGTAAAAGTAAAGATCTATCCAGGCTCTAATATTCCCTTCAAGAGGAAGTAAAGCCAGTGATTTTATATTTTTTTTTTGTTACATAGTTACATAGTTTGTGAGGTGGAAAAAAGACATCAGTCCATCCAGTTCAACCTATGATGTGTACAATGCACATTGTATACCCCTGTATGTTGTGGTTTTTAAGGTGCCCATCTTATAGTTTTTTGAAGCTTTTGATGCTCCCTGCTGATACCACTGCTTGTGGAAGAGAATTCCACATCCTTACTGCTCTCACAGTAAAGAACCCCTTAACGTATTTTTAGGTTAAACCATTTTTCCTCTAGTTTTAGGCTCCATGTACACGGGACGCTGGAAATGGTCGTTTAGGAGCAGTTGGGCGTTTTTTTCAGAAGCCCCTGAACCCATCTACATTTTATCTAATCTGTCCATGTACACCAGGTCGTTTACAGTCATTTGCAGGCAGTTGCGTTCAGGGACTTTTTTTAGAACGCAATTATTTGCGTTTGAACGTGTGTTTCCCGGCGTTTCAAACGCACAAACGCGTCCGAACGCGTCTAAACGCGTCCAAACGCGTCCGAACGCGATGACCCGCG